>NC_069504.1:844784367-845098117 GCF_027579735.1 Bombina bombina | reverse complement strand
AGTGATGTGGGGGGCTGGCGGTTTAGGGGTTAATAGGTTTAGTTAGTGGTAGTGATGTGGGAGGCCAGAGGTTTAGGGTTTAATACGTTTATTTAGTGGCGGCTGGGTCCAGTAACAGCGGGATAGGGGTTAATAACATTATGTAGGTGGTGGCGATGTCGGGCGGCAGATTAGGGGTGTTTAGAGTTAGGGCTTATGTTAGGTGTAAACGTAACTGGTTTTCTACCATAGAAATCAATGGGATATCTGGCAACATCGAACATAGGCTTTCGCTGCTTTCAGACTCCCATTGATTCCTAGGGCATCCGCGGCCTCCAGGTACGCTCGCAGAATAGCCGCGAGCGTACCTGTTAACTATTTGATAACTTTTAAAAAGTGTCAAATAGTGCCGAATGTGTATTCGGAACATCTGTAATGACGTAAGCATCAATCTGTGTCGGATTGAGACCGGCGGATCGTATGTTACGTCACAGATTTCAACTTTTGCCAGTCTGTAGGCTTTGATAACTAGGTCGGATCAAGCTTGCAACAATTACGCTGCGGAATTCCAGCGTATTTGCGGTTGACGGCTTGATAGATATCCCCCACAGAGACTTAGAGCTGGGTATAAAAATCATATCATGGTCGCATTTATTTAACTTGATTAAATAAACCATTTTGACTTCTAAAGTCGCAATATAAACTTGTGGTGGCATTCGAGGCCTAGGAAATAACTCCATACAGCCAGAGGTCACGGCCAATGATGTCTGGAATTGATGACGTAAAGGGGGAGGCCAAACATGGCACTCCGCCCCATTCCTTAATAGTCCTAGATGCCCTAAATGATTTCCAGCCAGCAGGCCCGCAGGGCGGGGTACCCCCAGAGCACGACCTGGGTTCATCACTCGCCCATTAGCTCGGCTGTCACCCCTACAGGCCCTGTACTTCCGCTTATGGCCATGACCTCCCTCTGCTAGGAAATTGACATACACAAAGAGGTAACTCCAACCTATAAGGTGTCTGGGGGAGTGAGCCCTGCAGCAAACCCTTCCCGAGGGAGCCCCAAACTCTACCCCAAAGGACTTATGGCGATTAGGCCAACTAACCCTATCCCTGCCTATGGCTTAACTAACCAGCAAACCTTGAGGAAGCCTGTCTTGCCTGAATGCCAACACACACATAAAACACAAACAGATGGGGAGGGAGGGCCGGTAAAAACTTTCACCAGTGCAGATCCAAAGGAAAAAGAGGCTGTATCTTCCTTAAGTATCATCTTATATCTGGTGAGTAGATTCCACCCTTCAAACTGCAACAAAGTTGCAACCTAATCCTACTAAGGGGTTTAAAATACCACTAGATGGCACAGCCCATTAATTCTGTTACAGGAGACTATGCTACCTTACACTCCCATAATGGTTGATGCCCTACTTGATAGTTACCACCCTTTAACCTTAAACGCAACTTAACAAACTTATGAATAAACACACAGAGACTTAGAGCTGGGTATAAAAACCATATTATGGTCGCATTTATTTAACTTGATTAAATAAACCATTTTGACTTCTTAAGTCGCAATATAAACTTGTGGCAGCATTCGAGGCCTAGGAAATTAACTCCATACAGCCAGAGATCCATACAGCAATGATGTCTGGAATTGATGACGTAAAGGGGGAGGCCAAACATTGCGCTCCGCCCCATTCCTTGATAGTCCCAGATGCCCTAAAGGATCTCCAGCCAGCAGGGGCGGGGTACCCCCAGGGCATGACCTGGGGTCATCACCCCGCCCATTAGCTTGGCTGTCACCCCTACAGGGCCTGTACTTCCGCTTATAGCTATGACCTCCCGCCACAAGAGACAACTTTACCTGTAAAGGTAGCCTCTTGCCGCCAACACCTAAATATGGGTAACCAACCCCTTTTTGAGGTCCGCCAAGAAGATCCCCAAGCCTTCATCCGATAAGTGTACCCCATCCGGTCGGTACAATTTCTTTTTATCGGCTGAGATCTGCTCATGGCGGACCACAAAACCCCCTGCGGCCATGACAGCTCTACCTAACTCCCTATTAACTTTTTACCTCACTCTATAGGCAGTTTTGGGCGTTGGGAAATTACTCCATTTTAGACGGGGGATAATATTGGACCACCCTAACCTCACCCCAGGGAAGATGGTGCAAATCCATCGCGCATCAGACCTCATGTTGTTGATTAAGTCTAACGCTGCCTCTCACCCCAGATCGTTCCCCCCATATGGAGAAAGATTACGTGGGTTTGACCCCACCTGTGTTTGGCGTCCTGAAGGAGGGTTGGCAAGCCATTCCACAGCAAACCTCTACTACCCAACAATTGAATAGATGCTCTTGACGCCGGTAGTCCCAGTTGTTGCCCGTCTGGAAGGGATAGTGCCCTTAAAGCAGCCCAGTGGACGTAGGAGTGTCCAACTACCCACATCCACGAGGGGCCCTTGCCGAGACCTACAACACAACAAAACTGTGTAACACATAAACAAAATCTATTGCCCTACCATCCAGTTGCGTCCAATCCCGCCCCACCTGTTACAGTCCCTTCTAACATTGGTGGACGGACTAAAGTTTATATTTCTGTGATTTTCTATCTACCCAGATTTTTTATCAGTTTCAGGGCTCCACCCCAGCGCCGGTAGAGGACCCGATCCTGAATGTGTAATCGACAATCCATCAGATTGGACACACCCACAGCCTTGCTCAGGACTCAGCAAACTGATGTCGCGAAAGATTGACCTGTCCTCGTGCACCAGAAATTGGTTTGAAGCGGCCTGAGGGATCGCCATGAATGCTCGGGAAAGCTCCACTAGGCATGGACCTAGAGCCGAGGCACCCAATGTCGCCCAGGTGCCCCTGGCTTCCTGATCCATTTTAGAGCGAGGGATATAAACCAGCACTTTATCCCCCGTCCATCTTTTGTGATTCACCTGAACGCCAGTGTTCTGTGCTTGCTTAGAAGCAGCCACTAGCTCCCCCGCCGCATTATTCTCTCAAACTCCACCAGACAGACTGTATGCAAGGCTGTCAGTAGCGCCTCCAGCCTGTTTAATGTGACAGGTTCCCGGCCATCGCTCCGTCTGAACTCCGTCCTACCCCAGTCTTTCAAAATCTGGTGAACCATGAACCCTTTAGTGATATTTGGGTATCCCAGTAAGCTGCAGAAAAATGATATGGCTGTTAACCCGCCCGCATACGCGCGCTATTTTTGACCCCTTGGTGTCTAAGGCTGGCCATCCATTGCAATAATATTACCTGTTAGCCCTTACCTGATAATGCCTTATGAACCTCTAGGAACCTAGTCCACTCGCTCCAATGCGTAGTATACGTTTGCCATGTGGATGGTGCAGATGAAGTCTGAATTAATGGAAAGAGGGTCGCTCCAGCCCGCCAACTGCCAAAGAGAGGATGGACAAGGTAACCCGACATCCCTGGCCAATGGCGCCAGTCTCCTAAAAGGTATCCCATTGGAATCTAGACAAGGCATCAGCTAAAGTGTTATTCCCCCCCGGGACGTGTTCCGCAGCAAATTGGATGTTAAATTGCAAACACTGCAACACCAGGTGACGCAGATAGTGTACCACGATTGGAGATGAAGCCGATAGCCTGTTAATGGAAAACATGACACTGGCGTTATCCATCCAGAAAACTATGAACCTATTACCCAGTATCGGGCCCCACAACTCGATGGCCACCACAATGGGGAACAGTTCCAACAGTGTCAAGTTCCTTGTCAGACCCCTCTCAGGCTAGACCGAAGGCAAAGCCTCCGCGCTTAATTCCCTGTCCAGGTACGCCCTGTACCACAAAGAGCCTGCTGCATCTGTAAACAGTGCATAACTTGGCTGGGCACTGATGGCTTCCTCCACAGCAGAGACCATTGAAACCTGCCAAATGGTCTCCCATATACCAGGTCCTCCTTCATCTCACCGGATACTACAAAAACCCTCCCCCTATGTTTTCCAGATAGCGGAGTCTCAAGCCTCCGATTGAGTACCCTGCCCATAGGGATGATCCTGCATGCGAAGTTAAGGAGGTCCCAGCACTGTTTGTAATTCCCTAATGCTAGCCCGCAGTGAGGCTGCAAAGGTCCTCACAGCCGTCAGCATATGGCGGGACTTTGTCAATCCCGGGAGACGACAACACCGTGCCATGGTGTCTGATTTCTATCCCCAGGAACGTTAATTAGTGCACAGACCTTCTGTTTTGTTCTCTGCCAATGGCACCCCAAATTCAGACATCATGGCGCGCATGACCCCATTAACCTCTCGCATTCCGACGAGTCAGCGCTACCCCCAACCAGGAAGTCATCCAGGGTAATGAGCAATCGCACCCCCTCTTGCCGCCCGTGATCAACACCCAGTGCAAGAATGTACTGAAGGATTCGAAATACGCACACGAGATAGAGCAGGCCCATTGGAAGACACCTGTCAATGTAGTAGCCCCCGTCTACCTTGCATCCCATCAACCCAAACGAATTTGGGTGAAATAGGCTGATTCAATGTTCAGTTTGGCCATCAATGCTCCCGACCCAGCTGATTTTGATGAGGTCCAGCGCTTTGGGGGATTACCACCAAAGAAGGTAACGGGGGAACTTTGAAAGGAACCACAAACCTACCCAAGGCCAGCTCCTTATTAACTTTTTCCCGGATAGCTTCAGGGAATTTATAGGCCGATTTAAGATTTCTGTAGGTTGATGACCCTTTCACCACCCCTTGGACAGGAATCCTAACCCCTCTTGGATACCCTCCAGTAATAATTCTGCTGGTCTCCCTGTCCGGGTAGGCCGCCAGCCACGGCCTAAGTGCATCCAGCCTTGGAGGCATTGGCGCCCTTGTTGTTAGGCAATCCTCTCTGGTTACCCTTAGCTGTTGATCCTTCCTTCCTTTTTGGGCATTCAACCCCTGGGTGCAATCCCCCACAGTACATACCAGTTGTAACGAAAGGAGCAGGTTGCTTCCCTGTCACACTGTCGCTCATTAAACTTCCAGCACTCCATGCCCCGCACCCTGGGACCTGGGAGGACCCGTGGGCTGTAGAGGCCTCTGTGCTGCTGGTCGCGTCCGAACCCAGTTGAGACCTTAAATCAAGCTCTTTGACCCAAAAAGTCAGATGGGGTTGCCCTCCATCTTCCTTCAGAACTCACTGTCATAGGACCTCCATACGCCATCCCCAAACCGGTTAAAATATACTCAATCATTTCTGTATATTTAATAATATCAATAGCCATTTCCGGTCTCTGCTCTAGGTAGCAGGAGGAAAAGACCTACAGCACCGCCGCCACTCATCGTATTTATCCGGTCTCTGCACTTCACTCCTTGTCGCGATGAGCCTATAGTGACAGCTCAAACATGTTACATAGCGATGGTCCCTAATTCTACCCCCGTTTTAGGTTTAAGTTGTGCGTGCAATGAATGCACCTTGCATGGGTAAGAATCTGCACTGCCACTTTCCTAGGGTTAATCTGTGCCTCGGGTATTATGACGCTAGTAGCAGATGGGACCCCCGTCCCTTGCCCCGACGCTGGCAAGGCCAATGCCGTACTAGATGGCGCTGCCCGCCCGGAGAGAAGGAACCCTTGTGAGGTCGCTACCCTTGCTCCTGTTCGACACTAACAGTTTAAGCATGCGGAACATCCTGCGCTGATCCATGGTATTCAGCCCTAGTTTTCTCCCCCCATCAGAGTCAGTGTCAGAATCCCCACTAAAATGTGTGTATTGTGCAAGATGGGATCTCTCACCACTGCTGAGCACAGCCATTGGTAACGTGGAGGCTGTCCAGACCTGAGGGGTTGAGGGAACAGCTCCATCCGTCCCCTGCATCACTGCTTGTGAAGGGAGAAACAAAAGAGAGATGAGTATCCAGGCCGGCATGTGCAGACCCCTGTCGTGTCCCCCAGCAGGAGTGGATGTCCTCCTCCCCCTGATCCATTTCCATCTCATATGCCTCATGCACACTCAGATCACCACTATAGTCATTCCCCCAATCATTAATTTCCCCATGCTTGGCCATCCGTTCAGGACCTCTGCATGCCGCTATTGATCACTCTCGCAGGCGTCCCTCTGCCTCTATTCAGGGGGCGCCCCCTGCCACCAGATCCCTGTGTCCCAACTATGCCTGCCTCCCTGCTAAGGGCCCCTCCGTCACATGCTGGAGCTCCTGTCATCCGACCCCTATTTACTTCTTGGGCTCTCCATGTCGCTTTGCCTCTTTTCGCTAGTGCCTCAGCGGAGCTACCGCACCCAGATACTCCCCACTCGCCTCTGCTCAGATCACCGCTCCTATGCTTCTGCCCAGTACTCGCCTTCGCTGCCGGGTCCCGGAACCGCGAGGCCTTGCTCGTCACCACCGGAAGTGACGTCACAGCTGCGTGACCGGAAGTGGAAGCGCAGGAGGAGCCGGGCCTACATGAGAACTCGAGGCCTCCTGCCCCGCCCCCACGGCCCGTTGCCAGATACTGGAAACCCAGCCCAACTGGCGGAGACCCGCCGACAGCGGGAAGAAGGGTGGCCGATAAGGCCTTGATGAGGCCCACCACTGCATTCGCCGCCTCCCTGGTTAACCCTGACGCAACAAGAGCTTCTGCCCCTGCAGAAAAGGCCTGCTCCTTGCCCGATCCTAACCCTGCCCCAGAGCTGAGTGAGGGACTTGGGAGGGAGGGGGAGTAAGGGAGGGGCGTTCAATCACACTCGATACTGACCTTATTGCAGGTGGAGTGGGTGGGATGACCTCCTCATTGCTGCTTTTTTCTTGTCCCCTAGGAGCTTGCACTCGAGTCACTGGACCTGCGCTGTCCCTGTATCGCCTTGGGGCCACCAAAATTCCGCTTAGTGCATTCCATCTGGCTTCTGGACACAGCAAAAACTTTCACCAGTGCAGATCCAAAGGAAAAAGAGTTTGGGCCTTCCTCAAGCATCATCTTATATCTGGTGAGTAGATTCCACCCTTCAAACTGCAACAAAGTTGCAACCAATCCTACTAAGAGGGTTTAAACTACCACTAGATGGCACAGCCCATTAATTCTGTTACAGGAGACTATGCTACCTTACACTCCCATGTTTTGATTGCACAAAAACAGTTGTAGCTTGCTTGTGAATAGTGATTTGACAATTTTATATAAATAAATAAATATATAAACAACCTCATGATTTTCTTTTAGCTGCTCTGTTCCTATCTATTTATTTATAAAATAAAACCAAGCTATTGACATATTTTGAAGTAACACTGCTACTTAAAAGGGACAGGAAATCCCAAAATTTTCTTTCATGATTTGGATAAAACAATTTAAAACAACTTTCCAACTTACTTCCATTATCAAATTTGTTTTGTTCTCTTGTTCTCCTTTGCTGAAGGGGAACAGCATTGCACTACTGGCAGCAAGATGAAACACAATTTCAGGCACCAATTAGCAGCAACTAGAAAAAATTGAACCAACAAATTATTAAAAATAATAAAAATGATTCCGTATTCTAATACCCCTTTTTTAAAAAAAAAAAAAAATAACCCACCCCAAAATAAAATAAAACCTAATCTAAAATAAAACTACCAATAGCCTTTTGTAGGGCAATGCCTAAAAAAAATCAGCTCTTTTGCTACAAAATAAAACAAAACGCCCCCTAACATTGCAAACCCCTACCCCCCCAAACCTACAAAATAAAAAACCTAACTAAAAAAGCCTAATCTACCCATTGCCCTGAAAAGGGAATTTGTATGGCATTGCCCTTAAAAGGGGCATTCAGCTCTTTTAAGATTGCCCAATAATCCTTATCTAAAATAAAACCCACACCCAAAAAAACCTTAAAAAAAAACCTAACACTAACCCCTCTTTAGGTACTCACCGTTGCTGAAGTCTGTTTGAACGATCTTCATCCCAGCGGCTCCATCTTCATCCAGGCAGCTCCATCTTGATCCATCGCGGGGACCGCATCTTCTTCATCCTGTGATGGCGGAGCGGTCGATGCACGGAGACGGAGGTTCAGGCGGATGTCCATGTGGAGGTCCATCGATCCGACTTGGAGGACCTCTTCATGCGATCGTCCGCTGCACACTGAGGATTCAAATGCAAGGTACCCCTTTTATACTGGGGGTACCATTGCATTCCTATTTGAATCAGCCAATAGGAATGAGAGCTGCTTAAATTTTATTGCTGTTCAAATCAGCCAATAGGATTTAAGCAGCTCCTCATTCCTATTGGCTGATTCAAATTTTTCAGGCCAACAAAGAGGGGGTTGTTATTTTGGGGTGGTTTTTTTTAGATTAGGCTAATGGGCAATCTTAAAAAAGTTGAATGCCTTTTCAGGGCAATGGGTAGATTAGTTTTTTTTAGTTAGTTTTTTTTTATTTTGTGGGTTTGGGGGGGGTGGGGGTTTGTTAAGGGTGTTTGTTTTTTATTTTGTAGCAAAAGAGCTGATTTCTTAGGACATTGCCCTACAAAAGGCCCTTTTAAGGGCTATTGATAGTTTATTATAGATTAGTTTTTTTTTAATTTTGGGGTGTTTTTTTATTTTTTTTTAAAAAAAAAGGGGTATTAGAAAAGGAATAATTTTTATTATTTTTTTGTAATGTGTTTTTATTTATTGTTTTTTGGGGGTTTTTTTGGTTTAGATTAGGGGTAATGGGCACTCTTAAAAGAGCTGAATGCCCTTTTAAGGGCAGTAAAAGAGCTGAATGCCTTTTTAAGGGCAATGGCCCATACAAATGCCCTTTTAAGGGCAATGGGTAGATAGGTTTTTTATAGTGTTTCTTTTATTTTGTGGTTTGGGTGGGGTTTGTAATCTTAGGGGGTGTTTGTTTTTATTATTAGCAAAAGAGCTGATTTCTTTAGAGCAATGCCCTACAAAAGGCCCTTTTAATGGCCTACAAAAGGCCCATTTAATGGCCTACAAAGGGCCCTTGATAGTTTATTATAGATAGGGTTTTTTTTTATTTTGGGGTGTTTTTTTTTTTTTTTTAAACGGGGTATTAGAATAGGAATACTTTTCATTGTTTTGGATCATTTCGTTTTTTCATTTGTTATTTTTTGTAATGGTAGTATTTTTTTATTTTTTTGTAATTTTAGTGTTTATTATTTTTTGTAATGGTAGTTTTTTTATTTTGTGTAATTGTAGATAGTGTACTGTTATTATTTTTGTAAGGTTAGGTTTTTTAGTTTTGTAATGTTAGGTTTTTAGTGTAAGACAGCTTAGGTTTTATTTTTATTTCACAGGTAAGTGTATATTTATTTTAACTAGGTAGTTAGTAAATAGTCAATAACTATTTACTAACTAGTCTACCTAGGTAAAATAAATACAAACTTACCTGTGAAATAAAAATAAAAACTAACGGCTAGATTTTAGAGTTTTGTCGGTAAAGACCCGCGTAGCTAACGCTGCTTTTTTTCCCAGCGCACCCTTAAGACAACGCTGGTATTTAGAGTTGTCTGAGGGGCTGCGTTAGGCTCAGAAAAGGGTGCGTTGAGCCTAATTTAGCTCCACATCAACCCTCAATACCAGCGTTTCTTACGGTAGCGGTAAACTGGAAAAACGTGCTCGTGCACGATATCCCCATAGGTAACAATGGGCAGTTTGTGGCTGAAAAAAAAACCTAACACCCTGCAAAAAAAGCAGCGTTCAGGCTCCTAACGCAGCCCCATTGTTTCCTATGGGGAAACACTCTTTAAGTCTGCACCTAAACACCCTACATGAACCCGAGTCTAAACACCCCTAACCTTACACTTATTAACCCCTAATCTGCCACCCCCGCTATCGCTGACACCTGCATTATACTATTGACCCCTAATCTGCCGCTCCGGACACCTACATTATCCCTATGAACCCCTAATCTGCTGCCACCTAACACCGCCGACCTCTATATTATATTTAATCAGATTGAAGTTCAAGTCCGATTGGCTGATCCAATCAGCCAATCGTATTGAACTCGCATTCTATTGGCTGTTCCGATCAGCCAATAGAATGCGAGTTCAATACGATTGGCTGTTTGGATCAGCCAATCGGATTGAACTTCAATCTGATGGGCTGTTGCATCAGCCAATCAGATTTTTGTCTACCTTAATTCCGATTGGCTGATAGAATTCTATCAGCCAATCGGAATTGAAGGGACGCCATCTTGGATGATGTCCCTTAAAGGAACCTTCATTCGTCGGGAAGATCGTCGGTTGAAGAGGATGGCTCCGCGTCGGCTCCTTTGAAGATGGCTCCGCTCCGGATGGATGAAGATTGAAGATGCCGCCTGGATGAAGACTTCTACCGGATGGAGGACCTCTTCCTACCCCCGCTTGGATAGCGATAGGTTTTTTTTAAGGGGGGTTTGGGTGGGTTAGAGTAGGGGTATGTGGGTGGTGGGTTGTAATGTTGTGGGGGGGGTTTGTATTTTTATTTTCAGGTAAAAGAGCTGATTACTTTGGGGCAATGCCCCGCAAAAAGCCCTTTTAAGGGCTGGTAATAGAGCTGATTACTTTGTTTAGTTTAGAATAGGGTAAGGCATTTTTTCAATTGGGGGGATTTTTTATTTATTAGGGGGCTTAGATTAGGTGTAATTAGTTTAAACTTCTTGTAATTCTTTTTTATTTTTTTGTAATTTTAAATTTAATGTTTTTTTTTGTATATATAGAATAGTTTATTTTATTGTATTTTAATTTAGCTAATTGTAGGTAATTTATTTAATTAATTTAATGATAGTGGTAGTGTTAGGTGTATTTGTAACTTAGGTTAGGATTTATTTTACAGGTAATTTTGTAATTATTTTAACTAGGTAGCTATTAAATAGTTATTAATCTATTAATAGCTATTGTACCTAGTTAAAATAAATACAAAGTTGCCTGTAAAATAAATATAAATCCTAAAATAGCTACAATGTAACTATAAGTTATATTGTAGCTATATTAGGGTTTATTTGATAGGAAGGTATTTCGTTTTAAATAGGATTCATTGAGTAATTTTAGAATATTATTTCGTTTCATTTAAATTATATTTATGTTAGGGGGGTGTTAGGGTTAGGGTTAGAGTTAGGTTTAGGGTTAATAACTTTATTATAGTAGCGGCGACGGTGCGGGCGGAGATTAAGGGTAATAATTGTAGGTTAGGTGGCGGCGATGTTAGGGAGGGCAGATTAGGGGTAATAACATTTATTATAGGTGTTTGCGAGGGCGGGAGTGGGCAGTTTAGGGGTTTAATACATTATTATAGTGGCGGCGAGGTCCGTCGGCAGATTAGGGGTTAATAAGTGTAGGTAAGGTAGCGGCGGGACGTTGGGGGGGGGGCAGATTAGGGGTTAATAAATATAATATAGGGGTCGGCGAGTGTTAGGGTCACAGATTAGGGGTTTATAGGTATATTGTAGGTGGGCGTGGTGTCTGGTCGCTAGATTAGGGGTTAAAATTTTGATTATAGTGGCGGCGATGTGGGGGGCCTCAGTTTAGGGGGTACATAGGTAGTTTATGGGTGTTAGTGTACTTTATAGCACAGTAGTTAAGAGCTTTATATTCACGCGTTAGCCCATAAAGCTCTTAACTACTGACTTTTTTTTGGCGGTAGGAGTCTTGTCAGTAGAGGGTCTACTGCTCACTTCTCTCAAGACTCCAAATACCGGCGTTAGGCAGATCCCATTGAAAAGATAGGATATGCAATTGGCGTAAGGGGATCTGCGGTAGCCTGGAGTCACGGTGAGGAAGTGAGCGTTAGACCCTTTCCTGCCTGACTCTAATACCAGCGGCGCGGCCAAAAGCAGCGTTAGGACCCCTTAACGCTGATTTTGACGGCTAACGCAGAACTCTAAATCTAGGTGTAAAGCTAGCTACAATATAACTATTAGTTATAGTGTAGCTAGCTTAGATTTTATTTTTATTTCACAGGTAAGTTTGTATTTAATTTTAAATAGGTATTATTATAGTTAATAATTGTAACTTTAATTTAGGTCTATTTTAATTATGTTAAAGTTAGGGGGTGTTATGTTAGGGTTAGGTTTAGGGGTTAATATAGTTTTATTTAGGTTGTTGCGATATGGGTGGCCGAAGGTTTAGGGGTTAATAGGTTTAGTTAGTGTGGCGATGTTTGGGAACTGCGGTTTAGGGGTCAATAGTTAGTTAGTGTCGGCGATGTCGGGGAACGGCGGTTTAGGGGTTATTACTTTATTTAGTGATTTAGTTTGAGTTGCCGATGTTTGGGAACAGCGTTTTAGGTGGTTAATAGGTTTAGGTAGTGTTGGCGAAGTGGGGGAGGTGCGATTTCTAGGGGTTAATAGGTTTAGTTAGTCGGGTTAGTGGGTGGTTTTACATAATTTTGTTTCGGAAATCGCCGGCAATTAGTTACGTTAAATTTTTCGTTTTTTCGGATCCAGTCTTATGCATTATTCTATAACTTTAGAATAGAATAATGCACATGAAATAAGAACTGGATCAGGAAAAAAACGAACGGATCCGAAACCGATTTAACGTAACGTAACTAAATTGGCAGATCCTTACTTCTGTTAGTGGGCTGAACAGTGGTGTTCTATGGGCGGACCCACGTGGTCTGACATATTCTGTAAACATTTTTCCCCCTGCAGAACTGTTGTTTTTTTCTCTCTCTAAAAGGGGTAAAATTGTGTCACAATACAAAAAAATAATAATTACCCTAATTAAAAAAAAAACATGTAAACTAGAGGTGACTGTAAGATACTGTACACTAAAAGCAGAGGAATCTGATTTGTATTGGTTTAGCTGCAGGATTTAATTTTTAAAGTGTGCCCCCTGCTCCATGTAACTTCACTATCCCCAGAGAAGTTTCCCTTCTCCAGCGAGCTCTCTTCATTTGATTGTAGACAGCTCACAATTCACAGGGACAGCCCTCTTTTTATTAGAATAGTTGATATCAACTCCAGAGCTGCAAAGCAATACTGGGACCTAGCTGAACAATTTTGATTTGAGACAATAACAAGAGGCATTATGCCTGATTTCCAGGGATTGTTTTTGTGCTGAACGGTGTTAAAAGCGGAAGGAACGGAACAGGCCGGAACAGGCCTTTTATGAAGGAATAATTGATTTAAAATATAATGGGATGTGTTTAGAGACTCTTGAGAACAATTTTAGGAACAAGAATCCTTGTGATATAATAATTTAATTAACCCCTTTTAACTACCAAATGGTGCCTGGAAACCCAAAAAATAACAGCCCGGAACAGCACCTTCCCAGGAAACCAGATACACCAAATTCACAAGTCACCCATGAGTAAATGTAATAAGTGTAATCAGCCACAAACTCATCCACAGAAACCACGTTCCAATACCCGTTCCAGCCTGTAAAACTCTTTTTCATGAAAAGTGATGGAACCAGTACCTTCCCAGCAAACCAGATACATCAAATTCACACACGTAACTAGATAAAATAAGTGTAATCAACCACAAACCATCCACAGAAACCCACTTCCAATACCTATTTTATCCTTTAAAATGCTTTTTCATGCAAGTGACGGAACGGCACCTTCTCAACAACATATACAGACCCAAATTAACCATTACCACAATATAACTAAATGTGATAAGTGTAATCAACCACAAACCATCCACAGAAACCATGTTTCAATACCTGTTCTGGCCTGCAATACGCTTTTTCATGAGAAGTGACGGAACAGCACCTTCCCAGCAAACATATACAGACCAGATTCACCAGCCACACATAACTAGATTAAATAAGTGTAATCAACCACAAACCATCCACAGAAACCACGTACCAATACCAGTTCCGGCCTGTAATACACTTTTTCATGAAAAGTGATGGAACGGCACCTTACAAGTTAAATAGATACATCAAATCCCACCAGTCAACGTTTTGCTAAATGTAATGAGTGTAATCAGCCACAAAGCATCCACAGAAACCTCTTTATGATATCTGTTCTGGCCTGAAATACACTTTTTCAATAAAAGTGTTGGAACGGGCACCCTTCCCAACAAACCATATTACAGACCCAATTCACCAGACACACATAACTAGATAAAATAAGTGTAATCAACCACAAAACCATCCACAGAAACCATGTTCCCAATAAAGGTTCCGACTTTTAAATGCTTTTTCATGAAAAGTGACGGAACGGCACCTTCTCAACAACATATACAGACCAAATTAACCATCCACATATAACTAAATGTGATAAGTGCAATCAATGACAACCCATCCACAGAAACCATGTTTCAATACCCGTTCCGGCCTGTAAAATGATTTTTTCATGAAAAGTGACGGAACGGCACCCTTCCCAGCAAACCAGATACATTAAATTCACCAGTCACACATAACTAGATGTGATAAGTGTAATCAACCACAAACCATCCACAGAAACCATGTTCCAATACCCCGTTCCGGCCTGTAACACATGACTAAATGTATAAAGTGCAATGAGCCACAAACCATCACAGAAACCACATTATGATATCTGTTCAGCCTGTAATACGCTTTTTATGAAAATTGATGGAACAGCACCCTTCCCAGCAACATATACAGACCAAATTCACCAGCCACACATAACTAGATGTGATAAGTGTAATCAACCACAAACCATCCACAGAAACCATGTTCCAATACCTGTTCCGGCCTGTAATACCACTTTTTCATGTAAAATTGTTGACAGCATCTTCCCAGCAACATATACAGACCAAATTCACCAGCCACACATAACTAGATGTGATAAGTGTAATCAACCACAAACCATGCACATAAACCACGATCCAATAAACCGTTTACAGGCCAGAACGGGTATTGGTACGTGGTTTTCTGTGGATGGTTTGTGGTTGATTACACTTATCACATCTAGTTATGTGTGGCTGGTGAATTTGGTCTGTATATGTTGCTGGGAAGGTGCCATTCCGTCACTTTTTATAAAAAAGCGTATTAAAGGCCAAAAACAGATATCATAATGTGGTTTCTGTGGATGGTTTGTGGCTGATTACACTTATTACATGTATTCATGTGTGACTGGTGAATTTGGTGTATCTGGTTTTGCTGGTAAGGTGCTGTTCCGTCACTTTTCTTGAAAAAGCGTTTTACAGGCCGGAACGGGTATTGGAACGTGGTTTCTGTGGATGGTTTGTGGTTGATTACACTTATCACATCTACTAAAATAGGAAAGGGACCTAGGAGCGCCAAAAGTAGGCGGAGGAACTAGAAGTGGGCTAATAAATATCTAAATCAAAATCGGGCCCTCAAATAGCAAGTGGTCCAATATCTTTCAAATTGAAGCGAAAAAATGGATACAAACCATTAACAATATAAGGTACAATTTAATCAATCAAGGTACAATTTAAACAATTAAAACATAGATAAAATCATGGATCCATGGTACAGTAACATCAATGACATGTAAAATTAGCATATAATAAATACAATACGTAAAAAACAATACGTAAAAACAATCTGATTAAATGATGCTGGTATGAGCAAGAAAAATGGGCAAGAAAGGATGTCAGTGGGAACCGTGTTCCCTATGTAAGGTGCGGATGTGCCTCTAAAGAATTATTCCCAAAAAATATGAAAAATGTGTGCGTAGGGGGGTACCCCCTCAAAAAATGAAACAGTACCAAAAATGTGTCTGTGATAATCCAAAACACAGAAAAAACAAAATATCAAATATCAAATATCAAAAGTCAAAAGTGTGAAAAAAATTGTGTAGAAGGCTGTATATAAATGTGTCCGTGTAAAAAGATCGTGGAAAAAACGGTGATAAACAATGTCAGTAAAGTAAAGATCCCAAATAGTATGTGTGTTGTTAGGCAAAAATTTCCTTCAGTTTCCTCAAAGGAAGGTTCCAAACAATATGATGATAGTGGGTGAGGGAGTGTCCGGTAAAACCTGGTTGTAGTCCCTATATCCAATCTGTAAAAGAAACATACAATAGTGCAATAAAGCTAATGGATATGTAGTATATAATAGGAAAAAAGCTCACCAAATTGCCAACGTGTTTCGGCCCAAAACTGGGCCTTTTTCAAGACTATGGCATAGATTTAGAGTTCGGCGGTAGCCGTCAATACCAGCGTTAGAGGCTCCTCACGCTGGTTTTGGGCGCCCGCTGGTATTTGGAGTCAGTGATTAAAGGGTCTAACGCTCCCTTTTCAGCCGCGACTTTTCCATACCGCAGTTCCCCCTACGCATTTGCGTAGCCTATCTTTTCAATGGGATCTTTCTACGCTGGTATTTAGAGTCGTTTCTGCAGTGAGCGTTAGAGCTCTAACGACAAGATTCCAGCCCGCCCTGAAAATTGCAGGAGTTAAGAGCTTTCTGGCTAACGCCGGTTTTATAAAGCTCTTAACTACTGTACCCTAAAAGTACACTAACACCCATAAACTACCTATGTACCCCTAAAACCGAGGTCCCCCCACATCGCCGCCACTCGATTAAAATTTTTTAACCCCTAATCTGGCCGACCGCCACCTACGTTATACCTTATGTACCCCTAATCTGCTGCCCCTAACCCCGCCGACCCCTGTATTATATTTATTAACCCCTAACCTGCCCCCCACAACGTCGCCGCAAGCTACTTAAAATAATTAACCCCTAATCCACCGACCGCAAATCGCCGCCACCTACGTTATCCCTATGTACCCCTAATCTGCTACCCCTAACACCGCCGACCCCTTTATTATATTTATTAACCCCTAATCTGCCCCCCTCAACGTCGCCGACACCTGCCTACACTTATTAACCCCTAATCTGCCGAGCGGACCTGAGCGCTACTATAATAAAGTTATTAACCCCTAACCCGCCTCACTAACCCTATCATAAATAGTATTAACCCCTAATCTGCCCTCCCTAACATCGCCGACACCTACCTTCAATTATTAAACCCCTAAACTTCCGATCGGAGCTCACCGCTATTCTAATAAATGGATTAACCCCTAAAGCTAAGTCTAACCATAACACTAACACCCCCCTAAGTTAATATATTTTTCTATCTAACGAAATAAATTAACTCTTATTAAATAACTTATTCCTATTTATAGCTAAATACTTACCTGTAAAATAAATCCTAATATAGCTACAATATAAATTATAATTATATTATAGCTATTTTAGGATTAATATTTATTTTTACAGGCCAACTTTGTAATTATTTTAACCAGGTACAATAGCTATTAAATAGTTAAGAACTATTTAATAGTTACCTAGTTAAAATAATAACAAATTTACCTGTAAAATAAATCCTACCCTAAGATATAATTAAACCTAACACTACCCTATCAATAAAATAATTAAATAAACTACCTACAATTACCTACAATTAACCTAACACTACACTATCAATAAATTAATTAAACACAATTGCTACAAATAAATACAATTAAATAACTAGCTAAAGTACAAAAAATAAAAAAGAATCTAAGTTACAGAAAATAAAAAAATATTTACAAACATAATAAAAATATTACAAACATTTTAAACTAATTACACCTACTCTAAGCCCCCTAATAAAATAACAAAGCCCCCCAAAATAAAAAATTCCCTACCCCTATTCTAAATTAAAAAAGTTACAAGCTCTTTTACCTTACCAGCCCTGAACAGGGCCCTTTGCGGGGCATGCCCCAAGAATTTCAGCTCTTTTGCCCTGTAAAAAAAAACATACAATACCCCCCCCCAACATTACAACCCACCACCCACATACCCCTAATCTAACCCAAACCCCCCTTAAATAAACCTAACACTAATCCCCTGAAGATCTTCCTACCTTGTCTTCACCATCCAGGTATCACCGATCCGTCCTGGCTCCAAGATCTTCATCCAACCCAGCGGGGGTTGGCGATCCATAATCCGGTGCTCCAAAGTCTTCCTCCTATCCGGCAAGAAGAGGACATCCGGACCGGCAAACATCTTCTCCAAGCGGCATCTTCGATCTTCTTCCATCCGGTGCGGAGCGGGTCCATCTTGAAGCAGGCGACGCGGATCCATCCTCTTCTTCCGATGTCTCCCGACTAATGACTGTTCCTTTAAGGGACGTCATCCAAGATGGCGTCCCCTCGAATTCCGATTGGCTGATAGGATTCTATCAGCCAATCGGAATTAAGGTAGGAATTTTCTGATTGGCTGATGGAATCAGCCAATCAGAATCAAGTTCAATCCGATTGGCTGATCCAATCAGCCAATCAGATTGAGCTCGCATTCTATTGGCTGTTCCGATCAGCCAATAGAATGCGAGCTCAATCTGATTGGCTGATTGGATCGGCCAATCGGATTGAACTAGATTCTGATTGGCTGATTCCATCAGCACAATCAGAAAATTCCTACCTTAATTCCGATTGGCTGATAGAATCCTATCAGCCAATCGGAATTCGAGGGACGCCATCTTGGATGACGTCCCTTAAAGGAACAGTCATTAGTCGGGAGACATCGGAAGAAGAGGATGGATCCGCGTCGCCTGCTTCAAGATGGACCCGCTCCGCACCGGATGGAAGAAGATCGAAGATGCCGCTTGGAGAAGATGTTTGCCGGTCGGATGTCCTCTTCTTGCCGGATAGGAGGAAGACTTTGGAGCAACCGGATTATGGATCGCCAACCCCCGCTTGGGTTGGATGAAGATCTTGGAGCCAGGACGGATCGGTGATACCTGGATGGTGAAGACAAGGTAGGAAGATCTTCAGGGGATTAGTGTTAGGTTTATTTAAGGGGGGTATTGGGTTAGATTAGGGGTATATGGGTGGTGGGTTGTAATGTTGGGGGGGGGTATTGTATGTTTTTTTTTTACAGGCAAAAGAGCTGAATTCTTGGGGCATGCCCCGCAAAGGGCCCTGTTCAGGGCTGGTAAGGTAAAAGAGCTTGTAACTTTTTAATTTAGAATAGGGTAGGGAATTTTTTATTTTGGGGGGCTTTGTTATTTTATTAGGGGGCTTAGAGTAGGTGTAATTAGTTTAAAATTGTTGTAATATTTTTATTATGTTTGTAAATATTTTTATATTTTCTGTAACTCTAGTTCTTTTTTATTTTTTGTACTTTAGCTAGTTTATTTAATTGTATTTATTTGTAGCAATTGTGTTTAATTAATTTATTGATAGTGTAGTGTTAGGTTAATTGTAGGTAATTGTAGGTAGTTTATTTAATTATTTTATTGATAGGGTAGTGTTAGGTTTAATTATATCTTAGGGTAGGATTTATTTTACAGGTAAATTTGTTATTATTTTAACTAGGTAACTATTAAATAGTTCTTAACTATTTAATAGCTATTGTACCTGGTTAAAATAATTACAAAGTTGCCTGTAAAATAAATATTAATCCTAAAATAGCTATAATATAATTATAATTTATATTGTAGCTATATTAGGATTTATTTTACAGGTAAGTATTTAGCTTTAAATAGGAATAAGTTATTTAATAAGAGTTAATTTATTTCGTTAGATAAAAATTATATTTAACTTAGGGGGGTGTTAGTGTTAGGGTTAGACTTAGCTTAAGGGTTAATCCATTTATTAGAATAGCGGTGAGCTCCGATCGGGAAGTTTAGGGGGTTAATAATTGAAGGTAGGTGTCGGCGATGTTAGGAGGGCAGATTAGGGGTTAATACTATTTATGATAGGGTTAGTGAGGCGGATTAGGGGTTAATAACTTTATTATAGTAGCGCTCAGGTCCGCTCGGCAGATTAGGGGTTAATAAGTGTAGGGTAGGTGTCGGCGACGTTGTGGGGGGCAGATTAGGGGTTTAATAAATATAACATAGGGGTCGGCGATGTTAGGGCAGCAGATTAGGGGTACATAGGGATAACGTAGGTTGCGGCGGTTTACGGAGCGGCAGATTAGGGGTTAAAAAAAATATGCAGGGGTCAGCGATAGCGGGGGGCGGCAGATTAGGGGTTAATAAGTGTAAGGTTAGGGGTGTTTAGACTCGGGGTACATGGTTAGGGTGTTAGGTGCAGACGTAGGAAGTGTTTCCCCATAGGAATCAATGGGGCTGCGTTAGGAGCTGAACGCTGCTTTTTTGCAGGTGTTAGGTTTTTTTTCAGCTCAAACAGCCCCATTGTTTCCTATGGGAGAATCGTGCACGAGCACGTTTTTGAGGCCGGCCGCGTCCGTAAGCAACTCTGGTATCGAGAGTTGCATTTGCGGTAAAAATGCTCTACGCTCCTTTTTTGGAGCCTAACGCAGCATTTGTTTTAACTCTCGATACCAGAGTTAAATTTATGGTGCAGCCAGAAAAAAGCCCGCGGAGCGTTAACAGCCCTTTTACCGCCGAACTCCAAATCTAGGCCTAAGGATGGTGTGTAGTGGTGGCTCTATTTAAGGCTAGTAATAGCCAATCAGTGTATCTGTGCTGATTATTTGGCGCCCAAAATTTCGCGCCAAGAATTTTGCGCCAAAAATTTTGCGCCAAAAATTTTCCCGGAAAAGGAAGTGCTTATGCTTATAAGCTTATGCTAATATGTGTTCTTTTATGTTCTTTTTATATCGATGGGGTGTACTTGATTGTATTGCTACATGATAACTAGAAAGTGCCCTTAGAGATTTTTTGGGTTCAAGATCGGTAATACCGAAAAAAAGGCCGAGTGTGCTCTGCGGTGAAACCGGAAGTGGCCATAGCGTGTCTAATTCACTTCCGGTTTCACTCTTTATTTTGTTTCCGGTGATATCGGTATCACTTCCGGTTGTGTTATTACGCGGTATTTGTTGCATGGCATTCATATATTGGGTCTCCTTATTAGAAATAAATAACTCAATGTTAATCACTTAGTTAACATATTGTGCTGGACATCTAGATTCTAAAAAATATATCATAGCATAACTGGTGGTTGAAACTTTATGATACATTCACGGATCTCAATATAATAAATAGACATAGTGAAATAGTAAAAATATAGGCGATTATTAAAACATAGTTTGAGACCACAGTGAATTAAATAACAAGATAGAGTATCTATAAATTCGGGGGTGGTTAAGATGATCGAACATTTAAATTGGCATTTTCAAGACAATTATATAAAATATACAAATCACATATATAAAAATTTTAAAACAAATTTAAAACAAATGTACAACTTGTAGACCAAATATGTAAGACAAATAAAACTTTTAGAGCAAATATCAAGGGACATGTGAGGATAGTGTACTCCTGAGGTTTTAAACCTACCATGCTAGATAACGATGGCGATCAACTTATGTTGGCTTTAAGGTTTACTGGGCTTGGATAGCATGGAATACATAAAATTATAAAAAATATAAAAATATAAAGAACTTTCTTAAAAAAAAATTTCTTTTTTTTAAAAAGTTTTTTCTAAAAAAAAAATTTTAAAAATTTTTTTGGGATACATAAAACTTAAAAACCTTGAAATATCAAGCTTAAAATTTAAAGGTTATTTAAATTTATGATATAAGTGTGGCTAGCAAATACAATCCTGTCGGAAACTCCTAGGAGATTAGGAGTGTAGGGTAGAATAATAAAATAATAGGACAATGAAAACAATAAACTGGAAGAGGGTAACAGCCAGGCTCTTTTTATCCAGGGGGTTCCTATTTGTATTCCTATTAGAGTTATTGGAAGAATCAAGGTTAACTTTAAATCTAGCTAGTATGAAAATACATGCATGACGGTTAAGAGATCTCCCAAACTAACTGTCTCCCCCAAAATTATTCATTTTAGGCTCAATAGGTGTGATAGGTCTTCTCTATTGTTTAGACCCCTAGGATATAAACAGTCTATGTTAAAAATCCATCTTGATTCTGCTATTAGTAGCCTTTTCTCTTGGTCTCCACCCCTCCAGTTTGGTATAACTAGTTGAATACCAGTGTAGCTGAAGTCCTTTTGTCTGGCCTGATGTTTGGTTAGGAAATGTCTGTATAGTGCTGTTTCAGTGCTTTTGTGTTTGATCTTTAACAGGTGTTCCCTAATCCGATCTTTCAGGGTTCTAGATGTTTGTCCTATGTATTGGAACCCGCAACTGCACCATATCATATATATCACTCCTTTGCTACTACATTTTATGAGATCTTTAATTTTGTATTTGACCTTTGTATTGTATGAAGTAAACTCCTTTGTTTTCACTCCCCTTTGACAAGCCTTGCAGCTCACACATGGATAGAAACCATTGACTTCTCTACCATATACATCTCTTGTATTGGTCATCGTGTTTCTGGGTATGCTGGGAGAGAGTTTGTTTTTTAAGTTGTCAGTCTTTCTGTATATGAATACTGGGCGGGGTGTTAGTCTATCCCCTATAATATCATCATCTCTTAGTAGCGGCCAGTGTTTCTCTACAATCTTTTCAACAATGCGCCTGTTCTCACTGTATTCCATGATAAAAGGTATACTCAATTGATCTTCATCGGGATTATTACAGACTTTTTTTGTTTTGTATGATAGGAGTTCCTTCCTATCTTTCTGTCTTGCTTCTTCTATGTCTTTTTCAAGGTCTCCTTCTTCATATCCCCATTCCAGAAATCTGTTTTTCAGAATGATGGTTTGCTCTTCCCATTTTTTGGGGTCTGAGCAATTCTTTTTTAATCTCAACATTTGTCCCTTAGGTATGTTGGACTTCCATCTGCTGAGGTGGCAACTGTCTTTGTGAATGTAATTATTACAATCTACTTCTTTAAAGAATGTAGATGTTTCTAGTTTGCCATTCTTAATTTCGATCTTTAGATCTAGATACGTAATCTCATGCTTACTGAATTCATGAGTGAATCTAAGATTATGCGTGTTGGTGTTCATTACTTTGATGGTATACTCTAAGTCATCTATAGAGCCTTTCCAGATCATTATTATGTCGTCAATGTATCTGTTGTAGAGGACCAGGTCCGCGCTCGCTGGGCATGAATCCCAGAAGATACGTTCCCAGTGACCCATGTACAGATTGGCGTAACTCGGCGCGAACCTGGTCCCCATAGCTTGTCCCACATACTTGTCTGTAGTATGTTCCCCTGTTTTTAAAATAATTGTGGGTTAGGATGAATTGTATCCCATCGATAATGAAGTCTCTTTGTAGTTCTGGTAGCTCCGGGTCTTTATTTAGAAAGAAATTGACAGCCTCTATACCACCTTCATGTGGTATGCAGGTATATAGGGAGGTAACATCGCATGTTACTAATGTATAGTTTTCTTCCCATTTTATACCTTCTAAGACATTTAGTATTTGAGTGGAATCTCTCACATACGATGGTAGCTGTACCACATATTTCTGTAATTGTTTATCCAC
This sequence comes from Bombina bombina, assembly GCF_027579735.1. Taxonomy (NCBI): domain Eukaryota; kingdom Metazoa; phylum Chordata; class Amphibia; order Anura; family Bombinatoridae; genus Bombina; species Bombina bombina. The sequence goes on along the minus strand of NC_069504.1, from coordinate 845,074,995 downwards.
GTATTCGGATAGGTTACTAGATAAACCGCCAATGCCCGATATAATTGGTCGGCCCTGGCGGTTTCGTTAGTGATTTGTGGACTTTAGGGAGATAGTAAAACACTGGTGTGATGGGGTGTTTGATGCTCATATATCGAAATTCTTTGTCATTTAAAATTCCTATCTCCCTAGCTTCTCTTAGAGTTTCATCCAATTTTTTCTTGTAGTCATCTATAGGGTTCCCTCTGAGTACTTCATAAGTTTGTCTGTCTGACAGGATTCTGTCACACTCTTGGTCGTAGTCGACCTTATTGAGGATAACGATACCCCCACCTTTGTCCGCAGATTTGATAACCAAGTGGTGGTTGTTTTCAAGGGTTTTGATGGTGTTGAGTTGTTCCTTTGAAAGATTGTGCTTATGTTTGTTCAATCTATTTTGTTTGAGATCTCTAATCTCATTACACACCACTGTGTCAAAGGTCTCAATGGCGTTACCTTTGCTTGTGACAGGAAAAAAGGAGGATTTGGGTTTCAAATCAGTATGCCGGTAGATCTCTTCTTCACTCGTTGAATTGATTGGATGTGAACTGCCTCGTATTTCTAATGGGGACATTTTATGAAATGCCTCTTTAGTGTCAGTTTTCTGACAAATTCTTTTGCATTCACAAATGTGTTGAATTTGTTAAGGCCCTTAGATGGGGCAAAAGATAGCCCATAGTTCAATATTGAAGACTCTTTCTCTGTTAGTACTTTCGAACTTAGATTGAATATTCCTTTGGTTGGGGGATTGGCAATGGTAGTGGGAGGAGTCTGACTCTTTTTTAGTTTCCTTCCCCCTCTCTTGCCTCTGTGAATATTCTTTTTTCTATAGGAGTCTGTTCTTCTGGATAGGAGTTTTTCCTTTTCAATGAGGTTCTCTCTAGTTCTTAGGTTGCTTGTTGCGGTTTCCCTAAAAAAGAATGCCCTGATGTGGATGCTCGGTGTTGTTCATTTCTATCATGAAGGGGAGTGTTCTGATTTGTGTGTCTTTCCCTTTGTTCGTTGGGAAGCTTTGTTCTTAGTATTTCTTGATTCGTTTTAGGTTCTGATTGATTGTAGTTATTATTTGCATTGTGGTGTTGGGGGTGATCCCAATACCCTCTTCTGTCATTCCGATCATAATATCTCTGTTGTCTATCTGGTCTCCAATTATTATATTGTTCTTTCTCATAGTCGTTGTTATACCATCTGTCTTGCCTCGGTTGATGGTTATAATATGTGGGTTCATATCTCCTATCACTATAGTGTGGTGGAGCTGTGTTATTGAACTCCCTATTGCCGAAGTGTCCTTCTCTAGTCATCCTGTTATAGTGTTGTCTCCTATTGGATTGTGACCTATTTGGTGTGAATCCCCAATGTGGTTTACTGTGATTCTCCCAGTGTCTGCCCTGTCTGTATGTACGGTAGTTTTTATTAGGGGTCCCATAGTCATCTCTCAACTGAGGATTCTGATTCCATCTATTGAATCTTGGTGTGTGGTTGTAGTTCCAGTGTGGACGTTCTTCCCTAATATGGGTTCTGTGTTCTCTATTGTCTATTCTTTGTCTGGGTCCCGATCTGGGTCTCCTATTCTTGTTGTTAACTGTTATCCACTCCCCCTCTTGATTGGAATCTGAGTTTTCATTTCCATCGTTCATAGTATTATTAGTATCTACTGTTTGTTGGTTACTCTGAACTTCTCTGTTCTTAATGAGTTCGAGTTCCCTATTAAGTTTTTTAGATTTTTTATTGGTAATATCCTCCCTTATTTTCATTACTTTTCTAGTGAGATTCTCTTTTCTCTCCAAAAAATCTTTGGATTCTATTAAGAGTCCATCTGGGCCAATGAGACTATCCTCAGTTTCCTTAATCTCTGTGTCAACTCTAAGTAGTAGTTCTTCTCTATGGTCTATAATGATCTGCATTAATTTCTTGGAGGATTCTATTAGTGCCTCAGCCCATTTATTTAGAAAATTTGGGTCCTCTGACTGAAATGCACAATCTTTTCTAATTATTAGTCCCTTGGGTATGATATTAAACTCTATGCATTTCTTTAAGAAAAGAATCTCCGCTTTATACTTAACTTCTTGTATCAATAGTTTTTCTAAGTTTTTAAAGATACGGGCATAATCCAAATGTTCCTGGGTGTTACCCTCTATATTGGGGTTAGAGTAATTGATATCCAAAGTGATTTCCTGTCTGATGGATCTGGTAACATCCATTTCCAAGTAGGTGTTTGTTATATATATTGTGGTGAAAATCTACTACGATAATTCAATAGTGATCTTCAATAATTAGATGTCTAAGTGTAGCTGCTGATCGATGGCTAGGGAAAAAAGGTATCTGAATGCTAAGGTATCTCACAGCGCTAACACAAAATTCCTACTAGCTCCTAGGTACTGGAAGGGTTCCTAGCTACCCTTAAATAGGTACTATAAAATAGGAAAGGGACCTAGGAGCGCCAAAAGTAGGCGGAGGAACTAGAAGTGGGCTAATAAATATCTAAATCAAAATCGGGCCCTCAAATAGCAAGTGGTCCAATATCTTTCAAATTGAACGAAAAAATGGATACAAACCATTAACAATATAAGGTACAATTTAATCAATCAAGGTACAATTTAAACAATTAAAACATAGATAAAATCATGGATCCATGGTACAGTAACATCAATGACATGTAAAATTAGCATATGATAAAAACAATACGTAAAAAACAATACGTAAAAACAATCTGATTAAATGATGCTGGTATGAGCAAGAAAAATGGGCAAGAAAGGATGTCAGTGGGAACCGTGTTCCCTATGTAAGGTGCGGATGTGCCTCTAAAGAATTATTCCAAAAAATATGAAAAAATGTGTGCGTAGGGGGGTACCCCCCTCAAAAAATGAACAGTACCAAAAATTGTGTCTGTGATAATCCAAAACACAGAAAAAACAAAATATCAAATATCAAATATCAAAAGTCAAAAGTGTGAAAAAAATTGTGTAGAAGGCTGTATATAAATGTGTCCGTGTAAAAAGATCGTGGAAAAAAACGGTGATAAACAATGTCAGTAAAGTAAAGATCCAAATAGTATGTGTGTTGTTAGGCAAAATTTCCTTCAGTTTCCTCAAAGGAAGGTTCCAAACAATATGATGATAGTGGGTGAGGGAGTGTCCGGTAAAACCTGGTTGTAGTCCCTATATCCAATCTGTAAAAGAAACATACAATAGTGCAATAAAGCTAATGGATATGTGTATATAATAGGAAAAAATCTCACCAAATTGCCAACGCGTTTCGGCCCAAAACTGGGCCTTTTTCAAGACTATGGATGGTGTCTAGTGGTGGCTCTATTTAAGGCTAGTAATAGCCAATCAGTGTATCTGTGCTGATTATTTGGCGCCCAAAATTTCGCGCCAAGAATTTTGCGCCAAAAATTTCGCGCCAAAAATTTTCCCGGAAAAGGAAGTGCTTATGCTTATAAGCTTATGCTAATATGTGTTTTTTTATGTTCTTTTTATATCGATGGGGTGTACTTGATTGTATTGCTACATGATAACTAGAAAGTGCCCTTAGAGATTTTTTGGGTTCAAGATCGGTAATACCGAAAAAAAGGCCGAGTGTGCTCTGCGGTGAAACCGGAAGTGGCCATAGCGTGTCTAATTCACTTCCGGTTTCACTCTTTATTTTGTTTCCGGTGATATCGGTATCACTTCCGGTTGTGTTATTACGCGGTATTTGTTGCATGGCATTCATATATTGGGTCTCCTTATTAGAAATAAATAACTCAATGTTAATAACTTAGTTAACATATTGTGCTGGACATCTAGATTCTAAAAAATATATCATAGCATAACTGGTGGTTGAAACTTTATGATACATTCACGGATCTCAATATAATAAATAGACATAGTGAAATAGTAAAAATATAGGCGATTATTAAAACATAGTTTGAGACCACAGTGAATTAAATAACAAGATAGAGTATCTATAAATTCGGGGGTGGTTAAGATGATCGAACATTTAAATTGGCATTTTCAAGACAATTATATAAAATATACAAATCACATATATAAAAATTTTAAAACAAATTTAAAACAAATGTACAACTTGTAGACCAAATATGTAAGACAAATAAAACTTTTAGAGCAAATATCAAGGGACATGTGAGGATAGTGTACTCTTGAGACTACAAGAAAAAATTGGATGAAACTCTAAGAGAAGCTAGGGAGATAGGAATTTTAAATGACAAAGAATTTCGATATATGAGCATCAAACACCCCATCACACCGGTGTTTTACTATCTCCCTAAAGTCCACAAATCACTAACGAAACCGCCAGGCCGACCAATTATATCGGGCATTGGCGGTTTATCTAGTAACCTATCCGAATACGTGGATAAACAATTACAGAAATATGTGGTACAGCTACCATCGTATGTGAGAGATTCCACTCAAATACTAAATGTCTTAGAAGGTATAAAATGGGAAGAAAACTATACATTAGTAACATGCGATGTTACCTCCCTATATACCTGCATACCACATGAAGGTGGTATAGAGGCTGTCAATTTCTTTCTAAATAAAGACCCGGAGCTACCAGAACTACAAAGAGACTTCATTATCGATGGGATACAATTCATCCTAACCCACAATTATTTTAACAACAGGGGAACATACTACAGACAAGTATGTGGGACAGCTATGGGGACCAGGTTCGCGCCGAGTTACGCCAATCTGTACATGGGTCACTGGGAACGTATCTTCTGGGATTCATGCCCAGCGAGCGCGGACCTGGTCCTCTACAACAGATACATTGACGACATAATAATGATCTGGAAAGGCTCTATAGATGACTTAGAGTATACCATCAAAGTAATGAACACCAACACGCATAATCTTAGATTCACTCATGAATTCAGTAAGCATGAGATTACGTATCTAGATCTAAAGATCGAAATTAAGAATGGCAAACTAGAAACATCTACATTCTTTAAAGAAGTAGATTGTAATAATTACATTCACAAAGACAGTTGCCACCTCAGCAGATGGAAGTCCAACATACCTAAGGGACAAATGTTGAGATTAAAAAAGAATTGCTCAGACCCCAAAAAATGGGAAGAGCAAACCATCATTCTGAAAAACAGATTTCTGGAACGGGGATATGAAGAAGGAGACCTTGAAAAAGACATAGAAGAAGCAAGACAGAAAGATAGGAAGGAACTCCTATCATACAAAACAAAAAAAGTCTGTAATAATCCCGATGAAGATCAATTGAGTATACCTTTTATCATGGAATACAGTGAGAACAGGCGCATTGTTGAAAAGATTGTAGAGAAACACTGGCCGCTACTAAGAGATGATGATATCATAGGGGATAGACTAACACCCCGCCCAGTATTCATATACAGAAAGACTGACAACTTAAAAAACAAACTCTCTCCCAGCATACCCAGAAACACGATGACCAATACAAGAGATGTATATGGTAGAGAAGTCAATGGTTTCTATCCATGTGTGAGCTGCAAGGCTTGTCAAAGGGGAGTGAAAACAAAGGAGTTTACTTCATACAATACAAAGGTCAAATACAAAATTAAAGATCTCATAAAATGTAGTAGCAAAGGAGTGATATATATGATATGGTGCAGTTGCGGGTTCCAATACATAGGACAAACATCTAGAACCCTGAAAGATCGGATTAGGGAACACCTGTTAAAGATCAAACACAAAAGCACTGAAACAGCACTATACAGACATTTCCTAACCAAACATCAGGCCAGACAAACGGACTTCAGCTACACTGGTATTCAACTAGTTATACCAAACTGGAGGGGTGGAGACCAAGAGAAAAGGCTACTAATAGCAGAATCAAGATGGATTTTTAACATAGACTGTTTATATCCTAGGGGTCTAAACAATAGAGAAGACCTATCACACCTATTGAGCCTAAAATGAATAATTTTGGGGAGACAGTTAGTTTGGGAGATCTCTTAACCGTCATGCATGTATTTTCATACTAGCTAGATTTAAAGTTAACCTTGATTCTTCCAATAACTCTAATAGGAATACAAATAGGAACCCCCTAGATAAAAAGAGCCTGGCTGTTACCCTCTTCCAGTTTATTGTTTTCATTGTCCTATTATTTTATTATTCTACCCTACACTCCTAATCTCCTAGGAGTTTCCGACAGGATTGTATTTGCTAGCCACACTTATATCATAAATTTAAATAACCTTTAAATTTTAAGCTTGATATTTCAAGGTTTTTAAGTTTTATGTATCCCAAAAAATTTAAAAAAATTTTTTTTTAGAAAAAACTTTTTAAAAAAAAAGAAAATTTTTTTTTAAGAAAGTTCTTTATATTTTTATATTTTTTATAATTTTATGTATTCCATGCTATCCAAGCCCAGTAAACCTTAAAGCCAACATAAGTTGATCGCCATCGTTATCTAGCATGGTAGGTTTAAAACCTCAGGAGTACACTATCCTCACATGTCCCTTGATATTTGCTCTAAAAGTTTTATTTGTCTTACATATTTGGTCTACAAGTTGTACATTTGTTTTAAATTTGTTTTAAAATTTTTATATATGTGATTTGTATATTTTATATAATTGTCTTGAAAATGCCAATTTAAATGTTCGATCATCTTAACTACCCCCGAATTTATAGATACTCTATCTTGTTATTTAATTCACTGTGGTCTCAAACTATGTTTTAATAATCGCCTATATTTTTACTATTTCACTATGTCTATTTATTATATTGAGATCCGTGAATGTATCATAAAGTTTCAACCACCAGTTATGCTATGATATATTTTTTAGAATCTAGATGTCCAGCACAATATGTTAACTAAGTGATTAACATTGAGTTATTTATTTCTAATAAGGAGACCCAATATATGAATGCCATGCAACAAATACCGCGTAATAACACAACCGGAAGTGATACCGATATCACCGGAAACAAAATAAAGAGTGAAACCGGAAGTGAATTAGACACGCTATGGCCACTTCCGGTTTCACCGCAGAGCACACTCGGCCTTTTTTTCGGTATTACCGATCTTGAACCCAAAAAATCTCTAAGGGCACTTTCTAGTTATCATGTAGCAATACAATCAAGTACACCCCATCGATATAAAAAGAACATAAAAGAACACATATTAGCATAAGCTTATAAGCATAAGCACTTCCTTTTCCGGGAAAATTTTTGGCGCGAAATTTTTGGCGCAAAATTCTTGGCGCGAAATTTTGGGCGCCAAATAATCAGCACAGATACACTGATTGGCTATTACTAGCCTTAAATAGAGCCACCACTACACACCATCCATAGTCTTGAAAAAGGCCCAGTTTTGGGCCGAAACGCGTTGGCAATTTGGTGAGCTTTTTTCCTATTATATACACATATCCATTAGCTTTATTGCACTATTGTATGTTTCTTTTACAGATTGGATATAGGGACTACAACCAGGTTTTACCGGACACTCCCTCACCCACTATCATCATATTGTTTGGAACCTTCCTTTGAGGAAACTGAAGGAAATTTTGCCTAACAACACACATACTATTTGGATCTTTACTTTACTGACATTGTTTATCACCGTTTTTTTCCACGATCTTTTTACACGGACACATTTATATACAGCCTTCTACACAATTTTTTTCACACTTTTGACTTTTGATATTTGATATTTGATATTTTGTTTTTTCTGTGTTTTGGATTATCACAGACACAATTTTTGGTACTGTTCATTTTTTGAGGGGGTACCCCCCTACGCACACATTTTTTCATATTTTTTGGAATAATTCTTTAGAGGCACATCCGCACCTTACATAGGGAACACGGTTCCCACTGACATCCTTTCTTGCCCATTTTTCTTGCTCATACCAGCATCATTTAATCAGATTGTTTTTACGTATTGTTTTTTACGTATTGTTTTTATCATATGCTAATTTTACATGTCATTGATGTAACTGTACCATGGATCCATGATTTTATCTATGTTTTAATTGTTTAAATTGTACCTTGATTGATTAAATTGTACCTTATATTGTTAATGGTTTGTATCCATTTTTTCGCTCAATTTGAAAGATATTGGACCACTTGCTATTTGAGGGCCCGATTTTGATTTAGATATTTATTAGCCCACTTATCACATCTAGTTATGTGTGGCAGGTGAATTTGGTCTGTATATGTTGCTGGGAAGGTGCCGTTCCGTCACTTTTTATAAAAAAGCGTATTAAAGGCCAAAACAGATATCATAATGTGGTTTCTGTGGATGGTTTGTGGCTGATTACACTTATTACATGTATTCATGCGTGACTGGTGAATTTGGTGTATCTGGTTTGCTGGTAAGGTGCTGTTCCATCACTTTTCTTGAAAACGCGTTTTACAGGCCGGAACGGGTATTGGAATGTTGTTTCTGTGGATGGTTTGTGATTGATTACACTTATCACATCTAATTATGTGTGGCTGGTGAATTTGGTCTGTATATGTTGCTGTGAAGGTGCCGTTCTGTCACTTTTTATAAAAAAGCGTATTAAAGGCCGGAACAGATATCATAATGTGGTTTCTGTGGATGGTTTGTGGCTGATTACACTTATTACATTTACTCATGTGTGACTGGTGAATTTGGTGTATCTGGTTTGCTGGGAAGGTGCCGTTCCGTCACTCTTCATGAAAAAGCGTTTTACAGGCCAGAACGGGTATTGGAACGTGGTTTCTGTGGATGGTTTGTGGCTGATTACACTTATCACATCTAGTTATGTGTGGCTGGTGAATTTGGTCTGTATATTTTGCTGGGAAGGTGCCGTTCCGTCACTTTTTATAAAAAAGCATATTAAAGGCCGGAACAGATATCATAATGTGGTTTCTGTGGATGGTTTGTGGCTGATTACACTTATAAAATTTACTCATATGTGACTGGTGAATTTGGTGTATCTGGTTTGCTGGGAAGGTGCCGTTCCGTCACTTTTCATGAAAAAGAATTTTACAGGCCGGAACGGGTATTGGAACGTGGTTTCTGTGGATAGTTTGTGGTTGATTACACTTATCACATTTAGTTATGTGTGGCTGGTGAATTTGGTCTGTATATGTTGCTGGGAAGGTGCCGTTCCATCACTTTTTTATAAAAAGGCGTATTAAAGGCCGGAACAGATATCATAATGTGGTTTCTGTGGATGGTTTGTGGCTGATTACACTTATTACATGTATTCATGTGTGACTGGTGAATTTGGTGTATCTGGTTTACTGGGAAGGTGCCGTTCCGTCACTTTTCATGAAAAAGTGTTTTCCAGGCCGGAACGGGTATTGGAACTTGGTTTCTGTGGATCGTTTGTGGTTGATTATACTTATCACATCTAGTTATGTGTGGCTGGTGAATTTGGTCTGTATATGTTAATGGGAAGGTGCCGTTCCGACACTTTTCATGAAAAAGCGTATTTCAGGCATTGGAACGCGGTTTCTGTGGATGGTTTGAGGCTGATTACACTTATTATATTTAGTGTTGGGTGACTTTTGAATTTGGTGTATCTGGTTTTCTGGGAAGGTGCTGTTCCGGGCTGTTATGTTTGGTTCCAGACACTATTTTGGTAGTTAAAGGATTAATTAATTATTATATCACAAAGATTCTTTTTCCTAAAATTGTTCTCAATAGTCTCTAACATATCCCATTATATTTTGAATCAATTTCCTTCATAAAAGGCCTGTCCGGCCTGTTCCGTTCCGGCTTTTACACCATCCCGTTTTTGTCCGTAGAAATGCTACCTCTTGTGTGTGTGTGTATATATGCTACCTCTTGTGTGTGTGTGTATATATATATACAGTATACATAGATAGACAGATAGATAGATAGATGATATAGGTATAAAGAAAGAGAGAGAGAGAGAAAAAAGAGAGAGAAAGAGAAAAGGAGAGAGAAAAAGAGAGAGAGAAAAGGAGAGAGAAAAAGAGACAGGAAGAGGAAGTGAGAGAAAAAAAAAAGAGAAAAGAAAGAGAGAGAGAAAGGGCGAGGGAGAAAGAGAAATAGATAGAGAATATTATTTAAATATAATTTACTCCTGTGTTGCAATAATAACCATATGCCCAAAAGATGTTCCAGAGACAGATATTGTCAATATTGTGGGGTAGGTGTAATAGTTTGCTGCTGTAATCTGTATAATCAGCTATGGATAAATCTAAATTGTGCATTGCAGCTTCTGAAACTAATGTATGATTTAAAGAAAGGATACCAAGAGAACAAAACAAATATATGATAATATAAGTAAATTGAAAAGTATCTTAACATTATGTGCTTTATCTGAATCATTCAATTTTAATGTTATGTCCCTTTGACCCAAATGTTAAAGGACATAAAAGTCAAAAGTATACCGAGCTGTATCAGCTGCAACTTAGTATTGTATCAACTACTTTGCAATCTAAAGTCTCTTAAAAAAAGACTTTTGTGTTAATGAGAAAAAAAACATTACATACACAAATCTGCTCTGTTCACTCCATTGTTTTAAATGCAGAGGAAAAAAAAAGAGTTGGTTACCTTTTGAGTCTGTCTCTTTAACAAATACGTTATCACATTTTCTGCACAACATGGTGGTGGACGCTTTATCTGATCATTTATTATTTCTGCACCCAGTATTACACATTATAAGATCTACAAGCACACACATCTGTTTCCCTGCACAGTGTTTTCAGATAAGACAGCACATAACTTCCTTCTTACACAGATTGTATGACATCTACTCATACTGTGCACATTTTAGTTTTACATTGCATTTAATATGTAAACGAAATACACTTGACAACATTTTCTACCATTATTTTCCATCATTTTTGTCTAAAAGAGGATCGGTGATAAAAAAAGATTATATATATATATATAACAATACGATCTGATTTTTCACAATGCTAATTAATTTGCCCTACTCCTAATAATAAACAAGCCAATCAAATTGCGAACCAGGTGTTGGCCAATCAAGGCGCGGTTCTTTCCTGCCTCACCCAGTCACTTTACTCCTTCCTCTCTTTAGGCTATTGCATACCATGTAGGCGTGACCAAAACTTCAGCAGCGGATAGCTAGCTCATTATTCGTAGGGAGGGAGGTTCTACGACGAATCATTGTACTGGAACGCTCAGTAGTTCCGCCTTTTTTCTCAATGTGTGGGACACGCCCCTTTTCGTGTCTGGTGCGTGCGCGTGGCCTATCGGAGGCGGGGCAGTATGCGCATCTCCGAGGTCAGGCGGAGGATCCGGGAAAATGGGGGAGAGAGCGGGAACGCGGTATGTTTTTATTGATATAATTTGTGCAATAAAACAGTCAAATAGGATATGTATGCATATTGTACTGCGGAAGTTTGTGTCGTCTGGGGGATGATGCAAAGTGCAGACAGTTAATGCTTTTTGTGTGTTTTTCCTGTGAATACTCAGTCTTGTTTGTGTGTACAGGCTGGATAGAGTGATGTACGTGCCCGTATGCACAGTCCAGACTCCCTGTTGTGTGTAAATTCACAGTTTAGTTTCATTACTTATCTGTATATGTATTTATTAGCTCTTTGTTATACATTTGCACACACAGTCTATGTCAAATGTGTGAGTGTATGTGCACGGCTTGTGTATTGCTGGCGTTGTGTGTGCACTGCTAGCTGTGTTTAATTTGTATATTTGTACAGCTTATCCCTGCTGTTAGTGTGCATACAGTATATGTAACCTGTGTGTTGGTACAGCATTGGGTCTCTACTTTATGTTCATTAAAAGTACATCTTACCTCTGATTAATCAACTAGCCCTGGACTAGCAAGAGTCAGGAGTTGCTCTGTCTATGTCATAATACATGTGCAAAAAGCTAAATATCAATAGTGTTGGTATACTGATGTGTACCTTATCCTTACCATTTTTTAATCCCCCTTCTCCTCCTTTACCTTTCCCCCTTTGCACTGCATTGAGATTTTTGGTTTTGAGGTACTACAGATCAATAAGGATGCATTACACCCCACTAGATCATTCACTAGTAGGACGCTGGTCTGTTCACTATATTTAATGTTGAGTATGTTGGGGACTTTTTCCTTTTTTTTTTATGTGTGTGGAATATAATTATAATATACATATGCATGCACCTGGGTACATACTGGGTTACTGAGAATGAGCATTCATTTACAATACAGACTACAGAAGATATTCTCAAATTTGTTTTTAAACCATTGCAGGATACTTTTACTACTACCCCCCCCCCCCCACGCAATTTATGTGATACCCCTTTTTTATTATGCAGTGCATAATTTTCTATAAGACATATACAAAAAAGTAGTGTGATATTGTTGCCTTTAATAAACATCAGTATTATCTCCTTTACAAACTCACAGAATCCAATTTTTCCATATATCCTTTATAAACACTAGGTACAATTTAGTGCAGTGTTCTTAAAGGACCATTATGGTCAAAATTTACATGCTTTAATTTCTTAGACCATGTCATTTTAAGACTAGCGATCCTGCACTTTTATGTGTTTATCTCTTACGAAAGGTTTAAACACAAAGTACTGTTCAGAACCAACACTGTTGGTTTGGTAAGTGTCTGTTTCGGTCAGGACCAGCAGTGCTCTGCAGGTCCTAAGCAGTCAGTTTACTATGTGTTTAACCCTTTACATATAGATGTATTATTAGTCTTAAAGTTACATGCTCTAACAAATTATAACAATAGCAATGTTTGGACCCCAATTGCCCTTTAAAAAGTACTTATGACTTGGTTGTGTGTCCTATGTTAATTGAGATCCCACTGCAGTGTGTACATATCTTTATCATACATATGTTTTGAGAAACCAAAGATACCGTTTTTGGCAAAGCTCCTGTTTTGGTGACGTTAAGGATAGGTGTGAGTTTGTGTGTATAAGATAATGTTACAGTAAGAGAACATTGTGTTGCATAAAGTTTGATTCCTAATTTTAAAAGGAAGTTAAAACTAAGTAAATTCTAGAGTGATGTATTCAAAGCAAAGATTAAAGGGACACAAGTTAAAATTAAACTATTATTATTCAGATACAGCATGCAATTTTAAACAACTTTCCAATTTACTTCCATTAACAAAATGTGCAGTCTTTTTATATTAACACTTTTTGAGTCACCAGCTCCTACTGAGCATTTGCCAGAATTCACAGAATATATGTATATGCATTTATGATTGGCTGATGGCTATCACATGGTGGGTGTATGCATTTGTGATTGGCTGATAGCTGTCACATTGTACAGGGGAAGTGGAAATAGACATAACTTTTAAAATTGTCAGAATAAAAATCTACTATTCATTTGAAGTTCAGACTAAGTGCTATTGCATTGTCTTGTTATCTTGCATTTGTTGATTATGCAAATCAACTGTGTTGACTGGTCTGGGAATAATATAAAGATGTGTGTTTTGTTGTTTTTACTATATAAGTTCTTTATAAGAAGGTGTTAAAATGTGTCCATACAGCAATGGTAGCTACCATGTTGCAACCTAAGTTTAATTCTCTGCTGAGACCATACTGAGACAGTTATAAATGGTTCACTACTAGAGTGTGTAACTTAATTGTGTGGAATACAGCAGTGTGTATTCTGGAGACTTAAAGGTATATTTAACTGTCACATTTAACCGGAAATTGGAATTTAAATCTGAAATTTGTAGGAATTTTAATAAAAAGGAGCAAAAAATAAAATAAAAGCATATTGTAAAGTTGTTTTACTGCATATAATTAAATGCTATATTCCATTCTCAGTGTTTAATATACCTCAATACATTTGTGGTCTCATTCAATGTAAAAACCTGAGAATTATTTGTTGCTGGTGAACGTGTATATGCACAAAGTCAAGGTTTGACAATTACAGGAGCCATAGCTGTCCTAGTGTTTTCTTTCTGTTTGTTTGGATTATTTTTACATTTACTACTATAAAATACTTTGCTGGATCACATACAACAATTTTGTAGGTGGTTCCCAAGTTTCATTTGTCAACCCCTTAATCATTACTTGTTATCTGTCTAACCCACACAGTGCCAAATGCAAATTACACAGATGTTTTTTTTATCATATATTTGTATATAGCAGAAGTGTTGCGTGCAGCCATGCTTCAGTAATGTTTTTCACTTACTGCTGAAGTGCCAGACATACACAAAACTACTTATTGCTTTTATTCACACAAAATACAAATTATCAGCAATAAGAGCATTTATGCATTTATGTTTAGCCAACTACACAATTTTCCAGGAGCTAGGAAGGATGTCTGCATATACAAAATAAGCCAAAACGTTTAGAACCAGATTATAGGTGCCCTGAATTCCAAATTTATCATCACCTAATATAGGTGATACAGGTACAAATCCTGAGTTCCAAAATCCAAACTTTTTAAATAAAGTGATTTTAAAGTTGAATGATTTAAAGCCCAGTATTTAAAAATGCATTCAATCCGGCTTCCTCCAATCGTTGTGTGCCCCCCTTTGGCGTCCAGCTCGTGAGGCACACGATTGGAGGAAGCTGGATTCATCATCGTTCTGCTCAATACTGAAGGAGATGCAGGCGGAGGATAGGCGGTAAGTTTACCGTAACAAAAGGATAAGTATTTTTATAAAAGAAACATAATTGTATAGTTTGCTGACTTAAAGTGCCCCTGTTTTTAAAGTGAATGTAAATTTTATATGATAAAGTGCCCGGTTTTTAAAAATTCTTTAAAAACAGGAGCACTTTAATTTATGAAAAATTTGTATTTCACTTGTGCTGTGAAAATACTTACCTTTTCATCTTGACAGCCGCTCCAGCTTCCCCTGGACGTCGCAAACCTCTTCATATGTCAGAAATGACGGATCAGTCATCCTCCAATCACGGCTCCCCCCCGGGAATCAGTGTCTGATTCAACACTGTGATTGGAGGAAGCCGGATTCCTCATTTTAGACCCAGGAAGAGGCTTTGCGACAGGCGGAGGAAGCGACAACAGCGGCTGTCAAGATGAAAAGGTAAGTATTTTCACAACACAAGTGAAATGTAAATTTTGATGAATTAAAGTGCCCCTGTTTTTAATCAATTTTTAAAAAAACGAGCACTTTATCTTCAAAATTTACATTCACTTTAAGAGTATTTTTAAATACTGGGTTTAAATCATTTAACTTTACAATCATTTTAATATTTAAAAAAAAATTGAGAAAATGATCAACTATTACTATTTTTCATTGCCTGTAAGTCACAATTTGCTGTATATTTTTTGTGTTCTAAAATGCAAATTCAAAAAGAGGCCCAACCTCCTCCAAACAGCTGTTTAAGGCAACTTATTTTAAAACGGGCCGATGAATTCTATGGCCTGTAATCTTCATTATGCATGCGCGAACAAGCCTTGGTTGTCAAGACAGTGACTACATGGACCAATCGGATAATGCAGTAACGCTTTTTTCCTATGTATTATCTGATCGGTTCGTAGTCCGTTTGATTTGCCCACCTCCATTAAATTTCCAAATTGGTCCATCCTGTGCCGCCGGCTTGCCGTGCCTGGTGGGGGGGTGGTAGGGGGGTGCTTATGGGGGTTACAGGGGTTGCTGATGGGGCTTACGTAAGTTACACAGGGGGTGATTATAGGGGTTACAGGGGGACTGATGGGCCGTATGTCGATTACACAGGGGGTGCTTATTAGGGTTACAGGGTGTGCTGATGGGGCTTATGTAGGTACCCTCTGTGTAACCTACATAAGCTCCATCAGCCCCCCTGCAACCCCCATAAACACCCCCTGTGTAACCTACATAAGCCCCATCAGCACCCTCTGTAACCCCTACAACCATCCCCTGTGTAACTTACGTAAGCCCCATCAGCACACCCTGTAACCCCCATAAGCACCCCCTCCCTCGGGCACGGCAAGTCGGAGGCGCACAATGAACCAATTTGGAAATTGAATGGAGGTGGGCAAATCAAACGGACTACGGACCAATCAGATTATACAAAAAAGTGTTACTGCATTATTTGATTGGTCCGTGAAGTCAGTGGCTGTACAACCAATTGGGTTGTGTTGCCTGCCAGTGTGCCGCCTACGCCTTTTTCTCTGAGTGAGGAGTAGGGCCGCGTGCGCATGGTATACAACTTATTTTAGAACACTGACCTTGTGATCACATAGACTATCGCATGATTTTATTTATACTAATAGTCAATACTGTTTTATCGACATGGATGGGTTAATGACATAAGATGTTATTTACACTTGGTTCCATCCCCTCTCCACTGTCCCATTTTAAAGATACAAAAAATCCAAAATTGAAACCTTTTCTGGTCCCAAGCAGTTTGGATAAAGTTCTGAGAATTAGCCTTAAAGGGATACAAAACCCGCCTTTTTTTTCTTTCTTTTCTTTCATTGTTCAAATAGAGCATGCAAATTTAAGCAACTTTTTCTATTTTACTCTTATCAATTTTTCTTTGTCCTCTTGCTATATTCATTCGAAAAAGTAGGAAGCTAAGCTTAGGAGCCGGCCCATTTTTGGTTCAGTACGCTGGATATCGCTTGCTGATTGGTGGGTACATTTAGTTACCAATCAGCAAGCGGAACCCAGGTTCTGAACCAAAAATGGGCCGGCTCCTTATCTTTATTTGAAAAATCAGGTATCTAAGTTATCAAGAGAACGTTAAAAAATTGATAATAGGAGTAAATTAGAAAGTTGCTTTAAATTGCATGCTCTATCTGTATCATGAAAGAGATTTTTGGGGGTTTAGTATCCCTTTAATTTTCAGAGTTAAATTCAATTAAATAAAGGCAAAATAAATATTATATATTGCAAAGTTTCATTGCAAATAATTTCCTTACTTGAACTCCTTTACTGAGGCCAAATATAGAGACCGTTATAAACAAGCTGATAAAGTAACTATTTCAGGGTTGAGATTCCCTTTAAAAAGTATACTTTTGCTAATTTAATGGGATATCATACTGCAATGGTAGCAACTGTGAGCCAGGCATTGGTGGCACATGCCCATAGCTTTCATGTGAAATGCTTTTTGCACAATAGAGTACTTCTGCTGTTTATTGCACTGTGATGTTCCTTTAAAGATAATCATAAAATTTGTTCTTTTTAATTCACATAAAAATTGAACATCCACATAAGCAACTTTCCAATTCACTTTTTTTTCATCAAATTTGCTTTGTTCTCTTGGTATTTGCTTTTTGTTCTCTTGGTATTGTTAGTTGAAAGCTAAACCTGAGTAGGCTCATATGTTAATTTCTAAGCCCATGAAGGCTGCCTCTTAACTCAGTGCATTTGACCTTTTTTCACAGCTAGAAGGCATTAGTTCATGTGTGCCATATAGATAACATTGTGCTTAAACCCGTGGGGTTATTTGAGTCATCACTGGCTAAAATGCATGTCTGTCTAAATAACTGAAATAAGGGGGCAGTCAGCAGAGTCTTGGATACAAGGTAGTCACAGCTGTAAATAGTTTTAATATAACCATGTTGGTTAATCAAAATTGGGGAATGGGTAATAAAGGGATTATCTATATTTTTAAACAATAACAACTTTGGAGTTGACTGTCCCTTTTAAAGAAGCAGCTGTATTGCTCGGGTACGGTTTCACAACTGTAGAACAGAAGATAATTTCCTGTTACATTACTTGAGCATTACCCAGTACTGCACACACACGTGCTTGCAAATAGACCGCTAGAGAGCCGTTGGATTTCATTCAGAAGAACATTCAAGCACCATGGGAATAAAGCATTAAAAAAAAAGTTGTTTTGTAGAAAGTAATAAGAAACAAACCAAAATGTTATGTACCAGTATTGAGATGCCTCCGGCTTTTCCCACTGCGCCCCGTATGTATGTTGTTTTTTTTTACCTTAGCCTAAGACAGCAGGATTTGGAGAAGGGAATCTATGATACGATGCCTTCCTATTTCTCTGCCCTGGTTCTAAGATGTATAAATCAGGTATGAGCTAAAATTGTTAGTGTTTCAGGGCTTTGGGGGGTTAACAGGTTTCTCAGTGCCTAGGACACCACAAAATATAGTAATCGGTCATTAAAGGGACAGTACAACCTAGTAATTACAAAACATTTCTGTTGTCTTGAAGTAGAATAGCTGCCAGAATATCAACCAAGTCATATTAACATTATTTGCTGTAATTGTTTTTCAGTAGCCAAACTCCTCCCGCCTCATTTGTCAGAACCAATCTGGACTTGAGTCAGCAGCTGACAAAGCTAACCATGGTCATAATGTCAGTATAAAGTGTTTTGTTTTGCAATTAGGGAAAGATATGTAGCAGGGTTGGCCTTGAGAAGTCTGCAGTATGCTACTTACAGGTCTGAGATTAGAAAGCCATAATTTTCAGACATAAAATCTCCACTTTTTTTGTTATTCAGATAGATCACAAAATTAAAAAAAATAAAAATAAAAAAAATCCAATATACCTCTATCATATAATTTGCTTAGTACTCTTGGTGTCCTTTGTTGAAAAGCATACCAAGGTTAGGCTCTAAAGCTGGGAGCTATCTGCTGATTGGCTGCACATATATACTTTTTGTCATTGGCTTAATGTTTCCAGCTAGCTCCTAGAGGTGCGTTGCTGCTCCTTCAACAAAGGATACCTAGTTAATAAATCTAAATTTGATAATAGAAGTCAATTAGTAAGTTGTTTAAAAATGTAATCTGTAGCTGAATTATGAAATTATTATTTTTTTGTTTTATGTCCCTTTTTAATTGTTTAGTTTACACTATGAGGGCAAAATAAATAATGAACGTACAGGTGAAACTCGAAAAATTAGAATATCGTGCAAACAGTTCATTTATTTCACTAATGCAACTTAAAAGGTGAAACTATTATAAGAGATAGACTCATTACATGCAAAGCAAGATAGTTCAAGCAACTATCTTGCTTTGCATGTAATGTGACTATTTCGTATATTAGTTTCTCCTTTTAAGTTGCATTAGTGAAATAAATGAACTTTTGCACGATATTCTAATTTTTCGAGTTTCACCTGTATAGTGCAGAGTTGTTTTACTATGCATATGCACTATACTAAAATCTCAAGAAGTTTGTCTAGATCCATTAAAACATTTATTGAAGAAATTGAAGTGCGCCAGCAAACAATTTGACTTTCTTCCTATCCTGAACATTTAAAATCCTTGTTCTCAGAAATAATTTATCATTTTTGGGGGAAAGTGTTTATCATCTTCAATATCCTCAAAGTTGATATATGTTGTACCTTTTAATAAACAGTTGTCTCAAAATTCACTGTATTGCGCATATGTTTGCACACTTGAACCACTTAGCAAGAAACAGTCCTATTTAGTCAAACCATCCTGTTGCAGTAGCAAGCCTGAATCTGCATTATGGGTTCTCTGAGTGTCCATATAATAATGAAATCATTACCATAGTATTAGAAAGTATCCGTGAGAGTCAATCTGTGTAACTAGAGCACCACTAAATGCAGTAGAGATGCATAATGAACAAGACTATAATAAAAAGACAATGCAATAGCACTCTGAATTTCATATAAGCAGCAGATCTTTTATTTATTTTTTCCTGCCAAATGTAATTTTTTTCCTCCCATTTTCGTGCCCCTGTATCATGTGACAGACATCAGCCAATCTCAGACTAGTATATGTATACCCTGTGTGCTTTTGCACATGCTCAGTAGCTGCTTGTTCCCCATAAAGTGTGTATATAAAGACTTCATTTTTTTATAATGAAAGTAAATTGGAAAGTGTCTTGAAACTGCATGCTCTTTCCAATCATTAAAGTTTATTTTGACTTGTGTCCCTAACAAAACAAATGGTACCAATTTTGGGAGTTGAAGGCTAGAACAATGAGCTTGGCTGCCTTGTATCCATTGTGTTCAAGGCAGCTATATAAGTGGCAAGTGCCTCTGTTAGTGGCCACTTCAAAGAGCAGAGTTGATGATGACCCTCTGTTTCCCCCCCTCAGCCCCAATTATCCTAGATATTAATTGGTGTTAGGTCACACTGGGTGCCAGTTTAACTTGGACACCTCTGAAATATTCAAATAATTGTGATTTACCTTCATTTTGCTCAAAACTGGTTATTTCCTTAAACGTTTCGAGAAATACACTTTTATTGCTCATGTTACCAGAGTAATTTAAACCCCATTAGCTTTTGTAGATCGTGTTTTGATTACTGTGCTAAATAAAGTCCATAAGTCAACTAGTTGCGTCACTTATTGGCTGTTTTTGCAAGGTGGCAGTTAAAACAGTTTATACAAAAGACATTAAGTGGTGCCTTTGTATTTCCTGGATATTCTGAAAACTGAAAAATGTGGTTTTAAAGGGACGAAAAAATGTAAAGGCAGACTAAGCAATGCCTGATGTCCACATAGCGGGGAACATAGCATACAAAGACAAATACGTTGATTATTTAGTTGTAAAATACATTTGCCTAGATTTAGAGTTCTGCGTTAGCCGTCAAAAGCAGCGTTAAGGGGTCCTAACGCTGCTTTGGCCGCCCGCTGGTATTTAGAGTCAGACAGGAAAGGGTCTACTTCTCACTTTCAAGCCGCGACTTTTCCATACCGCAGATCCCCTTACGCCAATTGCGTATCCTATCTTTTCAATGGTATTTAGAGTCTTGGCTGAAGTGAGCGGTAGACCCTCTACCGACAAGACTCCTATCGCCCATGGAAAGGCTGTAGTTAAGAGCTTTATGGGCTAACGCCGGTATATAGAGCTCTTAACTACAGTGCTCTAAAGTACACTAACACCCATAAACTACCTATGTACCCCTAAACCGAGGTCCCCCCACATCGCCGCCACTATAATAAATATTTTTAACCCCTAATCTGCCGACCGCACATTGCCGCCACCTACATTATCCCTATGAACCCCTAATCTGCTGCCCCTAACATCGCCGACACCTACATTATGTTTATTAACCCCTAATCTGCCTCCCCCCAACGTTGCTGCCACCTAACTTCAAGTATTAACCCCTAATCTGCCGACCGGACCTCGCCGCTACTATAATAAATTTATTAACCCCTAAAGCTAAGTCTAACCCTAACACCCCCCTAAGTTAAATATAATTTTAATCTAACAAAATAAATTAACTCTTATTAACTAAAGTATTCCTATTTAAAACTAAATACTTACCTGTAAAATAAACCCTAATATAGCTACAATATAACAAATAATTATATTGTAGCTATTTTAGGATTTATATTTATTTTACAGGCAACTTTGTATTTATTTTAACTAGATACAATAGCTATTAAATAGTTATTAACTATTTAATAGCTACCTAGTTCAAATAATGACAAAATTACCTGTAAAATAAATCCTAACCTAAGTTACAATTAAATCTAACACTACACTATCATTAAATTAATTAAATAAATTAACTACCAATACCTACAATTAAATACAATTAAAGGGACACTGAAACCAATTTTTTTCTTTTGCGATTCAGATAGAGCATGCAACTTTCTAATTTACTCCTATTATCAATTTTTCTTCATTCACTTGCTATCTTTATTTGAAAAAGAAGGCATCTAAGCTTCTTTTTTGGACAGCACTTTTTTTATTGGTGGATGAATTTATCCACCAATCAGCAAGAATAACCCAGGTTATTCACCAAAAATGGGCCGGCATCTAAACTTACATTATTGCATTTCAAATAAAGATAGCAAGAGAATGAAGAAAATTTGATAATAGGAGTACATTAGAAAGTTGCTTAAAATTGCATGTTCTGTCTAAATCACAAAAGAAAAAATTTGGGTTTAGTGTCCCTTTAAATAAACTAAACTAAATTACACAAACACTAAATTACAGAAAATAAAAAAAGATTACAAGCATTTTAAACTAATTACACCTAATCCTAAACCCCCTAATAAAATAAAATAAAAAAAAAATGATAAAAGTCCCTACCCTATTCTACATTACAAAGTAATCAGCTCTTTTACCAGCCCTTAAAAGGGCTTTTTGCGGGGCATGCCCCAAAGTAATCTGCTGTTTTGCCTGTAAAGAAAAATACAACCCCCCCACATTAAAACCCACCACCCACATACCCCTACTGTAACCCACCCAAACCCCCCTTAAATAAACCTAACACTACCCCCCTGAAGATCTCCCTACCTTGAGTCGTCTTCACCCAGCCGGGCCGAAGTCTTCATCCGATGGGGCAGAAGTCTTCATCCTATCCGGGCAGAAGAGGACATCCGGACCGGCAGACAACTTCATCCAAGCGGCATCTTCTATCTTCATCCATCCGACGAGGAGCGGCTCCATCTTCAAGAAGATAGAAGATAGGTAGGGAGATCTTCAGGGGGGTAGTGTTAGGTTTATTTAAGGGGGGGTTGGGTGGGTTAGAGTAGGGGTATGTGGGTGGTGGGTTTTAATGTTGGGGGGGCCTGTATTTTTTTTTTTACAGGCAAAAGAGCTGATTACTTTGGGGCATGCCCACAAAAAGCCCTTTTAAAGGCTGGTAAAAGAGCTGATTACTTTGTAATGTAGAATAGGGTACGGACTTTTATTATTTTGTTTTTTTTATTTTATTAGGGGGCTTAGATTAGGTGTAATTAGTTTAAAATTCTTGTAATCTTTTTTTATTTTCTGTAATTTACTGTTTTGTTTTTTTTGTAGTTTAGTTTATTTAATTGCTGGTATTGGTAGTTAATTTATTTAATTAATTTAATGATAGTGTAGTGTTAGGTTTAATTGTAACTTAGGTTAGGATTTATTTTACAGGTAATTTTGTAATTATTTTAACTAGGTAGCTATTAAATAGTTAATAGCTATTTAATAGATATTGTACCTAGTTAAAATAAATACAAAGTTGCCTGTAAAATAAATATAAATCCTAAAATAGCTACATTATAATTATTCGTTATATTGTAGCTATATTAGGGTTTATTTTACAGGTAAGTATTTAGTTTTAAATAGGAATACTTTAGTTAATAATTAATTTACTTCCATCATCAAATTGTGCAGACTTTTTATACTCACATTTTTTGAGGAACCAGCTCCTACTGAACTGAGCATGTACAAGTGAGTCTGTGATAGACTGATGGCTTTCACAAGACACACAGACTGGCAAATTGAAGTAAATTTTCAAATTTGCCCGGTTAAAAAAATAATCTACAGCATTTAAACTTCAGAGTAAGTGCTATTGTATTGTCTTTTTTTATTACACACTTATTTTTTTTCCACACCGTTCAGACTTTCCATACCTTCCTAACAGCGCTGCGGCATGGAACTTCCATTATAAGACGTCCTGCAACCTCCCCTTTTTAATGAAATTAAGATCGGACTGGGAGCGTACCTAGCAGCGTAGACAGTCCCCCTTTTTCCTATCCTGGCCTTGAAATCATGTGACCATTTTGACGATCGCTTGGTTTCATTTTAGCAGCAACTGTTTACATAGAAACTTTGTTCCCATGTTAAACACTTGTCGGGCATGGAGGGGTTAAACAATTCTACTGTATTTAATGGTCCTTTAAGTATTTTATGGCGGATTACATTTTGAGTTTAAAGATAAGATAAACATTTATATTTAACTTTTGCTCAATAGATTAAAGGGCCACTGAACCCAAATTTTTTTCTTTTGTGATTCAGATAGAGCATGACATTTTAAGCAACTTTCTAATGTACTCCTATTAAATTTTCTTAATTTTCTTGGTATCTTTATTTGAAATGCAAGAATGTAAGTTTAGATGCCGGCCCATTTTTGGTGAACAACCTGGGTTGTTCTTGTTGATTGGATAAATTCATCCACCAATAAAGTGCTGTCCAGAGGCTGAACCAAAAAAAGCTTAGATGCATTCTTTTTCAAATAAAGATAGCAAGAGAACGAAGAAAATTTGATAATAGGAGTAAATTAGAAAGTTGCTTAAAATTGCATGCTCTGTCTGAATCACGAAAGAAAAAAATTGGGTTCAGTGTCCCTTTAACCCTTTGATTGCTAATGACTGCTCTGAGCCGTCACAGAGTTTCTCACTCTGGTGCTAATGACGGCTCAGAGCCGTCATGAGCACTCTCCCACCTTGAGGGAGATCTGGGGGCTCCTAACAGCTCCTACCCCTGTAGAGTGACAGGCATCGCCGGGGATTCACGTGATGCACAGTGACGTCACGCGCAATAACGTGATGACGTCACCGTGCAACTTTATTTATACTTAACAATGTTAAGTATAGGAGGAGGGGGCATGCTGCTTAGAAGCCTGTATCTCAGGCATCTAAGCAGCTACAGACCCCCAAGACCCACTGTTGGAAAGGGAATCGCCTAACCTTTCCAACAGTGAAAGTCTTGGGGGTCTGTAAAAACAATAAAAAAAGTTAAAAAATGTTTTTTCAAATATTAAATAAATTAAAAAAACCTTAGAAAATATTAGCACCCAGGTGGGAAAGTGCTTAGCACTCAAAGGGTTAATTTGGAAACTCTGAACCAAAAATGGGCCTGCTGCTAAGCTTACATTTCTTCTTTTCAAGATTATCTTTTAAAGATACCAAGAAAACAAAGAAAAATTTGTAAAAGGAGTAAATTACAAAGTTGCTTAAAATTGCATGCTCTATCTGAATCATGGCAGAAATGATTTGGCTTTAGTGTCCCTTTAATGTCACTGTCTCATCATTACATTTGAGTTGTTTTAATCCCTAGTTGAGGAATCCTGAGCATGTGGTGCAGCAGAACGGTTGACATGCTGTATAAAATTATCTGGAGGGAGCCTTCTGGTTGGCTGATCTAATTGCACCTGATTTTAATAATAATAATTAAAAGCTTCTGCCATTGGAGAGGGCATCAGGAAAGGAAATAAGGCAGCTGTGTGGTTTTAATAAGTATTTGCAGATCTATAATATTTAATAGAAACATAAGTTGGGACTCCTTTAAAGGGACATGAAACCCACAATTGTTATTTTATGGTTTAAGTAGAACATACTATTTTAAACAACTTTCCAGTTTACTTCTATTATCAAATTGGCTTCATTCTCTTGGTATCATTTGTTGAAGGAGCAGCAATGCACCACTGGTTGCTAACTGAACACATGGGTGAGCCAATGATGATCGGCATATATATGCAGCCAGCCACCAATCGGCAGATAGCCCCCAGAGGCTTTGCTGCTCCTGAGCTTACCTAGATAAATCCTTCAACAGAGGATGACAAGAGAAGGAAGAAAAGTTAAATAACAGAATTAAAATGGAAAGTTGTTTAAAATTACTGTCTGAATCATGAATCTTATGACTTTACTGTCCCTTTAAGTTAACTTAAAGGGACAGTCTACTTGAAAATGTTTGTTTAAAAAGTTAGATAACCCCTTTATTACTCATTCCCCAGTTTTGCACAACACCGTTATAATAATAATAATTTTTACATCTTATATTACCTTGTATCTAAGCCCCTGCAGGCTTTCCCTTTATCTCAGCTCTCTTGACAGCCTTACAGTTTAGCAAATCAGTGCTGACTCTTAAATAACGCCACAGAAGTGAACACAATGTTATATATATACAGCACACATAAACTAGCACTGTCTAAATGTGAAAATCTGTCAAAATGCACTGAGATAAGAGGTGGCCTTCAATGGTTAAGAAATCAGTTTGAGCTAGGTTTCATTTTCAAAAAAGAATACAGGGATGCGCAATTCCTATCACACGACGCCCCGGGGCATGCAGTTCTTTGGGCCGGGCATGTGTGTTTTTTTTTACATTTAGCCCTGCTGCGGGCAAGCAGACCACAACAAGGCTAAAGATTTTTTTATTTTATTTTTTTATTTGTTATTTTAACAGCGGCCAGCAGGGGGGTGCGGCGGTACATACTTGTCAATGTGTTGCTTGCAGGAGCGCTAATAAGGTGCCAGGGATCTGTTAAGTATACAGAGCGCAGCGCTGGGGTTATTAACGGTGGTTGTTTAAACTTTTTTCGCACATTTTAGTTTCTCTTTCCATCTCAAATGAGGGATACAAAAAAAGTGTAGCATGGGTTTTGCGCTCCAGTGTCGCCTCGAGTCACTGAGAAGAAGCGCGGCAACATGTAAGTGGCAAGTAATTTTTACATTCACCTAATCTTTTGCCCCTGCTGTGTTCACCGCAGATCCTTGAATTGTAATCCTAATAGGTTCTGTGTGGTCTCCCCTCCTCTCTACCGGAACTCCTGTAAAGCTTGCGCCTCCGTTGTTCGTACTGAGGAATTCCCCTCTTTGCAGACAGCACTGTCAGCAAAGAGGGGAATCCCTCAGTAAGAACAACGGAGGCACAGTCAGGAGCTCCGGTAGAGAGGAGGGGAGACCACACTGAACCTACCTACAGACGGTGTGAAAATGTTTTGCTTAGGGTAGTGGAGATTGGTGAGGGCTGTGTAGGCATAGCAGACTGCTCTTCCTAGCTGTAGATCACATTCTCTAACCACAGAGCAAGATTATTTTATATATATATATATATATATATATATATATATATATAAAACAGAATTTATGCTTACCTGATAAATTACTTTCTCCAACGGTGTGTCCGGTCCACGGCGTCATCCATTACTTGTGGGAAATGTTCTCCCCCACAGGGAAAGGCAAGGAGAGCACACAGCAAGAGCTGTCCATATAGCTCCCCCTCTGGCTCCGCCCCCCAGTCATTCGACCGACGGTTAGAAGAAAAAGGAGAAACTATAGGGTGCCGTGGTGACTGTAGTGTATAAAGAAAAATTTTTTCAACCTGATTAAAAAAAACCAGGGCGGGCCGTGGACCGGACACACCGCTGGAGAAAGTAATTTATCAGGTAAGCATAAATTCTGTTTTCTCCAACATTGGTGTGTCCGGTCCACGGCGTCATCCATTACTTGTGGGAACCAATACCAAAGCTTTAGGACACGGATGAAGGGAGGGAGCAAATCAGGTTGCCTAAATGGAAGGCACCACGGCTTGCAAAACCTTTCTCCCAAAAACAGCCTCCGAAGAAGCAAAAATATCAAATTTGTAGAATTTGGCAAAAGTGTGCAGAGAAGACCAAGTCGCTGCCTTACATATCTGGTCAACAGAAGCTTTGTTCTTATAGGCCCATGTGGAAGCCACAGCCCTAGTAGAGTGAGCTGTGATACGGTCAGGAGGCTGCCGTCCGACAGTTTCATAAGCCAAGCGGATAATGCTTTTCAGCCAGAAAGAGAGAGAGGTAGCAGTAGCTTTTTGACCTCTCCTCTTACCATAGTAAACGACAAACAAGGATGAGGTTTGTCTAAAATCTTTTGTTGCTTCTAAATAGAACTTTAAAGCACGAACAACATCTAAATTGTGTAATAAACGTTCCTTCTTTGAAACTGGATTCGGACACAAAGAAGGAACAACTATTTCCTGGTTGATGTTCTCGTTGGAAACAACTTTTGGAAGAAAACCAGGCTTAGTACGCAAAACAACCTTATCTGAATGGAACACCAGATAGGGTGGATCACACTGCAAAGCAGATAATTCAGAAACTCTTCTAGCAGAAGAAATAGCAACCAAAAACAGAACTTTCCAAGATAGTAACTTAATATCTATGGAATGTAAAGGTTCAAATGGAACCCCTTGAAGAACTGAAAGAACTAAATTTAGACTACAAGGAGGAGTCATGGGTCTGTAAACAGGCTTGATTCTAACCAAAGCCTGAACAAAAGCTTGTACATCTGGCAAAGCTGCCAGTCGTTTGTGCAACAAGACGGATAATGCAGAAATCTGTCCTTTTAGAGAACTAGCTGACAATCCTTTATTCAAACCTTCTTGGAGAAAGGAGAGAATCTTTGGAATTTTAATCTTACTCCAGGAGAATCCTTTAGATTCACACCAACAGATATATTTTTTCCATATTTTATGGTAAATCCTTCTAGTCACAGGTTTTCTGGCTTGGACCAGAGTATCAATCACAGAATTTGAAAACCCACGCTTGGATAAAATCAAGCGTTCAATTTCCAAGCAGTCAGCTGCAGAGAAACTAGATTGGGATGTTCGAATGGACCTTGTACTAGAAGGTCCTGTCTCAAAGGTAGCTTCCATGGTGGAGCCGATGACATATTCACCAGGTCTGCATACCAAGTCCTGCGTGGCCACGCAGGAGCTATCAGAATCACTGAGGCCTTCTCCTGTTTGATCCTGGCTATGAGCCTAGGGAGGAGAGGAAACGGTGGAAACACATATGCTAGGTTGAACGACCAAGGCGCCACTAATGCATCCACTAGAGTCGCCTTGGGATCCCTGGATCTGGACCCGTAGCAAGGAATCTTGAAGTTCTGACGGGACGCCATTAGATCCATGTCTGGAATGCCCCATAATTGGGTTAACTGAGCAAGGACCTCCGGATGGAGTTCCCACTCCCCCGGATGGAAAGTCTGACGACTCAAATAGTCCGCCTCCCAGTTGTCTACTCCTGGGATGTGAATAGCAGATAGATGGCAGGAGTGATTCTCTGCCCATTGGATTATCTTGGTTACTTCCTTCATCGCTAGGGAACTCTTTGTTCCCCCCTGATGATTGATGTACGCAACAGTCGTTATGTTGTCCGACTGAAATCTTATGAACCTGGCTTCCGCTAGCTGAGGCCAAGCCAGGAGCGCATTGAATATAGCTCTTAGTTCCAAAATGTTTATCGGGAGAAGCGACTCTTCCCGCGACCATAGGCCCTGAGCTTTCAGAGAGTCCCAGACCGCGCCCCACCCCAAGAGGCTGGCGTCGGTCGTGACGATGACCCACTCCGGTCTGCGGAAACTCATTCCCTGAGACAGGTGATCCTGGGTCAACCACCAGAGAAGTGAGTCCCTGGTCTACTTGAATTTGGGGAGACAAGTCTGTATAGTCCCCATTCCACTGAGCATGCACAGCTGTAATGGTCTTAGATGAATTTGAGCAAAAGGAACCACATCCATTGCTGCGACCATTAGTCCTATTACTTCCATGCATTGAGCTATGGAGGGTTGAGGAATAGAATGAAGAACTCGACAAGCTTTTAGAAGCTTTGTCTTTCTGACGTCTGTGAGAAAGATCTTCATTTCCACAGAATTTATTATTGTTCCCAGAAAAGGAACCCTTGTGGACGGTGACAGTGAACTTTTTTCTATGTTCACTTTCCACCCGTGAGATCTGAGAAAAGCCAACACAATGTCTGTATGAGCCCTCGCTTTGGAAAGAGACGACGCTTGGATTAGGATGTCGTCTAGATAAAGTGCTACAGAGATGCCCCTCGGTCTTAGGACCGCTAGAAGGGACCCTACCACCTTTGTGAAAATTCTGGGAGCAGTGGCTAAACCGAATGGAAGAGCCACAAACTGGTAATGTTTGTCCAGAAAGGCGAACCTCAGGAACTGATGATGAGATTTGTGGATTGGGATATGCAGATACGCATCCTTCAGATCCACGGTAGTCAAAAATTGACCCTGCTGGATTGTTGGTAAGATTGTCCGAATGGTTTCCATCTTGAAGGATGGAACTCTGAGGAACTTGTTTAATATCTTTAAATCCAGAATTGGCCTGAAAGTTCCCTCTTTTTTGGGAACCACAAACAGGTTTGAGTAAAACCCTAGACCTTGTTCCCCAGAGGGGACTGGGTTTATCACTCCCATCTTTGATAGGTCTCTTACACAATGTAAGAATGCCTTTTTCTTTATCTGGTCTGAAGATAAGCGAGACAGGTGGAACCTTCCCTTTGGAGGAAGTCCCTTGAATTCTAACAGGTATCCCTTGGAAACTATCTCTAGTGCCCAGGGATCCAGAACATCTCTTGCCCAAGCCTGAGCGAAGAGAGATAGTCTGCCCCCTACCAGATCTGGTCCCGGATCGGGGGCTACCCCTTCATGCTGTCTTGGTAGCAGCAGCAGGTTTCTTGGTTTGTTTACCCTTGTTCCAGCCTTGCATGGGCTTCCAAGCGGGTTTGGGCTGGGCCGCGTTACCTTCTTGTCTAGCGGCAGTGGAGTTATTAGCCGGTCCG
Organism: Bombina bombina; assembly: GCF_027579735.1. NCBI lineage: Eukaryota > Metazoa > Chordata > Amphibia > Anura > Bombinatoridae > Bombina > Bombina bombina. Next base: position 845,045,173 of record NC_069504.1, on the reverse strand, counting down.
TTCCTGAAATTGCGAAAGGAACGAAAATTAGACTTGTTCTTAGCCTTAAAAGGCCTATCCTGTGGGAGGGCATGGCCCTTACCCCCAGTGATGTCTGAAATAATTTCCTTCAATTCCGGCCCAAAAAGGGTCTTACCCTTGAAAGGAATATTCAGTAACTTAGTCTTGGACGACACGTCTGCCGACCAGGATTTTAGCCAAAGCGCCCTCCGCGCTACTATAGCAAAACCTGAGTTGTTTTTTTTTTTTTTTTTTTTTTTTTTTCGCCGCCAATTTAATTATTTGAAAGGCGGCATCCAATATAAAGGAATTAGCTAACTTTAATGCGTGAATTCTGTCCATGACTTCTTCATAGGAAGTCTCTTTCTGGAGCGACCTTTCTAGTTCTTCGAACCAAAAGGACGCCGCTGAAGTGACAGTAGCTGGTTGAAGGATGAACCCTTGCTGAACAAAAATCTTTTTAAGCAATCCTTCCAATTTTTTATCCATAGGATCTTTGAAAGCGCAGCTGTCTATAGGAATAGTTGTGCGCTTCGCTAGTGTTGCAACAGCTCCCTCAACCTTCGGGACCGTTTGCCATGCGTCCCTTCTAGGGTCTACTATGGGAAACATTTTCTTAAATATAGGAGGTGGGGCAAAGGGTACACCTGGCTTCTCCCACTCCTTTTCCACTATGTTCGCTACCCTCTTAGGTATTGGAAAAGCGTCGTCGTGCACTGGGACCTCTAAAAATTTGTCCAATTTGCACAACTTCTCTGGTACTACCATGGAATCACAGTCATCCAGAGTAGCTAATACCTCCTTAAGCAAAGCGTGGAGATGTTCTAGCTTAAACTTAAATGCCACTAGATCAGGTTCTGCCTGTTGAGAAACTTTTCCTGAGTCTGAAATTTCACCCTCAGACAGCCCTTCCCTCACAGCCAATTCCGATTGATGTGAGGGTAAAATAGATAAAGCATCGTCAGCGTCTGATTGTTCATCCTTTTTATCTGTATTTAAAACTGAACAATCACGCTTTCTCTGAAAAACTGGCAGTTTGGATAAAAGATTTGCTATAGAATTATCCACTACTGCTGATAATTGTTGCATAGAAATAAGCACTGGCGCGCTAGGTGTCGCCTGCGCGGGCAAAGCTGGTGTAGACACAGAAGGAGAGGATGTAGAGCTATCCCCACTACCTTCATTAGATAAATCATCTTGGGCAACATTATGAAAAATAACAGAGCTGTCCTGATTTTGTTTGGACGCTATGGCGCAATTATCACAAACACTCGAAGGGGGAACCACATTTGTCTCTATACACACAGAACATAGGTTATCTGATGGAACAGACATGTTAAACAGATTTAGGCAGGCAAACAATGCAATAAAAACGTTACTGTCTCTTTAAATAATAAAATGACACATTTATTTCTGAATGTTCAAAAAACTATGAAGGCAATATCCGATTTTTCTGAAATTTGGACCCCAGTGTCTTAATGCTTAGAAAGTATTTCACAGCAAATATGGAGACTCTAGCTCTTAAAACAAGCAAACCGGAGCTAATTGTTGGATTTAACCGTTTTTACACACCACAATCCCAGCTACAGCTTTGCTGCAGCTTTTTACCTTCCTTAGGGGTAACCATTCACAGAAAAAAAGCCTTTTGGAGTCACTTTCTGAACCACAGGACCCTCTCACATGAATCTGCATGCACTGCCTTGAAATTCAACTGCACAGCTGAAGTGCCAAAATGAGGCTTCCTCCCTCAGCACACTAGAGTGAAGGGGCCTTCCTGACTAGATTTAGGTGTCTAAAACAAGCCAGATCAATAAAAAACGTTCCCAAGTGTATGTGAGCTTATAAAATATTTCAAATGGTATATTATTGTAATAAAAACCAATCGATTTAGCCCCTAACAGTGTCTACCAGCATAAAAAACAAAAAGGGGAAGCCTGTTATCTTTTTTGCTGAGGTGAAAGAAAAATGGCTTACCGTTTCCCCTGAGGGGAAAAATGACTGTCATCTAGCATTAGCCTGTGTTGTTAGGAGACTAGTCATACCTGAAGCAGATGAGTCTGCAAACTGTTACCCCCAACTGAAGTTCTCTTGTTTCAACAGTCCTGCGTGGTAACAGTAATGGATTTTAGTTACTTGTGCTAAAATCATAGCCCTCTTAAACAGAAATCTTCATCACTTTTCTGTTATAGAGTAAATAGTACAAGCCAGCACTATTTTAAAATAACAAACTCTTGATAGAAGAATAAAAAACTACAACTAACACCACAAACTCCTCGCCATCCTCGTGGTAGATGCTACTTGTTCAGAGCGGCAAGGAGAATGACTGGGGGGCGGAGCCAGAGGGGGAGCTATATGGACAGCTCTTGCTGTGTGCTCTCCTTGCCTTTCCCTGTGGGGGAGAACATTTCCCACAAGTTATGGATGACGCCGTGGACCGGACACACCAATGTTGGAGAAATATATATATATATATATATATATATATATATATATATATATATACACATATACACATATATACACACACACACACACACCTCAGGAGCCAGCTGTATAGTGAGGGGCCAGACAACTCATTTATCATACTACACCCAATTCAATGTCCACCCCAGCATTGTACTGCCTGTGATCTGACCATTAATCTTGCCTGGGGTTCTCACAATTAGTGTGGTTACTACCTCATATTCCCTCACTGTGCCCCCTCAGTACCTCACTATTTTGCTTTACTGTGCCCCCCTCAGTACCTCACTATATTCCCTCGCTGTGGCCCCCTCAGTACCTCACTATATTCCCTCACTGTGCCTCCTCAGTACCTAACTATATGAGGTACTGAGGGGGCACAGTGAGGGAATATAGTGAGGTACTGAGGAGGCACAGTGAGGGAATATAGTGAGGTACTGAGGGGGCACAGTGAGGGAATATAGTGAGGTACTGAGGGGGCACAGACAGGGAATTTAGTGAGGTACTGAGGGGGCACAGTAAGACAATATAGTGAGGTACTGAGGGGGCACAGTAAAGGAACATTATGAGGTACTGAGGGGGCACAGTGAGGGAATAATGTTCTTTTACTGTGCCCCCTCAGTACCTCACTATATTGCCTTACTGTGCCCCCTCAGTACCTCACTATATTGCCTTACTGTGCCCCCTCAGTACCTCACTATATTGCCTCACTGTGCCCCCTCAGTACCTCACCATATTGCCTCACTGTGCCCCCTCAATACCTCATTATGCCCCAACAATTTCTTGTCTAAACCAAAGTTTGCTCATGCTAGTTATATATACTGTGTGTGTGTGTGTATGTGTATATCTATCTATCTATCAGGGCTCGACAAACCCGGGAGCCTCTGGCTCCTAGAATTTTACCCCTGGCTCCTAACTTTTTGGGTTATTCTCCATAGATCTATTTACAAATAACACTGTCTGGCTCCTAAATATTCTTACTGGCTCCTATATTGTAAACAGATTTGTCGACCCTATATATATCTATATCTGCCACTTTAGTCCCTTGGGCAAGTAGATTTTTTTTTTTAAATTTCCACACCCCTGTACCAAGAGAACAAAGCACATTTGATGATAAAAGTAAATTGGAAAGTAGTTGCGTGTCCTGAGTCCTGAAAGTTTCATTTTGATTTGACTGTCCCTTTTAAAGGGACAGTCAAGTAAAAAAATAAAAACTTTCATGATTCAAATAGGGCATGTAATTTTTAAACCACTTTCCAATTAACTTTTTATCACCAATTTTTCTTTGTTCTCTTGGTATTCTTAGTTGAAGGCTAAACCTAGGTAGACTCGTATGCTAATTTATTAGACCTTGAAGGCCGCCTCTAATCTGAAAGCATTTTGACAGTTTTTCACCACTAGAGGGCGTTGGTTCATGTGTTTCATATAGATAACATTGAGCTCACGCACGTGAAGCTCCTAGGAGTGGGCACTGATTGGCTAAAATGCAAGTCTCTCATAAGAACTGAAATAAGGGGGCAGTCTGAAGAGGCTTAGATACAAGGTAATTACAGAGGTAAAACGTGTAGTATTATAACTTGGTTATGCAAGTCTGGGGAATGGGTAATAAAGGCATTATCTACCTTTTTTTAAACAACAAAAAATCTGGTGTTGACTGTCCCTTTAACATTTGTCCCATGTTGAAACAATAATACAGAGGGCTATAATGCACCTGACGTGTGGATAGTGGCCTCACTAATATTTAATACGCAAATTAATTTAAAGGGACATGAAACCCCCAAAAATTATTTCATGATTCAGATAGAGAATACAATTTTAAACAACATTCTGATTTACTTCTATTATCCAATTTGTTTCTTTTTTTTTGGTATCATTTGTTGAAGGTGCAGCAATGCACTACTGCTTTCTAACTGAACACATGGGTGAGCCAATAACAATCGTTATATATCAGCAGCCACCAATCAGCAGCTAGAACCTAGGTTCTCTAGGTTCTCTGCTGCTCCTAAGCTTACCTAGATAAACCTTTCAGCAAAGGATAACAAGAGAAGGAAGCAGATTAAATAATAGCAGTAAATTGGAAATTTGTTTAAAATTGTATGCTCTGTCTAAATCATGAAAGAGATTTTTCTTTTACAAGATATGACGAGTCCACTAATTTCATCCTTACTTATGGGATATCGCCTCCTGGTCAGCAGGAGGAGGCAAAGAGCTCCACAGCAGAGCTACATATATAGCTCCTCCCTCACCTCCCACTCCAGTCATTCTCTTTGCCTGTGTTAGTGATAGGAAGAGGTAAAGTGAGGTGTTAGTTTAAAATTCTTCAATCAAGAGTTTTTTTATTTTAAATGGTGCCTGTGTGTACTATTTTTTTCAATAGAGCAGCTTCTGGAGTAATAGCCTCTTAGGCTGTGGGAACTGGTGGACTTTTTAAGCTCACTGCGCCTCCCTTACTTAGGCTGTCTTCTATTTATGGTCTTAGAGAATGGGAACTAAGACTTTACTATCCTTGCAGGGCCTCAGGAGGAAGAGTGGACCTCTTGACAGTGAAGGATCATGATGCTGTTCCTCAGCATAGAGGTAAGTGCAGTCTCCTTTCTCTGGGGCTTGTATAGCTGATCTCAGATTGACTGTACCAATTCCTCGGTCTGTGAAGGGGCTCAAGTTAACACTTTCCCTTTCTGCTAGTGTGGGTTTCATTGGTAGGAAAGAATGGGACACCGACACATTTAGCTCTCCCAACTCCCTCTTTCATATACCATGTAATATCAGTTGGAGGGGCTGGGATCTGTTTTGGTGCATGATGACAGTGTATGAGGGCAATCGTTTGTGTGTGATTGACATTCATAATGGGCTGACGCTGGGTGGTTGCACCGGAGTCGGAGGGAGATTTTCAATTTTCTCTGAGACCCCGGTGTATGGCGGCAAGTTTATTTCTCAGGGGTTGTTTAATACGCCCCCGAAGAGCGGAGCCTAATCTTCGTGCGCTTCAGTGGCGCAGCTTGTTTGTTGAAGTCTGACTACGGTGATTTTATCTAAGCGGGGGTTTTCTGATGCGGTCATTGATACCTTGATTCAGGCACGCAGGCCTGTTACTAGAAAGATTTACCATAAGATATGGCGTAAATATCTTCATTGGTACGAATCCAAGGGCTACTCATGGAGTAGGGTTAGGATTCCCAGGATTTTATCTTTTCTCCAAGAAGGATTGGAGAAAGAGTTGTCAGCAAGTTCCTTAAAGGGACAGATTTCTGCTTTATCTATTTTGTTACACAAGCGTCTGGCAGATATTCCAGATGTTCAATCTTTTTGTCAAGCCCTGACTATAATCCGGCCTGTGCTTAGACCAATTGCTCCTCCTTGGAGTTTGAATTTAGTTCTTAATGTTCTTCAAGGGGTTCTGTTTGAACCCATGCATTCCATAGATATTAAGTTATTATCTTGGAAAGTTTTGTTTTTGGTTTCTATTTCTTCTGCTCGCAGAGTTTCTGAGCTTTCGGCTTTACAGTGTGATTCTCCTTATATTATTTTACATACTGATAAGGTGGTGTTACGTACCAAACCTGGTTTTCTTCCTAAGGTTGTTTCAAACAAGAATATTAATAAGGAAATTGTTGTTCCTTCCTTGTGTCCTAACCCTTCTTTTAAGAAGGAGCGTCTGTTACATAATCTGGATGTAGTCCGTGCCTTGAAGTTCTACTTGCAGGCGACTAAGGATTTTCGTCAGACATCTTCATTATTTGTTGTTTTTGCTGGAAAACGTAGGGGTCAGAAAGCTACGGCTACCTCTCTTTCTTTTTGGCTGAAGAGTATCATCCGTGTTGCATATGAGACTGCTGGACAGCAGCCTCCAGAACGAATTACGGCTCATTCTACTAGGGCTGTGGCTTCCTCATGGGCATTTAAAAATGATGCTTCTGTTGAACAGATTTGCAAGGCTGCAACTTGGTTGTCTCTTCATACTTTTTTTTTTTACAAATTTTACAAATTTGATACTTTTGCATCATCTGAGGCTGTTTTTGGGAGAAAGGTTCTTCAAGCAGTGGTGCCTTCTGTTTAGGTTCCTGTCTTGTCCCTCCCTTTCATCTGTGTCCTATAGCTTTGATATTGTATCCCATAAGTAAGGATGAAATCCGTGGACTCGTCATATCTTGTAAAAGAAAAGGAAATTTATGCTTACCTGATAAATTTATTTCTTTTACGATATGACTAGTCCACGGCCCGCCCTGTTGATTCTAGGACAGGTTTTTATTTTTGTTAAACTTCAGTCACCTCTGCTCCTTGGCTTTTCCTTTCTCTTCCTAACTTCGGTCGAATGACTGGAGTGGGAGGGAAGGGAGAAGCTATATATGCAGCTCTGCTGTGGAGCTCTTTGCCTCCTCCTGCTGACCGGGAGGCGATATCCCATAAGTAAGGATGAAATCCGTGGACTTGTCATATCGTAAAAGAAATAAATGTATCAGGTAAGCATAAATTTCCTTTTTGAGTTTAATGTCCCTTTAAGTTTAAGTCAATTACTATGTTTACTGTCCCCTTAAAACTACTAGTAAAACTAACATCTGTGTGCTCACAGAGCTCTAAATAAAGTGTCAGCTGTGGAAGGGACAATTATTTGTTCCTCTTGTGGAACTGTGTGTAATTAAAATAAATAAAACTAATAGGTGCATTTATATAAATATCTGTGTCAGCTATCTATGGCAGTGTCAGGTGCATTTGATGATAGTGTACAATGTCTCTAGGGCAAGCAATGCTTGTTTCCGTTTGCATCATTTGAATGGCAAGCATGCTGGAAGAGGGATTTCTATGTTTGGGAGTTAAACACAGCAATTTGCTCCTATAAAGAGATGCACGTTTGCTCATGCAGACCAGAAATGTTAAGGAAATATATTTGCATAAAAGCAAAGACGCAAGGTTTGTGCAAGCACATGAGAAACAATACAGGTTTGCATGTGTACCGTGAGTCACGTAAAGCGGGATAGTGAGCGCATTTTTATCATGCGTGCCACAGAGCCCTATTTTAACATGTTAAAATTAATATTTTACATTAAAATGGGCAATGTTAATGTTGTTTGATTTTAAAGATAATGGGAAGGGCATATCTGTGTACACCAGGTCCTTAAAGGGAAAATGAAAATGAAATCTAAACTGTTTTACACAAATCAAATGGAGCATACAGTTGTACACATTTCTAATCTACTTTGATTATCAAATGTACTTAATTCTTTGTTGAAGGAACAGCAGTTCACTACTTGGGAACTAGACAAACATTGGGTAAACCAGTGGCTAGAGTTATATATGTGCAGCCAGCTCTCAGTAGTGCATTGGGGCGCTTGAGCCTACCTAGGTATGCTTTTCAACAATGGATGCCAAGTGAACAAAACACATTAGACAATAGAAGTAAATTGGAGCAATGTTTACATTTCTTTCATGTAATTATCAAGAGTCCATGAGCTAGTGACGTATGGGATATACATTCCTACCAGGAGGGGCAAAGTTTCCCAAACCTCAAAATGCCTATAAATACACCCCTCACCACACCCACAATTCAGTTTTACAAACTTTGCCTCCCATGGAGGTGGTGAAGTAAGTTTGTGCTAGATTCTACGTTGATATGCGCTTCGCAGCAGGCTGGAGCCCGGTTTTCCTCTCAGAGTGCAGTGAATGTCAGAGGGATGTGAAGAGAGTATTGCCTATTTGAAGTCAATGGTCTCCTTCTACGGGATCTATTTCATAGGTTCTCTGTTATCGGTCATAGAGATTCATCTCTTACCTCCCTTTTCAGATCGACCATATACTCTTATATACCATTACCTCTACTGATTCTCGTTTCAGTACTGGTTTGGCTGTCTACTATATGTAGATGAGTGTCTTAGGGTAAGTAAGTCTTATTTTTTATGACACTCTAAGTCTAAGCTATGGTTGGGCACTTTATATGTAAAGTTCTAAATATATGTGTTTAAACTTATATTTGCCTTGATTCAGGATAATCAGTATTCCTTATTTCAGACAGTCAGTTTCATTATTTGGGATAATGCATATGAAATATTTTTTTCATACCTTAAAGAATTTTTTCAATTGACTATTTTTCCCTGTGGGCTGTTAGGCTCGCGGGGGCTGAAAATGCTTCAATTTATTGCTTCATTCTTGGCGCGGACTTCTTTGGCGCAAAAATTGTCATTTCCGGTGCCCTAATTGACGCCGGAAGTTTGCGTATGGTTGCGTCATATTTGACGTTCAGACGTTTTTTTTGCGCCAAAATTGTGGGCGTCGTTTTTTTCGGCGTCACAGGATGTGGCGTCATACTTGCCGCCAAAAAATATAGACGTTGTACTTGCCGCCAATAATGTGGGCGTCATTCTTGGCGCCAAAAAATGTGGGCGTCATTCTTGTCTCCATCTTTTTTTCACATTATTTCAGTCTCATTTTTCATTGCTTCTGGTTGCTAGAGGCTTGTTCATTTGGCATTTTTTCCCATTCCTGAAACTGTCATTTAAGGAATTTGATAATTTTGCTTTATATGTTGTTTTTTCTATTACATATTGCAAGATGTCTCAACATGACCCTGGATCAGAATCTACTTCTGGAAAGACGCTGCCTGATGCTGGTTCTACCAAAGTTAAGTGCATCTGTTGTAAACTTTTGGTAACTGTTTGATAACTGTCATGATAAACTTTCTAATGCAGATTGTATTTCCATTAGTAATAATCCATTACCTGTTGTTGTTCCTTCAACATCTAATGTTCAGGATGTCCCTGTTAATGTTAAAGAATTTGTTTCTAAATCTATTAGGAAGGCTCTGTCTGTTATTCCTCCTTCCAGTAAGCGTAAAAGGTCTTTTAAAACTTCTCATATTTCAGATGAATTTTTAAGTGAAAGTCATCATTCTGACTTATCTGTTTCTGATGAGGATCTATCTGGTTCAGGAGATTCTGCCTCAGATATTGACACTGATAAATCTTCATATTTATTTAAGATGGAGTTTATTCGTTCTTTACTTAAAGAAGTGTTAATTGCATTAGATATGGAGGAGTCTAGTCCTCTTGATACTAAATCTACTAAGCGTTTAAATTCGTTTTTCAAACCTCATGTAGTTATTCCTGAAGTTTTTCCAGTTCCTGATGCTATTTCAGAAGTAATTTCTAGGGAATGGAATAGTCTGGGTACTTCATTTACTCCTTCTCAAAGGTTTAGGAAATTGTACCCTGTGCCATCTGATAGATTAGAGTTTTGGGATAAAATCCCTAAAGTTGATGGGGCTATTTCTACTCTTGCTAAGCGTACTACTATTCCTACGGCGGATAGTACTTCCTTTAAGGATCCTTTAGACAGGAAGATTGAATCCTTTCTAAGGAGAGCTTATTTATGTTCAGGTAAACTTCTTAGACCTGCTATTTCTTTGGCTGATGTTGCTGCAGCTTCAACTTTCTGGTTGGAGGCTTTAGAGCAACAAGTGTCAGACCATAATGCTTATATTATTACGGATTACGGCTCATTCTACTAGGTCAGTTTCTACTTCCTGGGCTTTTAAGAATGAAGCTTCTGTTGATCAGATTTGCAAAGCAGCAACTTGGTCTTCTTTGCATACTTTTACTAAATTCTACCATTTTGATGTTTTTTCTTCTTCAGAAGCAGTTTTTGGTAGAAAAGTACTTCTTTTAAGGATAGGAAGCTTGAATAATTTCTAAGGAAGGCTTATTTATGTTCAGGTAATCTTTTTAGGCCTGCTATTTCTTTGGCTGATGTTGCTGCAGCTTCCACTTTCTGGTTGGAGGCTTTAGCGCAACAAGTGTCGGACCATGATGCTTATAGCATTGTTAAACTTCTTCAACATGCTAATAACTTTATTTGTGATGCCATTTTTGATATCATTAGAATTGATGTCAGGTATATGTCTTTAGCTATCTTAGCTAGAAGAGCTTTATGGCTTAAATCTTGGAATGCAGATATGACTTCTAAGTCAACTTTGCTTTCTCTTTCTTTCCAAGGTAATAAATTATTTGGTTCACAGTTGGATTCTATTATTTCAACTGTTACTGGGGGGAAAGGAACCTTTTTGCCTCAGGACAAAAATCTAAAGGTAAATACAGGGCTGCTAATCGTTTTCGTTCCTTTCGTCAGAATAAAGAACAGAAGCTTGACCCTTCCCCTAAAGGAACGGTTTCCGTTTGGAAACTTTCTCCAGTCTGGAATAAATCCAAGCCTTTCAGATAGCCAAAACCTGCTCCTAAATCCGCATGAAGGTGCGGCCCTCATTCCAGCACAGCTGGTAGGGGGCAGGTTACGATGTTTCAAAGATATTTGGATCAATTCGATTCACAGTCTTTGGTTTCAGAACATTGTTTCTCAAGGATACAGAATAGGTTTCAAGATAAGACCACCTTAAAATTGTTGGCTATAACTGAATTAGTTCATTGTTATTTCAACTGTGACAGTTTTTTGTGTTTTTAAAAGCGCTGCAGCGTTTTTTCTATTGCTTGTAAATTTATTGAAAGATTTTTTCCAAGCTTGCTAGCCTTCATTGCTAGTCTGTTTAAACATGTCTGATACAGATGAATCTACTTGTTCATTATGTTTAAAAGCCAATGTGGAGCCCAATAGAAATGTGTATCAATTGTATTGATGTTACTTTAAATAAAAGTCAGTCTTTACTGGTAAAGAAATTATCACCAGACAACGAGGGGGAAGTTATGCCGCCTAACTCTCCTCACGTGTCAGTACCTTCGCCTCCCGCTCAGGAGGTGCGTGAGATTGTGGCGCCAAGTACATCAAGGCCCTTACAAATCACTTCGCATGATATGGCTAATGTTATGAAAGAAGTATTATCTAATTTGCCTGAGTTAAGAGGCAAGCGCGATAGCTCTGGGTTTAGGACAGAGCGCGCCGATGACACGAGAGCCATGTCCGATACTGCGTCACAATTTGCAGAACATGAGGACGGAGAGCTTCATTCTGTGGGTGACGGATCTGATCCGGGGAGACCGGATTCAGAAATTTCAAATTTTAAATTTAAGCTTGAGAACCTCCGTGTATTGCTAGGGGAGGTGTTAGTGGCTCTGAATGATTGCGACACGGTTGCAATCCCAGAGAAATTATGTAGGCTGGATAAATACTATGCGGTACCAGTGTGTACTGACGTTTTTCCTATACCTAAAAGGCTTACAGAGATTATTAGCAAGGAGTGGGATAGACCCGGTGTGCCCTTTTCCCCTCCTCCGATATTTAGAAAAATGTTCCCAATAAACGCCACCACACGAGACTTATGGCAGACGGTCCCTAAGGTGGAGGGAGCAGTTTCTACTTTAGCCAAGCGTACCACTATCCCGGTGGAGGATAGTTGTGCTTTCTCAGATCCAATGGATAAAAAATTAGGTTACCTTAAGAAAATGTTTGTTCAACAAGGTTTTATATTACAGCCCCTTGCATGCATTGCGCCCGTCACTGCTGCAGCGGCATTCTGGTTTGAGTCTCTGGAAGAGGCTATTCGCACAGCACCATTGGATGAGATTATGAACAAGCTTAAAGCCCTTAAGCTAGCTAATGCATTTGTTTCGGATGCCGTTGTGCATTTAACCAAACTAACGGCTAAGAACTCCGGATTCGCCATCCAGGTGCGCAGAGCGCTATGGCTTAAATCCTGGTCAGCAGATGTAACTTCTAAATCTAAATTGCTTAATATTCCTTTCAAAGGGCAAACCTTATTCGGGCCCTGCTTGAAAGAAATTATTGCTGACATTACTGGAGGTAAGGTTCACACCCTTCCTCAGGACAGGGCCAAATCAAAGGCCAAACAGTCTAATTTTCGTGCCTTTCGTAATTTCAAGGCAGGAGCAGCATCAACTTCCTCCGCTCCAAAACAGGAAGGGACTGCTACTCGTTACAGACAGGGTTGGAAAGGCAACCAGTCCTGGAACAAGGGCAAGCAGGCCAGAAAATCTACTTCTGCCCCTAAGACAGCATGAAGAAAGGGCCCCCTATCCGGAAACGGATCTAGTGGGGGGCAGACTTTCTCTCTTCGCCCAGGCCTGGGCAAGAGATGTCCAGGATCCCTGGGCGTTGGAGATCATATCTCAGGGATACCTTCTGGACTTCAAAACTTCTCCTCCACAAGGGAGATTTCATCTGTCAAGGTTATCAACAAACCTAATAAAGAAAGAGGCATTTCTACGATGTGTACAAGACCTCTTAGTAATGGGAGTGATCCACCCGGTTCCGCGGACGGAACAAGGGCAAGGTTTTTACTCAAATCTGTTTGTGGTTCCCAAAAAAGAGGGAACCTTCAGGCCAATCTTGGACCTGAAGATCTTAAATAAACTCCTAAGGTTCCATCGTTCAAAATGGAAACTATTCGAACCATCCTACCCATGATCCAAGAGGGTCAGTATATGACCACAGTGGACTTAAAGGATGCCTACCTTCACATACCGATTCACAAAGATCATTATTGGTACCTAAGGTTTGCCTTTCTAGACAGGCATTACCAGTTTTTAGCTCTTCCCTTCGGGTTGGCTACGGCCCAGAGAATTTTTACAAAGGTTCTAGGCTCGCTTCTGGCGGTACTAAGACCGCGAGGCATAGCGGTGGCTCCATACCTAGACGACATTCTGATACAAGCGTCAAGTTTTCAAAATGCAAAGTCTCATACAGAGATAGTTCTAGCATTTCTGAGGTCGCATGGGTGGAAAGTGAACATGGAAAAGAGTTCTCTGTTCCCACTCACAAGGGTTCCCTTTCTAGGGACTCTTATAGATTCTGTAGAGATGAAGATTTACCTGACGGAGTCCAGGTTATCAAAAATCCTAAATGCTTGCCGTGTCCTTCATTCCATTCCAAGCCCATCAGTAGCTCAATGCATGGAAGTAATCGGCTTAATGGTAGCGGCAATGGACATAGTGCCATTTGCGCGCCTACATCTCAGACCGCTGCAACTATGCATGCTAAGTCAGTGGAATGGGGATTACTCAGATCTGTCCCCTTTACTAAATCTGGACCAGGAGGCCAGAGATTCTCTTCTCTGGTGGTTGTTGCGGGTTCATCTGTCCAAAGGAATGACTTTTCGCAGACCAGATTGGACGATTGTAACAACAGATGCCAGCCTACTAGGCTGGGGTGCAGTCTGGAACTCCCTGAAGGCTCAGGGATCGTGGACTCAGGAGGAGAAACTCCTCCCAATAAACATTCTGGAATTAAGAGCAATATTCAATGCTCTTCTAGCTTGGCCTCAGTTAGCAACACTGAGGTTCATCAGATTTCAGTCGGACAACATCACGACTGTGGCTTACATCAATCATCAAGGGGGAACCAGGAGTTCCCTAGCGATGTTGGAAGTCTCGAAGATAATTCGCTGGGCAGAGTCTCACTCTTGCCACCTGTCAGCGATCTACATCCCAGGCGTGGAGAACTGGGAGGCGGATTTTCTAAGTCGCCAGACCTTTCATCCGGGGGAGTGGGAACTTCACCCGGAGGTGTTTGCTCAACTGATTCTTCGTTGGGGCGAACCGGAGCTGGATCTCATGGCATCTCGCCAGAACGCCAAGCTTCCTTGTTACGGATCCAGGTCCAGGGACCCGGGAGTGGTGCTGGTAGATGCATTAGCAGCCCCTTGGGTTTTCAACATGGCTTATGTGTTTCCACCATTTCCGTTGCTACCTCGACTGATTGCCAGGATCAAACAGGAGAGAGCATCAGTGATTCTGATAGCGCCTGCGTGGCCACGCAGGACCTGGTATGCAGACCTAGTGGACATGTCGTCCTGTCCACCATGGTCTCTGCCTCTGAGGCAGGACCTTCTAATTCAGGGTCCTTTCAACCATCCAAGCCTAATTTCTCTGAGGCTGACTGCATGGAGATTGAACGCTTGATTCTATCAAAGCGTGGTTTTTCGGAGTCGGTTATTGATACGTTAATACAGGCTCGGAAACCTGTTACCAGAAAAATTTACCATAAGATATGGCGTAAATATTTATATTGGTGTGAATCCAAGAGTTACTCATGGAGTAAGGTTAGGATTCCTAGGATATTGGCTTTTCTACAAGAAGGTTTAGAAAAGGGTTTATCCGCTAGTTCGTTAAAGGGACAGATTTCTGCTCTGTCTATTCTTTTACACAAACGTCTGGCAGAGAATCCAGACGTCCAGGCTTTTTTCAGGCTTTGGCTAGGATTAAGCCTGTGTTTAAAACTGTTGCTCCTCCATGGAGCTTAAACTTGGTTCTTAAAGTTCTTCAGGGTGTTCCGTTTGAACCCCTTCATTCCATTGATATTAAGCTTTTATCTTGGAAAGTTCTGTTTTTGATGGCTATTTCCTCGGCTCGAAGAGTCTCTGAGTTATCTGCCTTACATTGCGATTCTCCTTATCTGATTTTTCATTCAGACAAGGTAGTTCTGCATACTAAACCTGGGTTTTTACCTAAGGTTGTTTCTAACAGGAATATCAATCAAGAGATTGTTGTTCCTTCATTATGTCCTAATCCTTCTTCAAAGAAGGAACGTCTTTTGCATAATCTGGATGTAGTCCGTGCCCTGAAGTTCTACTTACAGGCAACTAAAGATTTTCGGCAAACTTCTTCTCTGTTTGTCGTTTATTCTGGTCAGAGGAGAGGTCAAAAGGCTTCGGCCACCTCTCTCTCTTTTTGGCTTTGTAGCATAATACGTTTAGCCTATGAGACTGCTGGACAGCAGCCTCCTGAAAAAATTACAGCTCATTCCACTAGAGCTGTGGCTTCCACCTGGGCCTTTAAGAATGAGGCCTCTGTTGAACAGATTTGCAAGGATGCAACTTGGTCTTCACTTCATACCTTTTCAAAATTTTACAAATTTGACACTTTTGCTTCTTCGGAGGCTGTTTTTGGGAGAAAGGTTCTACAGGCAGTGGTTCCTTCTGTTTAATGTTCCTGCCTATATCCCATAAGTAATGGATGACCCGTGGACTGAACACACTACAAGAGAAATAAATTTATCAGGTAAGCATAAATTATGGGTTTTTTTTTAGAAGACATTCCAAAGTATTGATCTAGGCCCATTTTGGTATATTTCATGCCACCATTTCACCGCCAAATGCGATCAAATAAAAAAAATTGTTCACTTTTTCACAATTTTTTTCACAAACTTTAGGTTTCTTACAGAAATTATTTACAAACAACTTGTGCAATTATGGCATAAATGGTTGTAAATGCTTCTCTGGGATCCCCTTTGTTCAGAAATAGCAGACATATATGGCTTTGGCGTTGCTTTTTGGTAATTAGAAGGCTGCTAAATGCCACTGCGCACCACACGTGTGTTATGCCCAGCAGTGAAGGGGTTAATTAGGGAGCATGTAGGGAGCTTGTAGAGTTAATTTTAGCTTTAGTGTAGTAGACAACCCAAAGTATTGATCTAGGCCCATTTTGGTATATTTAATGCCACCATTTCACCGCCAAATGCGATCAAATTTAAAAAAAAAAAAAACGTTATTTGTTTCGCAATTTTAGGTTTCTCACTGAAATTATTTACAAACAGCTTGTGCAATTATGGCACAAATGGTTGTAAATGCTTCTCTGGGATCCCCTTTATTCAGAAATAGCAGACATATATGGCTTTGGCGATGCTTTTTGGTAATTAGAAGGCTGCTAAATGCCGCTGCACATCACACGTGTATTATGTCTAGCAGTGAAGGGGTTAATTAGGGATCTTGTAGGGAGCTTGCAGGGTTAATTTTAGCTTTAGTGTAGAGATCAGCCTCCCATCTAACACATCAGACCCCTGATCCCTCCCAAACAGCTCTCTTCCCTCCCCCACCCCACAATTGTCCCCACCATCTTAAGTACTGGCAGAAAGTCTGCCAGTACTAAAATAAGTTATCTTTAATTTTTTTATATATTGTTTAAGCATATTTACATATGCTGCTGTGTAGGATCCCCCTTAGCCCCAAACCTCCCTGATCTCCCCCCCCCCCAAAACAGCTCTCTAACCCTCCCCCTCTACATTATTGGGAGCCCCCCCCCCAAGACTAAACCCCCACCCCCTCCCAGATCACTTAGATTATATGGTTAAAGTTTTTATTCCCCAAACTCTGTTCCATAGTGTAATGGTTCCCACCCGCTCCCTCCCCGTGCACGCGCGCGCGTCCTTGCGCGCCCCCATCGATCCCGCCCACCTCTGCACTCAGCAATACATCGATGGCCGCCCACCCGCCTCCCACGTCGGCTTCCATCGATGTCCGGTGCAGAGAGGGCCACAGAGTGTCTCTCTCAGCATCGGATGGGGAAAAATGTTATTGCAGTGATGCCTCGATATCGCAATAACCGGAAAGCGGCTGGAAGCGATCAGGATCGCTTCCAGCCGCTTTCAACCCCAACGTCGTACAGGGTACGTCGCTGGTCTTTAAAGACCAGTTTGTACAAGATGTACCCTGTACGATGCGTGTCGTTAAGGGGTTAATATAACAATTTTGGTTGTGCAAAGCTGGGGAATGGGTAGTAAAGGTGTTATCTATCTATTTAAACAACAATTTTGATGATGACTGTCCCTTTAACAATTTGCTTGGCACTACACATGCACAAGGCCCATTTGGTAAGCATGATCTCTGAGTTGTGCCAGGGAGCTTGCACATGGCAAAGATATAAGGTAAAACAAATTAAAGGGATATTCCAGCCAAAATTGGAAACCACATGGGAGCATTTTTGTAATATATGTATTGGCAAAAATGCTTCTAATAAAAGCTATAGCTGTTTTAAAAGGGTATTTAAGTATGCAACGTGCACCAGCATTTTAAACACAGCACTTGCTCAGAGAGCCTAAGGTGTTTTTACCATCTGGTAATGTCTCAATTTGTAAATTGTTGACATGATAAAAGCCCCAATGATGATCTGAGCAGCTGCAGTATTTAAAATGTGGGTGCAGTGACAATATCTAGCTATGCTTCACATGTGCGTCCAGAGAAAAATGTCAACACTAAAACAGTGATCACTTTTACTAGAAGCATTTCTGCCAATACATGCGTATTGCACATATGTTTCTATTCAAAGATGTAATAAATCTATGTGCAATTCAATTTTGACTGGAATATCCCTTTAATCAGGGGATTATTTTTTTAGTACAAGAAAGTAAACCATATTCATGACTAATATTTTAAAGCATACCTAGGTTGACTCAGCTAGCTAGTGATTGATGGCTACACACACGCCTGTTGTCATTGGCTTACTCTGTGTTCAGCTAGGGCCCTGTAGTGTTCTGCTGCTGTGGAGTTTACTTTAACGATGTGTTTAACCTCATTGCACAATTACTTTAGAGCATTTTTCCCCCACTTATGTCTCTTTAGGAGGTTTTGAATGACTCTTGATTTCACTGTCCTATTAGGGCCCTATTACTCACTGGCAGATAAACTACTAGATAGAACTACTAGTACTTTATTCGTGGGCAACAACAAACCTCATGTGCTGAAAAGCAAAAAAAAATGTAGTTTTAAAATGACTTTATTACTGTGTTTAAGAACCATTGCTCTTTGCGTTCTGTATTTATAATAAACCTGCTTGTTTTACTCTTTCTTCTTACATTTTATTGATTTTAAGATTTGTCTATTTCCTTCTGTCCACATTTTTCTCTTCTCTTTTTTTTTTCTTCTCTTTCTCACCCACTCCTCAAAGTTGCAGTTTTGTCACTTAGCATCTGCTTTTTCAGGAAGGAAGTTCTGTGTTCATCTGACTTAGTCCGGAAACCCCACATCATGCGTTTTTGTGTTTGTAACGTCAGTTTTGTGTAACACTGTCTTGCTGATATTGATATTATTATGTATTTGTTCTTGTTGAGCTTTACAAATTCTGGGGTGCCACTTCTCCCCATTCCTCTCTTTAGTATATTCTACATATCTGTATACAAAAGACATTACAATGTCACCCCTTATGTTTTTGTCTGGTTCCTTAATTGTAAACTGATTTAAAAAAAAAAATCCTGAATTAAACAATTGTACAACGTAAAATAATATACCAGTTTTGCACATCAAAGTTGATTTCTCAGAAGCGGCAAATGTTTTTTTCTGGTGTGTGTGTGTGAAAGAGCAGTAATTATGTGGCTCAATTATATTGTGTATGTAAAATATACAAAGCAATTTTTAAATGGTTGTTAAACTAAAAAAGCATGTTTTGAAATTCTCTCTTTTAGATGCAGCTAAAAAAAAATGTAAAAAGTGACCCTTTAAAGTGTATTCTAAATTAGTATATGATTTCATGTTGTGTTTTATTTTCCTCCATAGGGTATTCAAGAAGTCCAGCCCAAACTGCAAGGTGAGACAAATCTATCTCTATCTTCCAGAGAGATAACGGTTAAAGCATTTGCTGTATGTTTGTCACTATAGTTCCCTTGGCCCCTCTCCTCCTTCAATAATAGGTTAAACCTTATCTCATGAGGCCAGAAACAGATCCTTAGGGTAAGAGGCAAAGCACAAGTAAACAGACAGGAGATACAGGTTGAAACCGTTGATCATAGTGAAGGGTAGATTGTAGAGGCTCAAAGACATGGATGCATTGGACTTAGATAAAATAAACTGTGTTGTACCTCGTGGTCTTGTTGTTTACAAGAAGCAGCTGCAGAATCTGGTATATATAAGGGGGGGGGGTGCAGACAACACTGGAGGGTGGTTTTTAGTTTGTTCTCAGTGTTTCTCACCCTTGCATCTGTTTTATATGATATAACTTTTGGGCAAAGGGTTCTGGTACAGTGCTGGAAAAAAAAAACTCACTCTGTAACCTTTTCTTTTGTAGCTTACAGTATATCTTGGGAAGAGAGATTTTGTGGATCACTTGGATCAGGTAGAACCTGTTGGTAAGAACATACCTGGCACATTTACTCAAAACAAACCGATAAACACAACAATCATTTGCACATAGCCACATTCAGTGTTCTTCAAAGAAAATGTAGTCAGCTAGGTGGAAGCAGTGTAATACCTTAGCACTATTATAATATTTTCTGTTATCCAAAGTCTTTGCACAATTTAACATTAATTGATTCAATGACTTCTGGAAAAAAAAACTGAATTTATTTTTTTAATATTAGCTTATAATTTAGCCAAGTGGTGTGCCCATTGAATAGGTCCAGGGAAAAAACACATTACTGCATGCCGGCAGTTGCACCTGTGCATTATACTATTTCTTTTTCTTCCAGATGGTGTAGTTTTGGTGGATACTGATTATCTAAAGGACCGTAAAGGTAATAAATTCTACTACGTTTCTCTGTTTTGTAACGTACTAAGGGAAAGACTTTCGTAACCACCACAAATATAGCTTTTTCTTGCCCAGCACATTCTAAATTTTTGCATTAACCCACTTTTGTTGTAGCACCTCAGTCGGTTTCTGTGTTGCGTCACATCTGTTTTCCTTTCCCCCCCCTACTTAGCTATTCATTATATTCCTGTGTCTACCTACCATGTTTAATTCTGCCTGTTCCTGTTGTGTTTTGTTCATATTGTTTGTTTCACATTTCTTTTGCAAGATGAACCGAGTCCACGGATTCATCCTAACTTGTGGGATATTGTCCTTCCTGACAGGAAGTAGCAAAGAGAGCACCACAGCAGAGCTGTCTATATAGCTCCCCCCTTAACTCCACCCCCAGTCATTCTCTTTGCTGGCTCTAAGCAGGAAGGGTAAAGAGAAGAGGTGTTAAACTGTTTTATTTTATCTTCAATCAAGTGTTTATTTTTAAATGGTACCGGTGTTGTACTATTTACTCTCAGGCAGGACATAGATGAAGATTTCTGCCTGGAGGATGATGATCTTAGCATTTGTAACTAAG
Source organism: Bombina bombina (assembly GCF_027579735.1). Lineage (NCBI taxonomy): Eukaryota > Metazoa > Chordata > Amphibia > Anura > Bombinatoridae > Bombina > Bombina bombina. The sequence continues at coordinate 845,024,959 of NC_069504.1, read as the reverse complement.
GTCCACTGCTGTCCCCACATGAGCTGAGGAGTACAGGAAAACTTCAGTGTGAGGAACGGTTTCTTGCTATACAGCAATGAGGTGTGTTCAGTCATATTTTCTGCAGAGACTGTGTTAACTCAGAAAGGCTGACAGTGTCCCCATTAGGGGAAGGGGAAGTAATCCTAGTGTTATCAGAGGTTTTTACTAGCTTGCATAAAGGGTTAATTTTTTGTGGGCACTCAGTTTATGTGAATTTGGGACAAACGTTTTTGTGTCTGGGAGTAACGTTTTCTGTTTTATGGGACATTTGCTTGAGGGTGCTTTGGGGCTGTTTATAACCCACATGGCTTTCAGGCAGGGTTTGTTAGTTTTGTGTAGGCCCCAGCAACATAGAGTGAGGTGGGCGGGGCCAATTTTCGTGCCTCAGTTGTGCATTAGCAAGCAACTTCTCCTGAGGTCCTGATAGTCTTCTGAGGGACTAATTGAAGTTTTAAACCCCATATTATCGCTTCCTAAGGGCAGGTAGGGCCACAGCAGAGCTGTGGCAAGGTGCTTTAGGGGGTTTTAATCGGTTTTAGACAATTATCAATCCGTTTTTTTCATTTGGGGGTCTATTGCTTTTTTACTTGTGCAATCCTTCTAAAGCTTAGTGGGTACACTGTTAAAATTTCAGAATTTTTGAAGCAATTTTAACCTGTTTAGCAGTTTGTGTGCGCCTTTTTTTCTCTTAAAGGTACAGTACCGTTTTTGCAAATTGTGTTTTTTTCATTAAATAAAGTGTTTTCCAAGCTTGCTTGCTTCATTACTAGTCTGACACTGAGGAAACTCATTTTTCAATTTGTTTAGAAGCCATTGTGAAACCCCCTCTAAGAATGTGTCCTAATTGTACTGATATGTCTATAAATTGCAAACAGCATATTTTGACTTATAAGAATTTGGCATTGAATGATTCTCAGACAGAAGGAAATCAGGTTTTGCCATCTAGTTCTCCCCAAGTGTCACAACCAGTTACGCCCGCGCACGCAACGCCAAGTACTTCTAGTGCGTCTAATTCTTTCACCTTGCAAGATATGGCTTCAGTTATGAATACTACCCTCACAGAGGTTTTATCTAAACTGCCAGGGTTGCAAGGGAAGCGCAGTAGCTCTGGGTTAAGAACAAAGGCTGAGCCTTCTGACGCTTTAGTAGCCGTATCAGATATTCCCTCACAATGTTCTGAGGTAGGGATGAGGGATTTGCTGTCCGAGGGAGAGATTTCTGATTCAGGAAAGATGTTCCCTCAGACAGATTCAGATATGACGGCATTTAAATTTAAGCTAGAGCACCTCCGTTTATTGCTCAGGGAGGTTTTAGCTACTCTGGATGATTGTGACCCTATTGTCGTTCCAGAGAAATTGTGTAAAATGGACAAATATTTAGAGGTTCCTGTTTACACTGATGTTTTTCCGGTCCCTAGGATTTCGGACATTGTTACTAAGGAGTGGGATAAACCAGGTATTCCGTTCGCTCCCCCTCCTGTGTTTTTAAGAAAATGTTCCCCATTTCTGACACCATAAAGGACTCATGGCAGACGGTCCCTAAGGTGGAGGGAGCTATTTCTACTCTGGCTAAGCGTACAACTATACCTATTGAAGACAGTTGTGCTTTCATTGATCCTATGGATAAAAAGTTAGAGGGTCTCCTAAAGAAAATTTTTGTTCATCAGGGTTTTCTTCTTCAACCTATAGCGTGCATTGTTCCGGTAACCACTGCAGCTGCTTTTTGGTTTGAGGCTCTAGAAGAGGCTCTTCAGATGGAGACCCCACTAGATGATATTTTGGACAGAATTAAGGCCCTTAAGTTGGCTAATTCTTTTTAGACGCCGCTTTTCATCTTGCTAAGTAAGCGGCAAAGAATTCAGGTTTTGCCATTTTAGCTCGAAGAGCGTTATGGCTTAAGTCCTGGTCAGCTGATGTCATCTAAATCTAAGCTTTTGACCATCCCTTTCAAAGGTAAGACCCTATTCGGGCCGGCACTGAAAGAGATCATTTTAGACATCAATGGAGGGAAGGGTCATGCCCTCCCTCAAGATAAGTCAAATAAGACAAGGACCAAACAGAATAATTTTCGTTCCTTTCTAAACTTCAAGTGTGGTCCCGCTTCCTCTTCTCCTGCTGCAAAGCATAAGGGGAACTTTGTTCAATTCAAGCCTACATGGAGACCTAACCAGGCTTGGAACAAGGGTAAACAGGCCAAAAAGCCTGCTGCTTGCCACTAAAACAGCATGAAGGGGTAGCCCCCGATCCGGGAATGGATCAAGTAGGGGGCAGACTTTCTCTCTTTGCTCAGGCCTGGGCAAGAGACGTTCAGGACTCCTGGGCCGTAGAAATTGTAACCCAGGGGTAGGGGTATCGCCTAGATTTCAAAGATTTTCCTCCAAGGGGGAGATTCCATCTTTCTCAATTGTCTGTAAACCAGACAAAAAGAGAGGCATTCTTACGCTGTGTAGAAGACCTTTTTACCATGGGAGTGATCTGCCCAGTTCCGAAAACAGAACAGGGGCAAGGTTTCTACTTCAATCTGTTTGTGGTTCCCAAAAAAGAGGGAACCTTCAGACCAATTCTAGATCTCAAGATCCTAAACGAATTCCTAAGAATTCCATCCTTCAACATGGAGACCATTCGGACTATTTTACCAATGATCCAGGAGGGTCAATATAGGACTACCGTGGATCTAAAGGATGCGTATCTACACATTCCTATCCACAAAGATCATCACCAGTTCCTCAGGTTTGCCTTTCTGGACAGGCATTACCAGTTTGTGGCTCTTCCTTTCGGGTTGGCCACGGCACCAAGAATCTTCACAAAGGTGCTAGGGTCCCTTCTGGCGGTCCTAAGGCCGAGAGGCATAGCACTGGCGCCTTATCTAGACGGCATCTTAATTCAAGCGTCGACTTTCCAACTTGCCAAGTGTCACACGGACTTAGTGTTGGCCTTTCTAAGATCTCATGGGTGGAAGGTGAACATGAAAAAGAGTTCTCTTATTCCTCTCACAAGAGTTCCATTACTGGGAACTCTGATAGATTCGGTGGACATGAAAATATTTCTGACGGAGGTCAGGAAATCAAAGATTTTAACCACCTGCCGAGCTCTTCATTCCATTCCTCGGCCGTCAGTGGCTCAGTGTATGGAGGTAATCGGACTTATGGTAGCGGCAATGGACATAGTTTCGTTTGCTCGCTTGCATCTCAGACCACTTCAACTATGCATGCTCAAACAATGGAATGGGGTTTATGCAGATTTATCTCCTCAGATAAATCTGGATCAAGAGACCAGAGAGACTCTTCTTTGGTGGTTGTCACAGGATCACCTGTCCAGGGGAGTGTGTTTACGCAGGCCAGCGTGGGTTATTGTGACGACGGAATCCAGCCTACTGGCCTGGGGTGCAGTCTGGAATTCCCTGAAAGCACAGGGTTTGTGGACTCAGGAGGAGGCCCTCCTACCGATAAATATTCTGGAATTAAGAACGATATTCAATGCTCTTCAAGCGTAGCCTCAGCTGGCTTCGGCTGGATTCATCCGGTTTCAGTACAACATCATGACTGTAGCTTATATCAATCATCAGGGGGGAACAAGGAGTTCCTTGGCGATGATAGAAGTTTCCAGGATAATCCGATGGGCAGAGACTCACTCTTGCCATCTATCAGAGATCTATATCCCAGGGGTGGAGAACTGGGAGGCAGATTTTCTAAGTCGTCACTTTTCATCTGGGGGAGTGGGAGCTCCATCCGGAGGTGTTTGCTCAACTGGTTCGGCTATGGGGCACACCAGAATTGGATCTGATGGCGTCTCGTCAGAACGCCAAACTTCCTCATTACGGATCCAGGTCACGGGATCCTCAGGCAGTACTGATAGATTCTCTAGCAGTACCCTGGTCGTTCAACCTGGCTTTTGTGTTTCCACCATTCCCTCTCCTTCCGCATCTGATTGCCAGAACAGGAGAAACAGGAGAGAGCTTTGGTGATTTTGATAGCGCCTGCGTGGCCACGCAGGACTTGGTATGCAGACCTGGTGGACATGTCATCTCTGCCACCATGGACTCTGCCACTGAGATGGGACCTTTTGATTCAAGGTCCATTCAAGCATCCAAATCTAATTTCTCTGCAACTGACTTCCTGGAGATTGAACACTTGATTTTATCGAAGCGGGGTTTCTCTGAGTCGGTCATAGATACCTTGATTCAGGCTCGAAAGCCTGTCACCAAGAAGATCTATCATAAGATATGGTGTAAATATCTTTTTTGGTGTGAATCCAAAGGCTACTCATGGAGTAAGATCAGGATTCCTAGGATTTTGTCTTTTCTCCAAAAAGGATTGGAGAAAGGATTGTCCGCTAGTTCCTTAAAGGGACAGATATCTGCTTTGTCTATTCTGTTGCACAAGCGTCTGGCAGATGTCCCAGACGTTCGGGTTTTTTGTCAGGCTTTAGTTAGAATTAAGCCTGTGTTTAAACCTGTTGCTCCGCCATGGAGTCTAAATTTAGTTCTTAAAGATCTTCAGGGGGTTCCGTTTGAACCCATGCATTCAATAGATATTAAACATCTATGTTGGAAAGTTCTGTTTCTAGTTGCTATCTCTTCAGCTTGAAGAGTTTCTGAACTATCTGCATTACAATGTGACTCGCCTTATCTTGTTTTCGATGCGGATAAGGTGGTTTTGTGTACCAAACCTGGGTTCCTCCCTAAGGTTGTTTCTAACAGGACTATCAATCAGGAAATTGTTGTTCCTTCTCTGTGTCCTAATCCTTCTAAGAAGGAACGTCTGTTGCACAACTTGGACGTGGTTCATGCCTTGAAGTTTTATTTGCAGGCAACCAAAGATTTTTGCCAATCATCTTCTTTGTTGTCTATGCTGGAAAGCGTAGAGGTCAAAAGGCTACGGCTACCTCTCTTTCCTTTTGGCTGAAAAGCATCATCCGTTTGGCTTATGAGACTGCTGAACAGCAGCCTCCTGAAAGAATTACAGCTCACTCCACTAGAGCGGTGGCTTCCACATGGGCTTTTAAAAATGATGCTTCTGTTGAACAGATTTGTAAGGCTGCGACTTGGTCTTCGCTTCATACCTTTTCCAAATTTTACAAATTTGATACTTTTGCTTCTTCGGAGGCTATTTTTGGGAGAGAGGTTTTGCAAGCAGTGGTGCCTTCCGTTTAGGTTCCTGTCTTGTCCCTCCCTTCATCCGTGTCCTAAAGCTTTGGTATTGGTATCCCACAAGTTAGGATGAATCCGTGGACTCGGTACATCTTGCAAAAGAAAACAAAATTTATGCTTACCTGATAAATTTCTTTCTTTTGCGATGTACCGAGTCCACGGCCCGCCCTGTCTATTCACGACAGATAGTATTTTTTATGTAAACTTCATTCACCTCTACACCTTATAGTTTCTCCTTTTCTTCCTTGGCCTTCGGTCGAATGACTGGGGGGTGGAGTTAAGGGTGGAGCTATATAGACAGCTCTGCTGTGGTGCTCTCTTTGCTACTTCCTGTCAGGAAGGACAATATCCCACAAGTTAGGATGAATCCGTGGACTCGGTACATCGCAAAAAAAGAAATTTATCAGGTAAGCATAAATTTTTTTTCTTATTTTTATCCTTCCTCAGTCTTCGTCACCTTGACCTGTGCATTCCGATATGGCCGAGAAGACCTAGATGTTCTGGGCCTTTCTTTTCGGAAGGATCTTTTCATTTCCACCTTTCAAGCGTACCCCTCACTACCTGAGGAAAAGAAGCCACTTACTCGCCTGCAGGAGCGCCTTATTAAGAAACTGGGAGAACAAGCACACCCTTTCTACTTCACAGTAAGTCTGACTTAGTCTCTACTGTCCTTTTTGTTCTTAAATGGTTTTTTAACTGGAGATTAAATCTACTAAAGAATACTTGACTGTAATTTAATAGTTATGCACACTTTTCCTGTAATTTATATCTGCAAATTGTGTATATTCTCCTCTATGTATGGATATTTAAGTAGTATACTTTTTTTTCATACAATCAGTGCAGTCACTTATTTACAAACATCTAGGTAAAACCTAAATGTTTTTTTATGACATACCCTTGAACTGTTTAAAAATCACATTTTTTAAAATGTTTTATATGCAGATAATTTTATGTGTAGAGAATCATTCCTTAGTCATATAAAAATGAGCTTATGGCAAGATTTATGACGGGGCAAATGCCCTGTTCTGTTGCAGGCTCGCTCATTTGAACCTGCAACTGATATTTATGAAGCAGCTGCTCCATAAACGCTCTCTGCATAACTGGAGTTGGCGGATGAAAATTATCCCCTTGATTCATTCAACCAGGGTGATTGACAGCCCTACTCTCATGCAATTGGTTGCGTGAGGTTAAGGGGCAGACTTGCATGAGAGTTCCCTTGTGCAGTGATAAATATGGGGAATATATCGGCCCCACAAATTGCGATTAAGTGCGTACAGGTTAAAGTGAAAGTAAACTTTGGTGAATGAAAGCTGTTTTTTAAAAATACTATTAAAAACAGTGGCACTTTCATTCATCAAAGTTTAAAAAGCAGCCGTTTTGATTAAAAACTTCCTTTTTTTTTTCTTTTCATAGCCACAGCAGCTTCCCCCTCCTGGAAATCCTCTCTTCACACGTCAGCAATGACTAATCCGGCTTCCTCCAATCACGGCTTTCCCCCTAGGGTAGTCATTGCCTGAGGCCATGTTGGCATTGGAGGAAGCCGGATTAGTCATTGCTGTAGTGTGAAGAGAGGATTTCCAGGAGGGGGAAGCTGCTGTGGCTATGAAAAGAAAAAAAGGACGTTTTTAATCAAAACGGCTGCTTTGTAAACTTTGATGAATGAAAGTGCCCCTGTTTTTAATAGTATTTTTTAAAAAATGGGCTTTCATTCATCAAAGTTTACCTTCACTTTAACAACTTGTGAATCTTATCTGCTTTTGATCTTAAAACTTCAGGCTGCCAGATCTCCTTAGAAAGCTCCTGTTAGCAAGACGGCTTCGTAATGAGTCTTAGTAAGTGAGTAGTTTATGGCAAGCTTTAGTGGCAATTAAAGAGGACTGTCTTACCCCACACCTACTCTCCATGATTTGAGTCCCATGTAAGCACCATACAGCAGCAACTGGCCGTCCGCGGCTACACTAATACTCATCAGGGGAGCTGGATGAAATCATTGAATTCCGTTTTGTGGGGCATAATAGTTGTGGAGTGTCACCTCACCGGCAGCTAGTAGAATGTCCAAGCTGTAGAACACTCGTCCCAAAGAGATTGCAGAGGGTTTTAGTGTGGTTCCTATATCTGATTGCCCAGCTTCTCCAAAATAGGGCTCTATCAGTGAGGGCGATACATCAGATAGTATGGAACCCCTCCGTAGCTACCTTCCAGACGGATAGGCATTGTTCAGGGCCCCTGACTCCCGATTTTGTTTTTTTAGATTGACCTGTTAGGGTGACTTGTGGATCGCCATCCAGTGACTTTTCAATAGTAGGAGTGAAGTGGTCTGTGGTCTGTACCTCGGGATCAACCGCAACCCACGAGGTTGGGGTATTCCATACCAACTCCATGCTCTTGGTGTCTTGTTCGGGTTGTTCTATGAGTGTCAGCATATCTAGGGAAATTTCCGGGTGGCCAAGATGTAATATCTCCTCAGATTTGGTGCTCCTTCTTAAGCAGTCAAATTCTCCTATCATTGCCTTTTCAAACTCTGTAAAAAGGGTATGTAGCACACTGGCAATATCTTCCATTGTGAATAATAAGGAAAGTTATAAAAAGTAGCCCTTGAAGCAGAGTAATATATAGGGTAAATTCCAACCTTCAGCACAGCCGGCTGATTATATCTGACGGTATCAGAACTATGGAGGGGTAAATGAGGTTCCAGGTCGTCAACAGGCCTCCACTGCGTACCTCATAGATTCTGGTGTGCTGGGCAAGATTCAAACAGCAAATACTTTAAACTATTCCACAAGCACAACTTATCGTGGTAGAGATGAAATTAAGCTTATGTGACTTGTAGGAGTAAAAAACAGCGATTTTAAATACTCCTCTGTGGAGCCCTAATCAAAAGCAGCCAGCTCAGTCGGTGGTCAGACACGCCGGATTCCTTGAATTTTGTCCTTTCTCCAGGAGGGTCTTGAGAAGGGATTATCTGCTAGTACCTTGAAAGGTCAAATTTCTGCCTTATCTATATTGTCTTGGTCAGAATCAGGCTTGTGTTCAAACCTGTTACTCCTTCCTGGAGTCTTAACCTTGTTCTTAGAGTTCTTCAGCAGGCTCTGTTTGAGCGTATGCATTCTTTAGATATTAAGATGTTATCTTGGAAAGTTTTTTGTTTCTTGTTGCAATTTCTTCAGCTCGTAGAGTCTGAGCTCTGGGCGTTGCAGTATGAATCCCCTTACCTTATTTTCCATTCGGATAAGGTAGTTCTGCTTACTAAGTTAGGGTTCCTCCCTAAAGTGGTTTCGGATAGGAACATTAATCAAGAAATCGTTGTTCCTTCTTTGTGTCCTAACCCTTCTTCTCAGAAGGAGCGTCTGCTGCACAACCTAGATGTGGTGCCCGCGTTGAAATACTATTTGCAGGCAACTAAGGATTTTCGTCAGTCTTCTGCTTTTATTTGTTTTCTCTGGGAAACGCAAGGGTCAGAAAGCTATGGCTACTTCTCTTTCTTTGTGGCTGAAGAGTATAATTCATTTGGCCTATTGAAACTGCTGGACAGCAGCCTCCTGAGAGAATCACGTCTCATTCCACGAGGGCGGTTTCCTCTTCCTGGGCATTCAAAAATGAAGCTTCTGTGGAACGGATTTACAAGCCTGCAACTTGGTCCTCTTTACACACTTTTTCAAAATTTTATAAATTTGATACTTTTGCCTCGGCTGAGGCTTCTTTTGGGAGAAAGGTTCTTCAAGCAGTGGTGCTTTCCGTTTAGGTTCCCTGTCTTGTCCCTCCCTTATCTGTGTCCTCTAGCTTGGGCATTGATTCCCAATAGTAATTAGAGATGATCCGTGGACTCACTGTGTCATTAGAAAGAAAACAAAATTTATGCTTACCGGATAAATTTTATTTATTTCTTGACACACTGAGTCCACGGCCCGCCCTGTATTTTTACAGACAGTTTTTTCTTTGTTATGTAAACCTCTGCACCTTGAGTTACTTCCTTTTCTTTTTTTCCTTCGGTCGAATGACTGGGGTTGGAGGGAAGAGAGGTGATATTTAACAGCTTTGCTGTGGTGATTTTTGCCGCCTCCTGCTGGCCAGGAGTGATATTCCCAATAGTAATTAGAGATGATCCGTGGACTCACCGTGTCAAGAAAGAGAGATACATTTATCAGGTAAGCATACATTTCATTTTTTAAACAATAACAATTCTGGAGTAGACTTTAAGCACACTTTGCTCATGTATTTCCATCTCTTGTCCTGTTTGCGTTCTCTTACTATTGTTTACCCCTTCTTGTTTTTTGTTTGCTTATGTCAGATTCCTCAGAACTTGCCATGTTCGGTAACTCTGCAGCCAGGTCCAGAGGACACTGGGAAGGTAAGATTTTAACTGCAACTTGCCAGATCCGTTTTAAAGAGTGATTTTATTTCTTTTACTCCAAACCTCTCTTTCTGACCCTCTCTATCCTCTCTTTTACCACTCAGGCCTGCGGTGTGGACTATGAAATTCGTGCCTTTTGCGCCAAAACAATGGAGGAAAAAATGCACAAAAGGTATCAGATCTAACTTATTGTACTTGAATTTACTCTTAGCCGAGTAATTTATTTCCACTAGTATTTTATTTCCACTAGTATTTTATTTGGAAAGTGAATGGAAACAAATTGCATTGGATGGAACATCCTGTTTGTTTCATCGTGTTGATAAAATGTAGTTATGTTGAGAAGCATTGGTACAGTTCACACCTCTTCTCTGATTGCATCCACCCTCCTGCTGGATCTCCTTAAAGGGACAGTGTATTCTAATATGTTCTCCCTTTAAATGTGTTCCCAATTATCCATTTTACCTACTAGAGTGTATTAAATTGTTTACTAATGGTTCCTTTATCTTTATATTCTCATTTTAAATAGCTAATTTTGCCTATTGTTTTCCCACCTACACTGAACATTTCTGAACTTTTAAAAGTTCTGGTTACATCTTTTTTAGAACACGATAAAATAATGTTGCCTGTTAGAGCGCCTGTGACAGAGAAGTACTAAAATGTTAATTTTCCTATAAGTATTGGCCTTTGAGTAAACAGTATTAAAAAAGAAGATATGTAGGACTTTGTGTAAGTAATTATAGAGATAATGAGGTATTTTCTCTTCCTACAAGATCAGCCTACTGTATTGGGTTGTGGTTTCAGATAGCAGAAGCAGCCATTTCATATACAAAAACATACCTAATTGAACAGTTTTCCATACATTTTAAACTGCTGCTGGTATAAGAAGTGATTGGAAAGACAAAGGAATATGAAACCCAAAAATGTTCTATCGTGATTCTGACACAGCATACCATTTTAAAAAAAGGTTCCAATTTACTTCTATAATCAAATTTGCTTAGTTCTCATGATAGTCTGTGTTGAAGAGATACCTAGGTAGGCATCTGGAGCACTACATGGCAGGAAATAGTGCTGCCCTTTAGTGCTCCTGCAAAAGGATAACTTTCTTGCAAAACTGCTGCCATATAATTCCCCAGAAATGGATTGGCTCCTATGCCGATGTCCCTGCTTTTCAACAAAAAATAACAAATTGATAATAGAAGTAATTTAGAAAGTTGTTTAAAATCACGTGTTCTATCTGAATCATTTAATTTTACAGTACACTGTCCTTTTAACTGATCCATTCTAAGACTTATACATTTCAGTGTAGGGAGGAGAGCAATGACCTTGGATACCAAGCCATTCATCAGTAAAGACGTGGCATTTTACTCCTTGCAATACCTTGTCTCTTAACAGCAGTTTCCTTTCTAGGTGTACTGCGTTTTTTTTAAATAAAGTTTAGGGTGCAAAAAACAAACAAAACAGGACAACCATGATGTAGCCATGTAGTGTTGTCTTAAGCTAAACAGAATACTGTGGGACAAGTGCTGTTAATCTGCAACAGTGCTTGGAGAAATGGCTCAGTGCCTCATGGGTAGCAACCTAGTTGTTTGGATGCAGTATGTTGTGTTACCAGACATGTGATCTACGTTTTTGGTAGTACTGGATTATGTTAGACCAAGAGAGTCTCTCCTAACACTTGTTGTGCTAAACAATATATATATATATATATATATATATATATATATATATATATATATATATATATATGTATATATGTATATATATGTATGTATGTGTAATGGAATGTAACAAAAATATTATTTAGCAACACCCTAAAGGTTGCTTTCCCTGGAATCTCTAGAATTTCTTAAATGTGCAGAGGGGATATTATTAGTGAACTGCAGATAGATTGAGGCAGAATTGATTGTTATTTATGAATGTATTCAAAATCTGTCCAAACATTTACTTTCAATACTTTTTTTTTTTTTGTGATGTTTACCTCTCTACTTTTCCCCAGCTGGTACACATATTTCTTGCTTCTGACCCCTCCCCCTTTCTCCCATTAGGAATTCTGTTCGGTTGGTTATAAGAAAGGTGCAGTTTGCCCCAGAGAAAGCAGGACCCCAGCCTGTGGCAGAGACCACTCGACACTTCCTCATGTCTGACAGGTCCCTGCATCTAGAAGCTTCACTGGATAAGGAGGTAAGGGGTACAGTGTTAAAGGGATAAGGTGTAGAGGATTTTCTTCCTAAAATAGGGAGAGTCCGCGGCTTCATTCCTTACTGTTGGGAAATACAACACCAGGCTACCAGGAGGAGGCAAAGACACGCAAGCCAAAGGCTTAAATATCCCTCCCACTTCCTCATTACGCCAGTCATTCTTAACCTTTAATCATGATAGGAGGTGGCAGAGGAGTGTCAGAAGATTCTACTGCTAACAGCTCCTATGCAATTGGTGTTGACGAGTTTCACTGCCTGCTTTCTCTCACTCAAATCCATATCAGGAGCGCTGCTATAAGACTGTCACACTTAAGAGGCTGTGTTCTGTTTCACAGCATGGATCCTGGAGGTAAGATTGTTTAATTTTTTACACATAAAACACTATAACAGGGTCACAGTGTGGCTTCTTTTATACCTTGATAGGATCCAAGGTTAATATCCTCTGAAGGGAGGCTTATTAAATAGTTGGGGTTAATTAATCAGTGTATAAATTATTTACATGCTGCTTTGTGTGATTTTTCTTTCATGTAATTAGCAAGAGTCCATGAGCTAGTGACGTATGGGATATACATTCCTACCAGGAGGGGCAAAGTTTCCCAAACCTTAAAATGCCTATAAATACACCCCTCACCACACCCACTAATCAGTTTTACAAACTTTGCCTCCTATGGAGGTGGTGAAGTAAGTTTGTGCTAGATTCTACGTTGATATGCGCTCCGCAGCAAGTTGGAGCCCGGTTTTCCTCTCAGCGTGCAGTGAATGTCAGAGGGATGTGAGGAGAGTATTGCCTATTTGAATGCAATGATCTCCTTCTACAGGGTCTATTTCATAGGTTCTCTGTTATCGGTCGTAGAGATTCATCTCTTACCTCCCTTTTCAGATCGACGATATACTCTTATATATATATATATATACCATTACCTCTGCTGATTTTCGTTTCAGTACTGGTTTGGCTTTCTACTACATGTAGATGTGTCCTGGGGTAAGTAAATCTTATTTTCTGTGACACTCTAAGCTATGGTTGGGCACTTTTATATAAAGTTCTAAATATATGTATTCAAACATTTATTTGCCTTGACTCAGGATGTTCAACATTCCTTATTTTCAGACAGTCAGTTTCATACTTGGGATAAATGCATTTGTTTCAGTCATTTTTTCTTACCTTAAAAAATTTGACTTTTTTCCCTGTGGGCTGTTAGGCTCGCGGGGGCTGAAAATGCTTCATTTTATTGCGTCATTCTTGGCGCAAATTTTTTTTTTCTGTTTCCGGCGCCATACGTGTCGCCGGAAGTTGCGTCATTTTTTGACGTTTTTTTGCGTCAAAAGTGTCGGCGTTCCGGATGTGGCGTCATTTTTGGCGCCAAAAGCATTTAGGCGCCAAATAATGTGGGCGTCTTTTTTGGCGCTAAAAAATATGGGCGTCATTTTTGTCTCCACATTATTTAAGTCTCATTATTAATTGCTTCTGGTTGCTAGAAGCTTGTTCTCTGGCATTTTTTTCCCATTCCTGAAACTGTCATTTAAGGAATTTGATCAATTTTGCTTTATATGTTGTTTTTTCTTTTACATATTGCAAGATGTTCCACATTGCAACTGAGTCAGAAGATACTTCAGGAAAATCGCTGCCCAGTGCTGGAGCTACCAAGCTAAGTGTATCTGCTATAAACTTTTGGTATCTGTTTCTCCAGCTGTTGTTTGTATTGCATGTCATGACAAACTTATTAATGCAGATAAAATTTCCTTTAGTACTGTTACATTACCTGTTGCTGTTCCGTCAACATCTAATTTTCAGAGTGTTCCTGATAATATAAGAGATTTTATTTTTTAAATCCATTAAGAAGGCTATGTCTGTTATTTCTCCTTCTAGTATACATAAAAGTCTTTTAAAACTTCTCTTTTTTGCAGATGAATTTTTAAATGAACATCATCATTCTGATACTGATAATGGTTCTTCTGGTTCAGAGGTTTCTGTCTCAGAGGTTGATGCTGATAAATCTTTGTATTTGTTCAAGATGGAATGTATTCGTTCTTTACTTAAAGAAGTATTAATTGCATTAGAAATAGAGGATTCTGGTCCTCTTGATACTAAATCTAAACGTTTAAATAAGGTTTTTAAATCTCCTGTGGTTATTCCAGAAGTATTTTCTCTCCCTGATGCTATTTCTGAAGTAATTTCCAGGGAATGGAATAATTTGGGTAATTCATTTACTCCTTCTAAACGTTTAAGCAATTATATCCTGTGACATCTGACAGATTAGAGTTTTGGGACAAAATCTCTAAGGTTAATGGGGCTGTCTCTACTCCTGTTAAACGTACTACAGATAGTACTTCATTTAAGGATCCTTTAGATAAGAAAATTGTATCCTTTCTAAGAAAAGCTTACTTATGTTCAGGTAATCTTCTTAGATCTGCTATATTTTTAGCGGATGTTGCTGCAGCTTCAACTTTTTGGTTAGAAGCTTTAGCGCAACAAATAACAGATCATAATTTTATAGCATTATTATTATTCTATAACATGCTAATAATTTTATTTGTGATACCACCTTTTGATATCATTAGAGTTGATGTCAGGTATATGTCTCTAGCTATTTTAGCTAGAAAAGCTTTATGGCTTAAAACTTGCTTTCCCTTTCTTTCCAGGGTAATAAATTATTCGATTTTCAGTTGGATTCTATTTTCTCAACTGTTACTGGGGAACTTTTTTACCAAAGGATAAAAAATCTAAGGTAAATTTAGGTCTAATAATCATTTTCGTTCCTTTCCTCACAACAAGGAACAAAAGCCTGGTCCTTCATCCTCAGGAGCGGTATCAGTTTGGAAACCTTTTCCAGTTTGGAATATATCCAAGCCTTATAGAAACCTATAGCCAGCTCCTAAATACCCATGAAGGTGCGGCCCTCATTCCAGCTCAGCTGGTATGGGGCAGTTTATGTTTTCTTCAAGAAAATTTGGATCAATTCCGTTCACAATCTCTGGTTTCAGAACATTGTTTCAGAAAGGTACAGAATTGGCTTCAAGTTAAGGCCTCCTGCAAAGAGATTTTTTTCTTTCCCGTGTCCCAGTAAACACGGCAAAGGCTCAGCATTTCTGAAATGTGTTTCAGATCTAGAGTTGGCTGGAGTAATTATGCCAGTTCCAGTTCTGGAACAGGGGCTGGGGTTTTTATTCTATCTCTTCATTGTACCAAAGAAGGTCAATTCCTTCAGACCAGTTCCGGATCTATCTATATTGAATCGTTATGTAAGGATACCAACATTCAAGATGGTAACTGTAGGACTATCCTGCCTTTTGTTTAGCAAGGGCATTATATGTCTACAATAGATTTACAGGATGTATATCTGCATATTCCGATTCATCCAGATCACTTTTAGTTTCTGAGATTCTCTTTTTAGACCAGCATTACCAGTTTTTGTGCTCTACCGTTTGGCCTAGCGTCAGCTCCAAGAATTTTTTTTCAAAGGTTCTCGGTACCCTTCTGTCTGTAATCAGAGAACAGGGTTTTGGTATTTCCTTATTTGGACGATATCTTGGTACTTGCTCAGTCTTCACATTTTCGCAGAATCTCATACGAATCGACTTGTGTTGTTTCTTCAAGATCATGGTTGGAGGATCAATTTTCCATTCAGTTCATTGTTTCCTCAGACAAGGGTAACCTTTTTAGGTTTCCAGATAGATTCAGTGTCTATGACTCTGTCCTTGTCAGATAAGAGAAATTTAACATTGATATCAGCTTGTCAAAACCTTCAGTCACAATCATTCCCTTTGGTAGCCTTATGCATGGAAATTTTAGGTCTTAGGACTGCCGCATCGGATGCGATCTCCTTTGCTCGTTTTCACATGCGACCTCTTCAGCTCTGTATGCTGAACCAGTGGTGCAGGGATTACACAAAGATATCTCAATTAATATCTTTAAACCGATTATACGACACTCTCTGACATGGTGGACAGTTCACCATCGTTTAGTTCAGGGGGCTTCTTTTTTCTTCCGACCTGGACTATAATCTCAACAGATGCAAGTCTTACAGGTTGGGGAGCTGTGTGGGGGTCTCTGACGGCACAAGGGGTTTGGGAATCTCAGGAGGTGAGATTACCGATCAATATTTTGAACTCCGTGCAATTTTCAGAGCTCTTCAGTCTTGGCCTCTTCTGAAGAGAGAGTTGTTCATTTGTTTTCAGATAGACAATGTCACAGCTGTGGCATACATCAATCATCAAGGAGGGACTCACAGTCCTCTGGCTATGAAAGAAGTATCTCGAATTTTGGTTTGGGTGGAATCCAGCTCCTGTCTAATCTCTGCGGTTCATATCCCAGGTATAGACAATTGGGAAGCGGATTATCTCAGTCGCCAAACGTTGCATCCGGGCGAATGGTCTCTTCACCCAGAGGTATTTCTTCAGATTGTTCAAATGTGGGAACTCCCAGAAATAGATCTGATGGCTTCTCATCTAAACAAGAAACTTCCCTGGTATCTGTCCAGATCCCGGGATCCTCGGGCGGAAGCAGTGGATACATTATCACTTCCTTGGAAGTATCGTCCTGCCTATATCTTTCTGCCTCTAGTTCTTCTTCCAAGAGTATTCTCCAAGATTCTAAAGGAATGCTCGTTTGTCCTGCTGGTAGCTCCAGCATGGCCTCACAGGTTTTGGTATGCAGATCTTGTCCGGATGGCCTCTTGCCAGCTGTGGACTCTTCCGTTAAGACCAGACTTTCTGTCGCAAGGTCCTTTTTTTCCATCAGGATCTCAAATCCTTAAATTTTAAGGTATGGAGTTTGAACGCTTGATTCTTGGTCAAAGAAGGTTTCTCTGACTCTGTGATTATTACTATGTGACAGGCTCGTAAATCTGTATCTAGAGAGATATATTATAGAGTCTGGAAGACTTATATTTCTTAGTGTCTTTCTCATCATTTTTTCTTGGCATTCTTTTTGAATACCGAGAATTTTTCAGTTTCTTCAGGATGGTTTAGATAAAGGTTTGTCCGCAAGTTCCTTGAAAGGATAAATCTCTGCTCTTTCTGTTCTTTTTTCACAGAAGGATTGCTAATCTTCCTGATATTTCATTGTTTTGTACAAGCTTTGGTTCGTATAAAACCTGTCATTAAGTCAATTTCTCCTCCTTGGAGTTTGAATTTGATTCTGGGGGCTTTTCAAGCTCCTCCTTTTGAACCCATGCATTCTTTGATCGTTATATTACTTTCTTGGAAAGTTTTGTTTCTTTTGGCCATCTCTTCTGCCAGAAGAGTCTCTGAATTGTCTGCTCTTTCTTGTGAGTCTCCTTTTCTGATTTTTCATCAGGATGAGGCGGTGCTGCGAACTACTTTTGAATTTTTTACCTAAGGTTGTGAATTCTAACAACCTTAGTAGAGAAATTGTGGTTCCTTCATTATGTCCTAATATTATGAATTCTAAGGAGAAATCATTGCATTCTTTGGATGCTGTTAGAGCTTTGTATTATTATGTTTAAGCTACTAAGTCTTTCCGAAAGACTTCTAGTCTATTTGTCATCTTTTCCGGTTCTAGAAAAGGCCAGAAAGCTTCTGCCATTTCTTTGGCATCTTGGTTGAAATCTTTATTTCATCATGCCTATGTCGAGTCGGGTAAAATTCCGCCTCGAAGGATTACAGTTCATTCTACTAGGTAAGTTTCTACTTCCTGGGCGTTTAGGAATGAAGCTTCGATTGATCAGATTTGCAAAGCAGCAACTTGGTCCTCTTTGCATACTTTTTCTAAATTCTACCATTTTGATGTGTTTTCTTCTTCTGAAGCAGTTTTTGGTAGAAAAGTACTTCAGGCAGTGGTTTCATTTTGAATCTTCTGCTTATGTTTTTCATTAAACTTTATTTTGGGTGTGGATTATTTTCAGCAGGAATTGGCTGTCTTTATTTTATCCCTCCCTCTCTAATGACTCTTGTGTGGAAAGATCCACATTTTGGGTAGTCATTATCCCATACGTCACTAGCTCATGGACTCTTGCTAATTACATGAAAGAAAACATAATTTATGTAAGAACTTACCTGATAAATTCATTTCTTTCATATTAGCAAGAGTCCATGAGGCCCGCCCTTTTTTGTGGTGGTTATGATTTTTTTGTATAAAGCACAATTATTCCAATTCCTTATTTTATATGCTTTCGCACTTTTTTCTTATCACCCCACTTCTTGGCTATTCGTTAAACTGAATTGTGGGTGTGGTGAGGGGTGTATTTATAGGCATTTTAAGGTTTGGGAAACTTTTCCCCTCCTGGTAGGAATGTATATCCCATACGTCACTAGCTCATGGACTCTTGCTAATATGAAAGAAATGAATTTATCAGGTAAGTTCTTACATAAATTATGTTTTTTTCCTGGGCTGATAGACTGTATTGGCTGGAACAAACAGGTTTCACTTTTAACTTTCACTTTTGTTTTTGAAAGTGTTGCACATCTCCTATTACTTGCTGTACTTGTAATAACAAGGGACGTACTGTCTTGCACTCCATGTGACCGGGTGTGGTCTATGTTCATTTCCTTCATTCTGGCTGAGACTTGAACCTGAGGAGAGCGTTTCCTCTGTTAACTGTCTGGGTCTAGGAGGTGGTGAGTGCCCCAGCCATTGGGAGTGTAAAGGTGAAGTTTACTATAATAAAAAAATATATATATTTTTGTCCTTCTATAGGTATAACCTAAGCTATTGAGGACTCTGACATGTTAGAAGGTACTCCTTCTGTACTAAATCATACCTGTTTATATTGTGAGGAGGCTGTGGTTTTCCGATGGATAAGAAAATGGAAACCTTTCTGAGAAAGATGTTTCAACATATGGGATTTTTGTTTCAACCGGCGGCTGCAGTTGCCGTGGTTTCTGGAGCGGCTACCTACTGATGCAACTCTTTTGAGGATATTCAAGACAGAATTAAAGCTCTGAGAATTGCTAATTCTTTTATCTGTGATGCGAACATGTAAATTATTCGCCTAAATGCAAAGGCCTCTGGCTTTGCTGTCCTAGCCCGCCGGGCACTCAGGTTGAAGTCTTGGTCTGCGGATATCACTTCTAAGTCCAGACTCCTTTCTCTTTCCATCAATGGAAAGATTTTATTTTGTCCAGGCCTTGACTCCATTATTTCTAAGGTTACCGGATGCAAGGGTGCCTTCCTACCGCAAGATAAGAACAACAAGTCTAAGGGACGACAATCTTCTAATTTTCGTTCTGACAAATCCCAACAACAACAATCCTCCAATCCCGAGCAACCCAAGAGTTACTTGGAAGCCGTCTCTGTTCTGGAATAGATCCAAGCAGAATAAGAAGCCCACCGGAAACAAATCTGCATAAAGGGGCGCCCCTGATCCGGGATAGGATTGTGTAGGGGGCATGCTGTCTCTTTTTTCAGACGCCTGGTTCAAGGACGTACAGGATCCGTAATACCTGGAGGTGTTATCTCAGGGATACAAGATAGGCTTCAATTCTCATCCGCCAAGGGGCAGATTCCTTCTCTCAATGCCTTTCTAGGGTGTGTTCGGCATCTATCCTCCTTAGGAGTTGTTGTCTCTGTGCCTATCGAAGAAAGAGGTTTGGGGTTTTATTCAAACTTTTTCATGGTCCCAAAGGAGGAGGGAACTTTCCACCCAATTCTGGACCTAAAGTGCTTAAACAAATTTCTCACTGTCCCTTCCTTCAAGATGGAGGGTCCATCCTTTCTTTAATTCAGGAAGCCCAGTTTATGACCACTATAGATCTTAAGGTTGCTTACCTTCATGTTCCAATCCACAGGGAACACTTTCAGTTCCTAAAGGTTTGCATTCGTGGACTAGCACTTCCCGTTAATTGCCCTTCTGTTTGGCCTAGCTACTGTGGCAAGAATAATTACAAAGGTTCTGGGGGCTCTTCTAGCTGTTGCCAGAACTCAGGGTATTGCAGTAGCCCCATAGTTGGATGATATTCTGATGCAAGCACCATCCTTTCGTCTTGTGGAAGAATTCTCGGAGTCCCTTCTCAGTCTTCTTCGTTCACATGGATAGAAGATAAACTTGGAAAAGACTTCTTATCCCAAGTACCAGGGTGAAATTCCTGGGTACTATAATAGACTTCATATTAGGGCTTCACAATTAATTGCATAAGTGATTTAAAATCATGATCGCCGCAATTTAAAAAACGCGATTTATAACCACACCCACTATGATGTCACCTATGATGTACAGGTGGGCTCCGCGGCGGCCACATGTGGTTAAGGGGGGTGGTAGTGACTTACTAGTGCTGTACTAGCACATAGTGACTGACTGAGCTCAGGCTGAGGGGGGGGGGGCGGGGGCAGCCTTGTCGGATCTAGCTGGAGGGATAGCCGGCCATGCAGTACTGAATGGACTAATAGCGTTTTCCTATCCGGTGCAGCAGCAAGCACAGCAGCTCCCTCCCACCATGAATAGGAAGCTGGCCAGCAGGATGTACCGTCTGCACGACCAAATACTACATTCAAAGTATTTTGGTGCGCAGACTGTGCATCCTGCTGGCCAGCTTTCTATTCATGTTGGGAGGGAGCCGCTGTCTTGCTGCTGCTCTGGGCAAGAAAACGCTGCGGGGGGGGGGGGGCAGCTGGTGAGTGACACTGGTAGTGTTGTGTAGTGGGACTCACTTGTCATAGGTTACCATTGCAAGATAAAGAACTTGTCTCCTCTGCATTAGAATCATACTGCAAACTATAGAGCTCAGCTAGCTTACTTTACACTATTATTGTTTGCTATAGAGACATTACTGCAGAGTATAGAGCTTACTCGCATTTTATATAACTGATTAGTACTGTTGCTGATTTGTGGGTGCAGTGCTAGGTACCTCTAATCATTTTACTCCACATATTCTATGTAATATGCAAGGCAGTGCCATTTTTGTTTCTCCATTCTTATGATATACTGCACAAAATAGAATATTACTACATGCTATGGAGCATGATTACTTGCAATATTTCTATAGGCACAGAGATTGCTCACTCTGGAACTAAGAATATTACTGTATTTTATGAAGCTTGCTTATTTTTTAATAGAACATTAGTGCGAATATGAATAACACAAACTTTCACTCATGGTTAGTGTTTGGCTGAAGCCATTTATTATCAATCAACTGTGTTTACTCTTTTTAAATCATAACGACAACAGAAACTACCCAAATGACCCTGATCTAAAGTTTACATACCCTGGTGATTTTGGCCTGATAACATGCACACAAGTTGACACAAAGGGGTTTGAATGGCTATTAAAGGTAACCATCCTCACCTGTCTGTTTGTAATTAGTTTGTGTGTATAAAAGGTCAATGAGTTTCTGGACTCCTGACAGACCCTTGCATCTTTCATCCAGTGCTGCACTGACGTTTATGGATTCTGAGTCATGGGGAAAGGAAAAGAATTGTCAAAGGATCTGCGGGAAAAGGTAGTTGAACTGTATAAAACAGGAAAGGGATATAAAAAAAATCCAGTATTTGAGAATGTCAATCAGCAGTGCTCGAACTCTATCAAGAAGTGGAAAATGAGGAGTTCTGTTGAAACCAAACCACGGTCAGGTAGATCAACTAAAATTTCAGCCTCAACTGCCAGGAAAATTGTTCGGGATGTAAAGAAAAACCCACAAATAATTTCAGGTGAAATACAGGACTCTCATAAAACATGTGGTGTGGCTGTTTCAAGATGCACAATAAGGAGGCACTTGAAAAAAGATGGGCTGCATGGTCGAGTCACCAGAAGAAAGCAATTACTATGCAAATACAACAAAGTATCCAATACGCCAAATAGCACAGAGACAAGCCTCAAACCTTCTGGCACAAAGTCATTTGGAGTGATGAGACCAAAACTGAGCTTTTTGGCCACAACCATAAACGCTACATTTGGAGAGGATTAAACAAGGCCTATGATGAAAGGTACACCATTCCTACTGTGAAACACGGAGGTGGGTCTCTGATGTTTTGGGGTTGTGTGAGCTACAAAGTCACAGGAAATGTGGTCAGAATTGATGGCAAGATGAATGCAGTATGTTATCAAAAAATACTGGGGTAAAATTTGCATTCATCAGCCTCTCATGGGATGCTGCTCATGGGATGTACTTTGACATTCCAACATGACAATGATCCTAAACACAAGGCCAAGTCGACCTGTCATTGGCTGCAGCAGAATAAAGTGAAGGTTCTGGAGTGACTATCTCAGTCTCCTGACCTCCATATCATTGAGCCACTCTGAAGAGATCTCAAACTTGCAGTTCATGAAAAACAACTAAATAATTTACAGGAACTGGAGGCTTTTGCCAGGAAGAATGGGCAGCTTTACCATCTGAGAAGATAAAGAGCTTCATCCACAAATACTACAAAAAACTTCAAGCTGTCATTGATGTTAAAGGGGGCAATACACAGTATTAAGAACTGGGGTATGTAAACTTTTGATCAGGGTCATTTGGGTAGTTTCTGTTGTCATTGATTTAAAAAGAGTAAAGACAGTTGATTTGATAATAAATGGCTTCAGCCAAACACTAACCATGAGTAAAAGAAAAGTTTTCGTGTTATCATTCATATTCTCTGAATAATGGCCAAGAAATCATAAATTCTGCCAGGGTATGTAAACTTATGAGCACAACTGGTGTGTGTGTGTGTGTATATATATATATATGTATGTGTGTGTGTATATGTGTATGTATGCGTGTATATATATATATATATATATATATATATATATATATATATATATATACACACATACACACACACACATATGTGGTTTGTATTTTTATTCTCCCAGAGTGTATTGGACATTGAGAAACATATATATTAAGAATCTGTAGTCTTAAATACATTTTTTATTGAAAAATTAAGGTGTTATAGTCATTTATAAGAAAATCGTGATTAAATCACCCCGCACGTTTTTTCTTGTCTATGGGCTGTCCCCTATTATTTATTTTATTCTTCTGGCACCATTTATACCCTAATGTTTCTCCTACTTTTCCTTGTTCCCTCGGCAGAATGACTGGGGTAATGAGGAAGTGGGAGGGATATTTAAGCCTTTGGCTGGGGTGTCTTTGCCGCCTCCCTGATGGCCAGGTGTTGTATTTCCCAACAGTAAGTAATGAAGCCTTTGGGGCCCATTTATGAAGCTCCGAACAGAGATTGTGGGCCCGTGTTTCTGGCGAGTCTTCAGACTCGCCAGAAACAGCAGTTATGAAGCAGCGTTCTAAAGACCGCTGCTCCATAACCCTGTCCGCCTGCTCTAAGCAGACAGACGGAATTGCCGGAAATCAACCCGATCGAGTACAGGTTGATTGACACCTCACTGCTGGCGGCCCATTGGCCACGAGTCTGTAGGGGGCGGCGTTGCACCAGCAGCTCTTGTCATGTGGACCTGATCCGCGGTGCCGGATCAGGTCCGCAAGACATTTGATAAATATGCCCCATTGACTCTCCCTATCCGGAAGGAAAATAATTTATCTGGTAAGCATACATTATGTTTTTGTTGAGAAATTAACCCTTTTCCCACCGTTAGGACGTTCCATGCCATCCTAGCTTGCCATTTGGCTGTCCTGAAGCCATAGCGGCTTGGTTAATGGGATCGCGGACTAGAGGGAGTGCCTAGTGTCATAGGCACTCCCCCATCCCATCATTGAAATCCTGCGATCGCACGAACGATCCCGTGATTTCAACTTGTGTACATCAGAACTTAGTTTAGAATGTAGACAATTTAGTCCAGACGGGAAAGGGTTAACAACTTGTTGTTGTGTACAAATGGTGTTGTCCCATGCTCCCTAGAGAGGCAAAAATTCAAACTTTGTAACTTAGCTTTTAAAATAAATAAAATGATTGATTGATTTGCAGCTTACAGAAGAATTGATTTTTGGCATCACTAGGGATCATGGGACAAAGCATGATGATACTCCAAAGCAAGAGTCTTTAAAGGGATATAAAACCCAACATTTTTCTTTCATGATTCAGAGAGTATATTAAACAGCTTTCTAATATACTTCTATTATCAATTTTTTTCATTCTCTTGGTATCTTTTGTTTAAAAGCAGGGGCTTGTGCAAAGGAGCAAGCCTATTTCTGGAGCACTATATGGTAACCATTTTGCAAGCGCTTCCATTTGCAAGAGCAGTAGATGGCAGCACTATTTCCTGCCATTTAGTGCTCCAAACACCTACCTAGTTTATCTCTTCAACAAAAAATAACATGGTACAGTATGAAGAAAATTTGATAATAGAAGTAAATTGGAAACTTTTAAAAAAATTGTATGCTCTGTCTGGGTCACAAATGGAAATATTTGGATTTTGTATCACTTTAATGTTGTGTATAGAAGGCATAGTATATCAGGGTTGGAGATCTGGTCTGTTGCTGGAGGTGTTGAAGGGACCGTTAACACTTTGTATTTAAAAGGCATTGCTGTTGTGTTGCTATAGTAACATATCAGCCGAGTCTTAAAGGGGCACAAGTCAATAGTAAACATTAATGATTCAGATAGAGCAGGCAATTTTAAAGAACTTTCCAATTTACTTTCATTAACAAAATGTGCACACTCGTTTTTATATTTACACTTTTTGAGTCACCAGCTCCTACTGAGCATGTGCAAGAATTAACAGAATATACATATGTGCATTTGTGATTGGCTGATGGCTGTCACATGATACAGTGGGAGTGGAAATAGATAACTTAAAAAAAAACTAATTTTAAGTTTAGACTGTTTTTTCATTGTCTTATTATCCATTTTTAAGCAAATATACTGTATTTACTGGTCCTTTTTACTGCAATTATTTATCAATAGCCAAACTCCACCCACCGTTTGCCTCATTTGGAGGAGCCAATCTGGGCCTTAGTCTGCAAACAAGGCTAGCCCTGGTTATAATGTTAGTATAAAAAGCATTGTTTTGCAGTTGTTATCCGATAAATACAATTAAGGACATATGTAGCAGAGTTAGCCTTGAGAAATCAGCATGGTGCATTTCAAGTTCCTGAGAATTAGAAATTGCTATATCTTCAGAGCTAAATTACATGAAAAGGGTGCAAAATAAATAATGAAAATATATTACAAAGTTGTTTTGTGAAGTAGAATAAATATATTTTACATGAAAATCTTAAGATGTTTACAGCCCTTTAAATGGGGAATCTGACACAGGAAAAGTAATCATTGAACAGAAAATTACCATAAGGTGATACACATTTTGTTTTGCAGCTTTATTACCATGGAGAGGCCATTAATATTAATGTGCATGTGACAAATAACTCCAGCAAAACCGTGAAGAAGGTCAAAGTGTCAGGTATACAATTATATTTATCATTTATATAATCAATGGGTGTGTCATTACTTACCTGCCTTTCTCTTCTTCTCATTTGTTGAGGGAGAGGGCAGACACAGTGTGCGTTCATCTCTTTTTACATAACCTTTCTATAGCCAATACTGCAGTATTGAATGTTTACCAGTTTCAGTAAGTAAAAACAACTATTTCAAATGACAAGGGTAAAGGAGTTATGTGTAAACAATTTTATACACCCAACTGGAAAACGAATCATTGGGAACAAATGCCCCTTTAATGTCCCTTGAAATTGCTGGAAAAACTAAGATGAGCACCTTGCTATGTATTTATGTGCAACAAGAACCAAAAAATGCTGTTCTGTTTGCTCACTGAGCTTTAAATAAACTGTCCGCTGTTGAAGAACAATTCTATTCCTCTGTGCGCACTGAAACTGTGTGTTGGAAATCTGTGTAACCTATATATGGCAACGCTGGGTATAATGTTTCTTTTTATTGATACAGTAGTTCTCTCTGTAAAAAGATTTTTTTCTTTCATTTCTCCCTGGTAAATTTTTGTTTTCTTTATTTAAATAGCACTCAGTTACAGCACGTAGATGCAGATAAACATAAGACCCACTGCAGATAAGCACAGTAAAGTAAAATGCATGTGGATACAATAAACACATCCCTCCCAGTCATTTTAAAATATCTAATTTGCTCCTAAGTGGTGTGTATGTGTGTGTGTATATATATATATGTATGTGTGTGTGTATATATGATATATGATATATATGATATATATCGAGATATATATATATAAAAAGAACACTTTGTAAGTAAGTAGCGCACACATAGACTTTAGCAATATAATTTCAAAAGGTACCTGTATACCACTCACTGTCCGGTAACACGCTGGGGAGCAATTGGCTCAGGGTGTATGGAGATCTGCAGCTGTGGAGACTGAGCCGGTCTGTAGTCATCGTCTGAGTAAATAGAATATATTCCAATGGATTGTCCCCACTTGTAGCGCAAAAAATCTCTCTCCAAAGAAAAGTAAAACTTCCTTTATTGTAGTAACAAAAGTAAAAACATGACAGCCTACACACGACTGTAATAAAGCACTTAATGTAAAAACACAGTGTCAGTGATCTGAACCACATGCAGACATGTTTCGTGCAGTTGCGCACTTGATCATTGCTTGAAAGCAATCCTGATCACACCTGCTTTATAGCACTTTTCTTAAAGAGACATTTGTAAATGTTAGACACTGTGTGCTTGAACTCTCTCTTTACTGCCTATCCTTTGTTGAAGAACATGTTTCAAAAAGTTATTTAATACATTTGCAGAAAATTTTTTCTCTTCTACATGTATATTAATAATAATATGATAACTTTTATATATTAAGAATTTTTTCTCTTCTACATGTATATTAATAATATGATGTTAACTTTTATACATTAAAAATTACCTTATGTCTTTGCCTCATTTCTCATAAGTATATCTTATACCACTAGATAAAATTGCAGTCTTTCAACTGTAGTACTTTGATGTAATTTATATATGACACTATGTGTCATACAAAAAATGTTAAATTTATTTCTAGAGTAAGGTTTAGAGTTTACAATATGTCTAAAGGGGAGATATATAAAAAGGATCAAAAAAGAAAAAGAGATTAGATTTGTACCTAAATATACACTAAGGTGATTGGATTTATCACATACTCTGATCTCTAAATAAACAAAAGTAACAGCCTTTACACACAATAAAGCATCTGAAACCTACAATCAAATAATACATACTATAGACAGTCTTTTCTTTGAAATGGATTCCTTAAGAAAAAAGGACATTAAATTGGATCTAGATCTCAAATCTTTTTCTATTTACAAGCATGAACACAGAATACCAAGAGGTCTTCGTATAAGAAAATTTCCATCCTTTGTGATTATGGATACAGAATTTATCTCCAAATGGAACAGCATTCTAGATGCATGCTCATTTGCATTAATTGATTTGCTTATGGAGCACAAGAGAAAACAAAAAGCAGAGCTGCTACAGGAGATGAAAGAGGTTCAAAACAAACTTAGAGATTTTCAACATCACAAAGACTTTAAGGAATATGACAAAAAATTTGAAACAACCATGAATACTTTCAGACAAGAAATATGGCAATTTAAGTCAAGAAAAATAACAAGAGACAAAAAAGATTACGATCAGAAACAAGTTTACAGATGGACACAGGAAGAATATCCTAGGAGATTTCAGAGAAGGCAACAGAGAAGAATACATAAAGGAGGAAAAACTGTGACATTCTCAGACACAGAATACGAATTTGACTCATCTGATAATGATTTGCAGACTGAGGAAGAAACACCAGCAGTATTTCAAGAACTGGAGGTACAAGCTACAACATCAGGATCTCATAAGGAGTCAAAAAACGAGGACCCCCAGACTTTCCCAAGAAAAACAAAAAAACCCATAGAGGAAGTAGGGGCAAGGGCAGCAAGCGGAAACAGATACAACAAACAACATCAGAGGAAAGGACAACAGAAGAAATACATCACGAGATCACAGGGACAGAACAAAAAGAAATAAATGCAGATCTGAGTGTCTGTAATCTGTCTGATGTTACCCTGAACTCCATAGAGATTAATCTTTTGTCCAAAGGTCTCAACTTTGTGCCATCAGCTCAGTTTAATTTGTTTGAAACAGTATTAGACGTTAACAAGTTTGTACGCAAACTTACTTTGAAAAAACATTTTTTTTCAGAAAGTGAGCATATGACACAAGTTGAGACTAAAAATGATATTAATGAGAGTGTCACGTCAGCCATTACTGATGTCTTGTTATTTCCTGACTTATGTGCTATTAAAGATTTGCAAGAACTAGCTGAGGATAGCAATAGAGAATCTATAGATAAGATAATGGAAGAAGATATCAAATTTGGTCACTTAAAGAAAAAGAGCACCTTTTATCCAGTACACACCAGACCTAAGGTGTTAGATATTTTCCAGAAAACAGTGGAAAGTAAGTTAAGAATACTACATGAAAAGAATCTAAAAAGTAAAAAAAGAAGGTACTCTAATTTAACAAATAAAGAAAAAGCAGCTTTATTAACTCTTCAAGAAAATAAAGATATAATGATCCACCCTTCTGATAAAGGAGGAAATGTAGTCATTTTAAATACTGTAGACTACATTAAAGAAGCCAAAAGGCAACTGTCTGATCAAGAAGTGTATATCAAACTAGATGGTAATCCCACGAGAGAGTTTAGAAAAGAGCTAATTAAAATCACTAAGATAGCTAAACTAAACAATATCATAACTCCTACATTAGAAGAAGTCCTAACTCCAACTAATTCAGTAATTCCAATATTTCATTATTTTCCCAAGTTACATAAAGATTTAGTCTGTCCACCAGGACGACCTATAATTGCAGGTATTAACTCATTAAATGAGCCGTTATCAGATCTGGTGGACACTTTCTTACAACCACTTGTTAAAGATTTACTAAGTTACATACAGGATAGCACATCCTTGCTTAATAAGTTACAGAATATCAAATGGAAAGAAAATTACAGATTTCTAGTAGTGGACGTATCATCCTTGTATACTTGTATAGATCACAACTTAGGCATGACAGCTATAGAATTTTTCTTGAACCAGTGTACTGACTATGAATCAGCAACAAAAATGTTTATACTTAATGCAATTGAATATCTTTTAACGCATAATTTCTTTGTTTGGATCAGATTTCTTTCTCCAAAGGCGTGGAACGGCGATGGGGGCCAAGTTTGCCCCATCATACGCCAACCTATTTATGGGTTGGTGGGAGCTGTTCCACGTCTTTGGAGAGAGAAATCCCCATAGAGAGAGAATCATACATTTTTTTCAGATATATAGACTATTTACTTTTCATTTTTGAAGGAGACACAGATCAAGTAAAAGATTTCTGTGCTTATTTAAATAATAACAAATGTGGGTTGAAATTCACAGGAGAAGAAAGTACGGAGTCAATAGACTTTCTAGATCTTACATTAAAAGCAGATGTAGAACATGAAAAAATAGTCTCTATACTTTACAGAAAGCCAACAGCAGGCAATACTACACTTTTATACAAATCATGTCACCCGAGACATGTGCTACAAGGAATACCAAAGGGTGAATTCATTAGGGCCAAAAGAAATTGCTCTAATGAGGAAGATTATAATAAACAGTGTAAAATTATTGAAGAAAGACTAAAACAGAGAGGATATAATGAAGGCACTTTAATTAAAGCAAAAGAAAGTGTTCAGCAAAAAACTAGGGAGGATTTACTAAAATATAAAAGGAAAGATGCAAAAAAAAGGGACACTGAGAAACCCAGGTTTATAACTACCTATAGTACTGATTTTAAAAACATCAGCAAAATCATTAAAGATACTGTACCTGTGTTATATTCAGATCCAGTACTAAAAATTATAATGGAAGAGGGTGTAGATATTATACCCAAAAGAGGAAAAACACTTTCAAACTACCTCTCTCCATCTAATCTTCCAATAAAACACAATAAATGCTGGCTAAAAGAGAGAAAGGGATTCTTTAGATGCAGGAGAAATATATGTAAAACTTGTAACCATGTCATTGAGGGCGATACTTTTTCTTCATCTGCTACCCAGCAAGACTACAAAATTAAGTATTACATAAATTGTTCAACTACACATGTAGTATATTTACTTACGTGTGATCTCTGTAAAATTAACTATGTAGGTAAAACCAAGCGTAGCATTAAAGATAGGTTTCTTCAGCACCTCAGATCAATAGAGGATGATGACACCGACACACCAGTGTCGAGACATTTTAAAAGTCAACATAATTCAGATGTGTCTTTATTAAAAATTCAAGGTATAGATCATGTTCCTCTATGGAAACGAGGAGGAGACAGAGAAGATAAACTTAACAAACGTGAAGTCTTCTGGATTTTCACATTAAAAACATGTAATCCATTAGGTCTCAATATGCGTAGAGACCTGGATCTTTTTGTGAATTAATATATACACAACAGCTTTTCTTTTAGATAAGGAAAAGGGGAGAAATAATATATGGCCATCATATAAGTCTTAAACAATAAATTATTTTTACATATATTGTAAACTCTAAACCTTACTCTAGAAATAAATTTAACATTTTTTGTATGACACATAGTGTCATATATAAATTACATCAAAGTACTACAGTTGAAAGACTGCAATTTTATCTAGTGGTATAAGATATACTTATGAGAAATGAGGCAAAGACATAAGGTAATTTTTAATGTATAAAAGTTAACATCATATTATTAATATACATGTAGAAGAGAAAAAAATTCTTAATATATAAAAGTTAACATCATATTATTATTAATATACATGTAGAAGAGAAAAAATTTTCTGCAAATGTATTAAATAACTTTTTGAAACATGTTCTTCAACAAAGGATAGGCAGTAAAGAGAGAGTTCAAGCACACAGTGTCTAACATTTACAAATGTCTCTTTAAGAAAAGTGCTATAAAGCAGGTGTGATCAGGATTGCTTTCAAGCAGTGATCAAGTGCGCAACTGCACGAAACATGTCTGCATGTGGTTCAGATCACTGACACTGTGTTTTTACATTAAGTGCTTTATTACAGTCGTGTGTAGGCTGTCATGTTTTTACTTTTGTTACTACAATAAAGGAAGTTTTACTTTTCTTTGGAGAGAGATTTTTTGCGCTACAAGTGGGGACAATCCATTGGAATATATATATATATATATATATATATATATATAATTTTATAAGCACATTCTCAAATTCTGTGCGGTTATTTGTATATATTATTTTACAACCACAATAATTTAAAGGGACATAAGTGAAAAAAGGATGCGTTAAAGTAATTGGTGTGTGCATATAACCTGCAAGGGGTTAAACACAACATAAGCTCTAGAGCAGATTGCACTATTGGGAGCTAGCTGAACACATCTGGTCAGGCAATGACGAGGTATATGTGCAAAGACTGAACAAAAACGTATAAGTAATCAATCCTAATTTGACCTACAAGTAAACAGGAAATGTCTATTCCCTGTCTATCACTTATACATGGTGGCGGTTGGTTAGTCTGAAATGTATATATTCAACAAAAAAAGGTTTGACAGAAAGAAGCACTATTCTAGCATTCAAAAATACTATACAATATCCCAGGTCTGGGATTTTGGAAAATTAAAACTTAACTTTTACTATTGGTTATAAAAACATACTTTAAAAACAGTTAAAAAATTGTCAAAACAGGACCAGTATAATACAATAAAGAATTTATATCATCAAAAAATAATTAATGCGTAATAGTATATATCTGAGTGCAGCCATTGAGCAATCTGCATCGGTTGTCTATTATGTATATCAAACCAACAATGACAATTAAGCTAAGAGGATACCATCCTCTAAATAAGTATACTAATGGTAGTGAATACATAATTATTAAATCTGATTGGTTCTGTGCTTCCATATCTCAGATTGCAAGTTTAATATACAGTTGTGCTCATATGTTTACATACTCTGGCAGAATTTATGATTTCTTGGCCATTTTTCAGAGAATATGAATGATAAAACACAAACTTTCACTAATGGTTAGTGTTTGGCTGAAGCCATTTATTATCAATCAACTGTGTTTACTCTTTTTAAATCATGACAACAACAGAAACTACCCAAATGACCCTGATTAAAAGTTTACATACCCTGGTGATTTTGGCCTGATAACATGCACACAAGTTGACACAAAGGGGTTTGAATGGCTTTTAAAGAGAACCATCCTCACCTGTCATCTGTTTGCCCCTCATTTTCCACTTCTTTATTAGAGTTTGAACACCGCTGATTTGCATTCTCAATTCCTTTGATATCTTTTTATATCCCTTTCCTGTTTTATACAGTTCAACTACCTTTTCCCGCAGATCCTTTGACAATTCTTTTGATTTCCCCATGACTCAGAATCCAGAATAGTCAGTTCAGCACTGGATGAAAGATGCAAGTGTGTGTCAGGAGTCCAGAAACTCATAGACCTTTTATACACACACACTAATTACAAGAATAGCCATTCAAACCCCTTTGTGTCAACTTGTGTGCATGTTATCAGGCCAAAATCACCAGGGTATGTAAACTTTTGATCAGTGTCATTTGGGTAGTTTCTGTTGTCATTATGATTTAAAAAGAGTAAACACAGTTGATTGATAATAAATGGCTTCAGCCAAACACTAACCATGAGTGAAAGAAAAGTTTTTGTGTTATCATTCATATTCTCTGAATAATGGCCAAGAAATCATAAATTCTGCCAAGGTATGTAAACTTATGAGCACAACTGTACACCCAATTCATATCTATTAATCAGTTCTGTAGAGACACAAGAGAACACCTGATGCACATTTTGCTATTTGGCTTTCTCAAAGGCCTTGATAGATATTAATTCTTTATTGTATTATACTGGTCTTGTTTTGACTCATAAAGTATTTTTTATAATCAATAGTAAAATTTAAGTTTTAATTTTCCAAACTCCTCGACCTTGGATATGATATAGTCAGGGGCGTATTATAGCCTAGGCCAA
The DNA here is from genome assembly GCF_027579735.1 of Bombina bombina. Taxonomy (NCBI): domain Eukaryota; kingdom Metazoa; phylum Chordata; class Amphibia; order Anura; family Bombinatoridae; genus Bombina; species Bombina bombina. Next base: position 844,992,439 of record NC_069504.1, on the reverse strand, counting down.
TAAGGCCGGTGGCTAGTGCGACAGAGTTGGAAGGGGCAGCACATCTGCCCTATCCTTTCTCTAAACGCCAGCACACAGTACAGTGAGCGATAAAGTGCAGGCTTTTATAGAGAAGACAAGGCACGTGCGCTGATTAAGTTCGCTCTTCACAGGCTTTTTCTGCATTAATGTACCCACGGAGTAAATAGAAAATGGACACTTAAAAAGTTTCATTACTTGAATGATGGTAATTACTTTATGTTGTTCTATATGAAGGACAGTGATTGTTTCAAAGTGTATTCTTTCCCTTTTCCCTCCCTTCTTTCTTTCCCTCCCTCCCTTCTTTCCCTCCCTCCCTTCTTTCCCTCCCTCCCTTCTTTCCCTCAACTCCCTTCTTTCCCTCAACTCCCTCCCTTGCTTCCTTTCTTTCCCTCCCCTTTTCTCCACTCCCTCCCCACTTTTCTCTCTCTATCTCTCCCTCCCTTCTTTCCTTTCCCTCCCTTTTGTCCCCTCCACTTCTTTTCTCCCCTCCACTTCTTTTCTCCCCTCTACTTCTTTTCTCCCCTCTACTTCTTTTCTCCCCTCTACTTCTTTTCTCCCCTCCACTTCTTTTCTCTCCTCCACTTCTTTTCTCTCCATTCTCTCAGGGAGAAAATGGTATGAGATGCATACAATTCATCCCACCTGTATCCAAGTGTTTTGCTAGTCAATTTTCTTTTCAATTGTTATGAAAAAAACAAACAAAACATTTACACACTGACCCAAAAAATTATTACAGGGGAAAAAGGCCTAAACCTTTGGAGGGCAGCAGAATTTTGAGTGCCTTAGGGCAGCACAAAACCTAAATACACCACTTTATATAGTATTTCTAAGTGAGTGCTAGAATAGTGCTTCTTTCTGTCAAACCTTTTTTGTTGAAAATGTGGAAAGACTCCAGTAGTTTATTGCTGCTCCTGAGCCTGCCTGGAGGTGCTTTTTAACAAATCATACTAAGAGAAAGAAGTGAATTGAAAAGCCTGTGAATTGCATGCTGTATATGAACCGTAAATGTTAAATATTTCGGTCTGTGTCCCTTTAAAATATACATGTTATTTCTGTCTTCCAGTCAGGCAATACGCAGACATCTGTCTATTCAGCACGGCACAGTATAAATGTCCTGTGGCTCAGATTGAACAAGAGTGAGTAACAACCTAAACCTATAAAACTACTTTTTTTTTCTCCTTTCTCTCGTTACAAAAGCATTGATTGGTTTTCTGTCCTATGTTGTTTTTTTTTTTTAAACTAATTTCTACACCTTTCTTTTCTCTTTTTGTCCTTTACTTTTTCCACCTTGTTTTATTGTTCCTTGTTTGTTTCAGTGATCAGGTGGCTCCAAGCTCAACCTTCTGTAAAGTTTATAATCTAATCCCTCTTCTATCCAATAACCGGGAAAAGCGTGGTCTGGCACTAGACGGGAAGCTAAAGCATGAAGACACCAACCTAGCATCAAGCACAATGTAAGTGATGATGTAGAGAGCTAACATGCCATCTAGTGCTTTTACTATTTAAAGGGGCACTCAATCAAAATTAAACTTTCATTATTCAGATAGAGCATGCCATTTTAAACAACTTTCCAATTTACTTCTATTAACAAAATGTGCACAATCTTTTTATATTTAAACTTTTTGAGTCACCAGCTCCTACTGAGCATGTGCAAGAATAAGTGTGTATGCATTTGTGAATGGCTGATGGCTGTCACATGGTATGTGTATGCATTTGTGATTGGCTGATGGTTGTCACATGGTAAAGGGGGAGTGGAAAAATACATAACTTTTAAAAATTGTCAGAAAACATATCTAATACTCAATTGAAGTTCAGACTAAGTGCTATTGCATTGTCTTGTTATCTTGCATTTGTTGATTATGCAAATCTACTGTTTTGACTGGTCCTTTAAGTTATCCAGTCCAGACTTGTTACTAGACAGGCTTACCCCTGTCATTTTGTTGGCAACATATAGTTATGTTCAGGCTCAAAGGGACATAAACCCCAAATGTTTTAGTTCATGATTCAAATAAAGTATACAGTTTTAATCAACTTTCCAATTTATTTGTATTATCACATATGCTTTGTTGGAGGTGCAGCACTGCACTACTGGGAGCTAGCTGAGCTAATTGTTCCAGGCAATGAGTATATAAGTGCAGCCACTTATTAGCTGACAGCTCCCAGTATTGCATTGCTGCTCTTGAGTCTGTCTAAATGTTTTTCATCAAAGAATACCAAGAGTATGAAGCAAATTAGACGTCAACTGGAAAACTGTTTAAGATTGTATGCTCTATCTAAATCATTAAAGGAAAAACGGCTTTTATGTCCCTTTGAATTACAGGAAAAGGGGGCAAAATAAAGTATATTTGCAAAATTGTTTTACTACACTTAAAGGGGCGTATAAACTTTCAAATTTACTTATATTATCAAATTCTTTGTTTTCTTGCTATCCTTTGTTGAAAAGCTATCCTCTGTTTAAATCAAAAGAACTGAAATAAGGGGGGCAGTCTGCAGAGGCTTATATACGGGGTAGACACAGAGGTAACAAGTGTATTTATATAACTGTGTTGTTTATGCATAACTGGGGAATAAGTAAAAAAAAGGGATTATCTTTTTAAACAATAACATTGTTGTCCCTTTTATCTGAATCATTAAAGTTTGAATTTGACTTTCTTGTCGTATTAAGTTTAGCACCTGCACAATTAGATTAAACTGACAAAGTTAATAAAAAAAAATCTGTAATGCCTGGCCACCCCTGCTCTAGATGGGACATACTGATAATTGCCTTTACCTTTTGTATCCTGATGTATTTTCTGTTATTTAAAGGGACATTTACCTCCAAAAAATGGTTTTCATCTTTCAGGCAGAGCATACATTTTTAAGCAACTTTCTCATTTACTACTGGGAACTAGATGAACACACTAGGTAAACCAATGACTTGAGGCATATATGTTTAGACACCAATCAGCAACTAGATCACAGAAGCACATTGCTACTCATGAGCCTATCTAGGTGTACTTTTCAACAAAGGATTCAAACAGAACAAAGCAGATTACATTAGATGTAATTTGGAAAGTTGTTTAAAATCACACTCTATCTAAATAATGAAAGTTTAATTTTTACATTACTATCCTTTCAAGTGATAGGAAAGTCAAAATTAAAGTGCATGATTCAGATGGAGTATGTTATTTTAAGACCCTTTTAAATTTACTTCTGTTTTCAAATATACTTTGTTCCCTTGGTATACATTGTTGAAAAAGAATATGTACATATCCTACACTAGTGTGGAGCTAGCTGGTGATTGGTGCCCAGGCACATTTGTCTCTTGTAATTGGCTGACTAGATGTGTTCAGCGAGCTCTCAGCTGTGCAATGCATCTCCTTCAGCAAAAGGATATTAAGCAGATTTGGCGATAGAAGTAAATTAGAAAGTTGTTGAAAATTGTATGTTCTATTAGAATCCTAAAAGAAAAAAAAAGTTCCATGGCCCTTTAAGCGGAAGGATGTTATTTTCTAAAATTTTAAATTAAAGCATTTCTCCTGCTCAATTTGTTTTACAGTGTGAAAGAAGGCTCCAGTAAGGAAGTGCTGGGCATCATTGTGTCTTACAGAGTGAAGGTGAAGCTCGTCGTGTCGCGTGGTGGGTGAGTATTGTGTTCAAGATCACAATGGGTTAATGCTATGGTTCTGAAAGTCATGTACTGTCTGAGGGTGAATTGTAACAATGCCGTTGTGAAAAGAGGGAAGAGAGCAATAAATGTAGTGCAAATATTAATGAGATTGGCACAAAGGATGTGGAAGTGTCAATAGGAAGGTGTAATAAGCGTAAACATATAAATTAGATGTTTTCTGAAAGGAAGAGGGGAATTCTGGGTAAAGCTGGAAAATTATGTAAAAGCTACCAGTAACTTCTGTTATTTCTCTTTTAAAAACAAGTAACTGCTAAAGGAACGTAATCGTTCTTTCATGGTTTGGATAGAGCTAGGCAGGATCAAGAGTGTGCATGATTTGTGATCACTATATTGCAGAAGGATTTAAAGCAATATTTGTATCAGTTATACTGCCCCTTAATGACACAGATATACCACGCACGCTGTCTCTTAAAACAACACTAAAGTCAAAATTACATTTTCATGATTTAGATCGAGCACACAATTTTAAACAACATTTGAATTTGCTTCCATTATCTAAAAGTGCACAAACTTTTTTTATTTAATCACTTTCTGGTAGGGTTGCCACCTCAGCCATGTTTGCCTGGACACTTATGAGTTATACATGCTGCGGGGTGTGCAGGCAGGAACATGAATTTCAACTCTTTAAAGCACACAAATAGTGACACTGAACAGCACTATTCATGCTAGAAAACATGGTCGAGATGGCAACCCTTTTTCTGGGGCACCAGTTCCTACAAAACACATGAGAATTCAGATAGTATATTGATATGCATTTTGTGATTAGCTGATGGTTTGTCACGTGATGCCGAGGGATGGAAAGTAGAACTGACTTTTTAAAATTTGTCAGAACTCAAAGTGCTTTTGCATTTTCTTTTTATTATGCATTTACATATTATGCAGTTCTTCTGTGTTCGCTGGTCCGTTTTAGCTCTGTAATAGTGCCGCTCTCGCTTAAAGTGACAAAAAGCCCTAGTACTACTACATGCCACCCTCCAGTGTGCATTCAGCAATAGCTGAAAATGTCACCCGACATACAGGGAATGCTGTCTCTTGTTAAGGGGTTAAAGATGAAATACATGCTAGACATAATGATGTATTCAAAGATTAGCATTAGAATAATATGTAGATGTATTTCTTTTTCAAAATACGATGAGTCCACAGATTTCATCCTTATGGGATATCGCCTCCTGGTCAGCAGGAGGAGGAGGCAAAGAGCACCACAGCAGAGCTGTATAAATAGCTCCTCCCTTCCCTCCCAACCCAGTCATTCTCTTTGCCTGTGTTTGTTAGATAGGAGATGGCAAAGTGAGGTGTTAGTAAAGATTCTTCAATCAAGTGTTTATTATTTTTAAAAGTGGTGCCACTGAGTACTACTTTGTGCTAGGGTGTAGCCTAGTCCAGATCAGTCTCTTCAGTAAAAAGAGAAGCATTTGGTGGCTTTAAAGCAATAGGAACTGGTGGGACATAATTCTCACTGCGCCTCCTATACATATTTGCTGCCCTAATATAGATAGCCTAAGCACTTTTAGCTCAGGCTGATCTTTGTCCACAGGGCTATGGGAGGGAGAGGACCTCTGGAAACCTGCTGGACTGCCATGCTGTCGCGCAGCATTCAAGGTAAGTGCTGACTTTTACTCTGGGTCTGAAAGGCAAGAAGATTCAGGACTGAGGAAGTTGAGCACATTTCTGGGACTATCATCTCTTTTATTGTATAAAGGAGGCTTATAGGACAGTGTGGTAATGGCAGGAACTGGGGCTCAGGAATGTGGCTTCTGAGGACATTTGCACTGAACGGATCTATGAGGTTCAGGTTTTATGTCATTATACTGAGAGGGTTAATCTGACTGAGGTCTATTTTTAGCCGTTTAATCTATATGGTGGATTAATGTAGGGCTCCTTGTTATACCTTTTTGGTGCTTTCAGTATTACAAGTTCCGGTATTACGTTTCAGAGAGTGTGTATAGTCAGTTAAATCCCGGTAGTTCGCATCTATTGTAAACATGGCGACCGGGAGAGTGTGTATACGACGCCCACGAAGAGCGGGGTTATATTTGGCGCCCTTTTTTTCTCAGCGGCGCCATAGTTATAGCTATATGCAGGCTGTGTTTCCACGAGGCCGTCTTTGGCTGCACACGTTTCTTGCCTTTGCTGATACAGTGTTTTTCATCTCTGTGTGGCCGGATAGCGTTACAATTGCGCTCCGGAAGTATTAGGGCACCTCATTAAAATTCCCTGAGTTTAACTCTGTATTGTGTGCTGTCATGTTGTTTTCTACTTGATCTTCAAACAGTTTCAGCAGTGTTACTTTTGCTCCTGTTAAGTAATCGGCTGAAAGATTTTAAATAGAAACCCATAAGTACACAATAAAGAGTTGCTTTTGTTTTTAAAGAGACAGTATATGTGCAAAATTTTTATAACAAAATTTACAATTATCCTTGCTGTTTGACCCTTGACTATGGTCAATTTATGCCACAATTCTCCTGTACTTTCCCACATATTAGTAAGGCCCACATGCAGTGTTCTGCGCATCCTCTATTATACCAATGGGAGTTACCTTCCTTTATAGGTTTTCCTTACAAAATTAGAAGAAGGGAAAAAAAAAAATACTTGAGGATTTATTTTAATAAGACATCACACTGAACTAAGAAAATTTAAAGTGTCAGTTTGAAATCCTTTTGGATGATCAGCAGCGCTTCACAAGTACATATTACATGCATACATATTTAATGTCTGTTTATTTGGGGCATGTTTGATTCAGTGGTTACTATCATCAAATACCTCTCTTTTGCTGACTGCGAGTATTATTTGGGAGTGATTCATCTGATTCACTTCAAATAAAGTTTCTGGCCCACATGCGGTGCTCTGTGGTTCCTTGCACTTTTTATACGGAATTGTGGATACAAGATATGGTTACTTTTTTTAAATAATTTTTTTATTGAAGTCATGAACAGATACAGAACATAAGGTATGCCCACAAAAAGATACAAAAGAGTAAAGACATTGTACAATTAGCAGTGAGACTTATTCATATATCATGAGCATAACTCTGAGGAGTGAGCTGTTTCATAGGAAGACTTCGGTTTTATGATAGAGCGCCATGAAAATAATATATACTTGAAAGGACCTCTCCTAGCACTATGAGGAAAAGATTCAAATATCCATATGGGAAGGGTTGGGACTAGGGAGGGGGTAGCTCTATATTTTGATGGGAGGGGGGTTACAGCGGGCAGGAGCCGCTTGATAATAAAGAAGGAAGGGCGGGGGGGCGGAGCCAGTTTGTTTATTGGATAGATAGATAATTCGAGGACCCAGAGCATTTAAATATATTAAGCAATAGGATTGCCTCCTACTTAGACCAAGTGTTAATCCAAGCTAGGATAGGAGCAAGAGTAAGAGTAGCTTCCCCATAGGGATAGAGACAGGGGGGGTTTATGAGATATGTGAAAATCCCAGATGAATCTTGACAGGTATCTCTACTTATGTATACTGTTAGCCCCTGCTGATAAATCTCAGACCGAAATCAAAGTTATGCCTAGCCGTGTCTTCCCAGTTAACACAGCCCGGCAGTGTCTATAGTAACATTGAGGTGGATTTATATATTCTAGAGTGGGGCGTGGGATGAATGAGACTGCTACTGGACATGTAAAATTTGCCTTGGGGGGGAGGGAGGATAATGTTTGGGGCCTAGGAGATCACCGTGTGAGCCCCTCTCCTAGGGGAGTGCTACCTATAGGCAGTGCAGGAAAAAGGAGGAGGGATATGACCCGCAGGCAACAAGTACCGGCGGGAAAGGGAGGAGAGAGGCTCTACCTGAGCCAATGATGTGTATTAATAATGTGGGAATGACCATAGAGAGACTAGGTATGATATATACGTAGTCTTAAACAATGATTACTAGGATTATCTGCTATACTCCAAACCTATAGTTCCATGTCTCTCTAAGTTATATAGCTATGCAAATATAAGGAGAAGGGTCTCTTAAAAAAAACAGCTTAATGTCTATGTCCTGGCCAGGGCCACCAGTATTATATGGCTTCAACCCACTAATAGAGGAGCACAGGAGTGGCCTGGGGAGAGGAGTCATAGAGGTGAATACCTTGGGGCCACGTTAACAGTATGATGTGTGTAAAGTATAGGAGCTAATATATTTATTGGGGGCCACATTCAATATCAAGAGGAGGGTCACTGGTGTAGATATAACAGAAAACTAAGTCAAACACTACCCCTCAGTAACCATTAGAAGAATGCTGCATATTACAGCCAAACTAGAGACTTTCAGGTGAAGTGTATTTAGCTGGGTAAAGAGATGTTGGGACCTCTTATATACGCTGTGGCTAAACCTACTACAAAAACTTTAACATAATATTCTGTGGTCTAAGGAAAAAGCAGAGTAAACATTTGAGGCATGGGATATTGGATAATAGATATATCAACTACTCCCCCAGACCTGCTTAAAGGAGTTGAGAGATATCTATATAGAGCTATTTAAATATAATCACGTTGTAGCTAAGGCTAATACAAAAGAAACCAGTAATATAGTTATTTTTCCTGAGTGGGATGGGTATAATGCATTAAATTTAAACATGAATTTTGGGTCAATGAGCAGTTGTATCAGTAAATAAAGTGGGTATATAAACCCACATCCACATATATCTCAGTAGAACACCTATGGACCATAGACAGTAGGTAGCAAAGTTTAAAATACGATACAATGAGAGAAGGCACAACAAGGGAGTAGCAAACAGTGCTCCAAATTACAGTTAGCTAATAATATGCGTAGTGGAGCAAGGTTTACTACATAAACATAAGATGCAGTGGTAATAAAACAAACTGAAACATTTAAAATAGCATAACATAAACTGGTGCTCAACGATCAAACTAGGAGGTGTAGCGTATTCAGTATTTCAGCCATCATATATATCTTCCAGTGACAGAAGCATGAGTTATAAGTGCAGTTGCAGGGTATAAGCAAATGCTGTGCCCGATAAGTGTAGCTCCAGATGGTAAAATGCAACATAAACAGAAAGTTTTTATTTCAAGCACCCCATAGAACGACCCAGGCTGTTATGGGCTTCTTTGATAGTCTGCCATCTAGCCAACACCTGTGATTGTTGCCTCGCATTTTCTTAAAAGCTGTCCTGGGAAGGAGAGATCGTATGCCTCCAATGAGAAGTTCCATATGGTGTCTCCGCTAGGAGAGGTAGGGAGATCGTGAGTGTCTGTACCTCTAGAAGGTGAAAGATCCAAGGCGGATCCAGAGATCAGATTGTGCGAAGAGGCTGTCATGAAATCTGTTGGGTAGGTGAATAGATCCAAGTCTTTTACAGACCTAGGCTCCGGTGCAGCCGATCCAGGCCCCATCACTCTTAGGGTGTCTGTCGGGTCATCGCCGCACTGGCTATAGTGCTGCCTGGAGACCCCAGGAGATACGGCAACCGCTGTCTGGGAGATCGAGATATCGGGACATATGAGATCTTGCGTGTCAGTGGTGCTAGCGGTTCCCGATTTGTCCCCGCCATCTTGCGCAGCATGTGAGTTAGGGAGCAGTTTGCAAAGCTGTAAGAGTAGCAGGTTTATTTCGGAGTAATGGGTATCCAGGGCACTGCAAAAACGATCCTCAAACTTGTGAAGTGCTACCATTAGATCCATGCTGCAGAGGGCGAGATAGGGACTCTGCAGAATAAGATGAAATTACGCCCAGACTGCCTCGTCAGATGAAGCAGGCCCCAAACAGTGCCGCTGTTAAAGTGGGGTTAGAGTCTGCAAGATGGAGGGTTATTTTTAGGGAAAAGCAGGTAGATCGTATTACCCTTAACTGCCAAAGTGTTGAGAGGTTGAAATCATTAGATAGCTATATATTTGCTCATCTTTAATTGTTATTACATAGGAGCTCCAGACAGACACGTCCACTCTCCTTGTTAGTCAGCTCCGCCCCCCAGATATGGTTACTTTAATGTACATAACAATGTGTATTTCCTGCAAGGTTAACCTGCTCATTAGATATTTTCTGTCACAGAAATAGGAAAATTTAAAGGAACAGTAACGTTTTTTATTAAACATTACATTCTTTTTTTCTTTTTTTCTCCTTTTATTATAGCTTGCTGTGGCTCATCACACAAGCTAACAGGATAGAAAACTCAGAGTCCCGGGGACAATGATCTCTTTATTCCACAATCCTATAGTGTTTACAAGATGTTTGGGCACACATGCAGTGGTGCTCTGCGCTCCCTATTATACTCCGTCAGGAGTTTTTCTTTGCATATCATGCATTCCATGTTTTTTCCTCATGGAATCTATCCATTGCTAGAGGAGTTATTTTCACTATTAGGTGTAATCTATCCTAGTGCGTTCTGTGAGTTATACACAATGGGGAAGTCCTCATTCCCTATACTTAAAGAAGATTTTTCCCATAACCAACTTAGCTAAGGAGACATTACCTAGGGTGAATGGAGTAGTTTCCAACTTAGCTATGAGAGCTACTATTTTTTCCAGTGAATAGTTAGATTCTCAAGGGTTATCTGGATGAAAATGGGAAAAGGGGAGTACACAAGGGCGTCCAATGGTATCCAGCGGTGTATTTTATTACCGTCTTTAGTGCAATGTTATTTCGGTTTGATGCGTTGTCTGATGCTTTAAGTCAGAAACTCATCTGAATAAAATCCAGGATAGGATAAGGGCTGTCAATTGTCCAGTTCCTTTTTTTCAATTTCTTTCCTTGAAGTTTTTAAAATTGGAGCATAGGTTTCAGGTTTCTCTGTCCCAGCTTTCTGAGTCTTATGTCAGTGCTTTGTTTTACAGATTTAGATCTATGTCTAAATTTTTAACGATTCATTCAAGAAGGCCTTGTAGGAACCTGGCTTGATGGAGATGATTTCTTCTGTTTTTTTTGTTTAATAAAAAAAAAAATGTGTTTCAAGGATTCACAGTGGACTGGTTTCTGATTTCAAGATTCTCTGCAGACCAGTTAAAAGAGAGGCATTCTTACTTTGGGTAGGAGACCTTCTTTCCATGGGAGTGCTTGGCCTGTTTCGATACAGGAGCAGGATTTTTGTTTAACTGTTTGTAGTTCCCACCGAGAGGGAACATTCAGACCTATCTTAGTCTTTGTGACTCTGAACAAGTTCTCGGAGTTCCATCTTTCTGGATGGAAACTTTCGTACTATCATTCCTTGGATCCAGGAGGGTCAATTTATGAGGACAGTAGATCTAAAGGATGCATATCTTCATGTTCTTACCTACAGAGATCATCACTAGTTCTTTGTGGTTTGCCTTTCGGGACCAACACTTCTTTTTGGGTTGGTCATGGCTATCAGGATTTCCACAAAGATTCTGGGGTTTCGGCTGGCGGTTCTAAGACCGCAGGGTGTTGCGGTGGCGCTTTATCTGGACGACATTTTTTTTCAGGTGTCATCTTGTTAGCAATCTAGTTCCCATACTGACATTGTGTTTTCCTTCCCAAGAATGGGGTACCCTTCTGGGTTATCTCATCGACTCTATATTCATGAGAATTTTTCTGACAAGAAGTCAGAAAGTCAAGGATTCTGTATACATGTTGAGCACTTCAATCCTCTCTTCAGCCGCCAGTGGTTCAGTGCCTGGAGGTAATCGGAGTGATGGTGGCGGCATTGATCATCATACCGTTGGCTCGGTTTCAGTTCAGGCCTCTGCAGCTAAACTTGCTCAGGCAGTGGAATGGAGACTCTACAAATTTTGTCTCCTCGAATAATTCTAGAACAGGAGTTGAGGGAGTCTCTTCTATGGTGGTTGTCGCCGGATCATTTTTCCCAGGGGACATGCTTTCGCAGGCCTTCATGGGTGATTGTGACAACGGTTGCCAGCCTGTTAGGATGGGGAGTAGTCTGGAACTCCTTGAGGGCTCAGGGAGTATGGACTCAAGCTGAATCTCTCTTTCCCATCAACATCTTAGAGAGGTGAGGGCGATATTCCATGCGCTTCGGGTCTGGCCTCAGTTGGCTGCAGACAAATTCTTCAGATTCCAGTCGGACAACATAACGACAGTGGCTTACATCAATCATCAAGGAGGAGCAAGGAATTCCTTTGCGATGACTGCAGTGGCTAAAATATTCGGTGGGCGGAGGCTCACTCTTGCCATCTGTCGGCGATCTACATCCCAGGGGTGGACAACTGGGAGGCAGGTTTTCTGAGCAAACAGACCTTTCATCTGGGAGAGTGGGAACTCCACCCGGAAATGTTTTCAAACCTGATTCTCAGATGGGGTCGACCGGAGTTGGATTTTATGGCGTCTCGTCAGAATGCCATACTTCTGAGATTTGGGTCCAGGGATTCCGGCCTGAGCTGATAGATGCCTTGACAGTTCCTTGGTCTTTCAGCCTAGCATATGTATTCCCTCCGTTTGCTCTCCTTTCCCAGGTGATTGTTCAAGTCAAACAGTGGAGAGCATCAGTGATCCTCATTGCCCTTGCGTGGCCTCGCAGGATTTGGTATGCCGATCTGGTGGACATGTCATCTCGACCACCGTGGCAGCTTCCATTGAGGAAGGACCTTCTCATTCAGGGTCCCTTCCATCATCCGAATCTAGTTTCTCTGCAGCTGACTGTTTGGAGATTGAACGCTTAATTTTATCCAAGCGAGGTTTTTCTGATTCGGTCATAGATACTTTGATTCAGGCACGTAGGCCGGTTACTAGGAAGATTTTCCATAAAATATCTTATTGGTGTGAATCCAAGGGCTACTCATGGAGTAGGGTTAGGATTCCCAGGATTTTTTGTCTTTTCTCCAAGAAGGATTGGAGAAAGTGTTATCAGCATGTTCCTTAACGGGACAGGTCTCTGCTTTATCTATTTTGTTACATAAGCGGTTGACAGATATTTCAGGTGTACAATCTTTTGTCAGGCTGTGACTAGAATCTGATCGGTGTTTAGACCGATTGCTCCTCCTTGGAGTTTGAATTTAGTTCTTGGAGTTTTTCAAGGGGTTCCGTTTGAACCTATGCATTCCGTAGAAATTTTTATTTCTGGTTGCTATTTCTTCTGCTCGAAGAGTATCTGAATTTTTGGCATTACAATATAATTCCGCTTACCTTATTTTTCATTCGGATAAGGTGGTGTTACGTTCTAAACCTGGGTCTTTCCCTAAGGTTGTTTCGAACAGGAATATTAATCAGGAGATTGTCGTTCCTTCCTTGTGTCCTAATCCTTCTTAGAAGGAACGTCTGTTAAACCATTTAGCTGTGGTTCGTCCTTTAAAGTTCTACTTCCAAGCGACTAAGGATTTTCGACAATCGTCTTCTTTGTTATTTTTTCAGAGAGACCTAGGGGTCAGAAAGCTACGGCTACCTCTGTCTTTTTGGCTGAAGAGTGTCTTACGTTTTGCGTATGTGACTGCTGGTCAGCAGCCTCCTGAACGGATTACAGCTCATTCCGCTAGGGCTGTTACTTCCTCATGGACATTCAAACAATGATGCTTCTGTTGAACAGATTGCAAGGCTGCGACTTGGTCGTCTCTTTACACATTTTCCAAATTTTACAAGTTTGATATCTTTGCCTCAACTGAGGCTGATTTTGGGAGGAATGTTCTTCAAGCAGTGGTGCCTTCCGTTTGGGTTCCCTGTCTTGTCCCTCCCGTTTCATCCGTGTACTATAGCTTTGGCATTGTATCCCACAAGTAAGGATGAAATCCGTGGACTCATCGTATCTTGAAAAGGAAATTTATGCTTACCTGATGATAAATTTATTTCTTTTTCGATACGATGAGTCCACGGCCTGCCCTGTTCTATGAGACAGGTTATTTAATTTTTGTTAAACTTCAGACACCTCTGCACCTTGGCTTTTCCTTTCCCTTCCTAACTTCGGTTGAATGACTGGGTTGGGATGGAAGGGAGGAGCTATTTATACAGCTCTGCTGTGGTGCTCTTTGCCTCCTCCTGCTGACCAGGAGGCGATATCCCACAAGTAAGGATGAAATCCGTGGACTCTTTTTTTTTTTTTTTTTTTTTTTTTTTTTTTTTTAACTATTGTATTGGTTGATTGATAACTTATAGAAACATAGAATTTGACGATAGATAAGAACCAAAAAGGCCCATCAACTCTACCCATATTACATGTTACTTTTTCCTTAGGATAGCCTTATGCTTGTCCCAGGCATTTTTTAATTCCTTTAGTCTTTGTGTTTACCACCTCAATTGGAAGTTTATTCCATGAATCCACCACCCTTTCTGTAAAATAAAATGCTTCCTTAAATTTCTCCTAAATCTGCTACCCTCTAACTTTAGATTGTGACCCCTTGTTTTGGCATTTTTTTTTTTTTTGTGAAAAATTCTTTAAGCTTCTATTTTATTAAGTCCCTTCATATATTTGAAGGTTTCTATCATGTCACCTCTTTCCATTCTATCCTCAGTCTAAGCTATACATATTTAGATCAGAGTCTTTCTTTGTACGTTTTATATTTTAGACCATGTACCATTTTAGTAGCCCTCCTTTGGACAGCTTCTAGTTTATTTATATCTTTCTGAAGATATGGTTTCCAGATTTGGTCTAACTAATGATCTGTAAAGTGACATAAGAACCTTGCTATTTCTGCTACTAATACATCTTCCAATGCAACCAAGTATTCGACTGGCTGCACTGCTGCATTGTGTACCAAATTTTAAATCTTCTGAAATTATAATTCCCAAGTACCTTTCTTCTTTAGTTACAGTCAGTAATGTACCATTGAGACTATAATTGGCCTTTGGGTTTTTGGATCCTATATGCATAATTTTATTCTTGGTAATATTACATTTCAGATCCCATTTATTTGACCAGCCCTCTAGTTTTTTTAATATCACCGTTCATTTGATCAATCCCTCCTGGAACATCTACCCTGTTACAAATTTTTGTATCATCAGCAAACAAGCAAACCTTCCCCTTAAGCCCACTTCCAGTATCACTTATGAACATGTTAAACAAAACAGGCCCAAGAACTGACCCTTGGGGAACACCACTAGTAACTGATGCCTCATTTGAATGTACTCCTTTAATTGAAACCCTCTGTCGTCTATCTTTAAGCCAGCATTCTACCTACTTAACAATCTTAGCATCTATTCCATGACAATACATTTTGTGAATACGTTTGTTGTGTGGGACGGTGTCAAATGCTTTGCTAAAGTCTAGATATGCAACATCTACGGCTCCTCCCTGGTCTATTATTTTAGTTACATTGTCAAAGAAATCAATTAGATTAGTCTGACATGATCTTCCAGCAGTGAAACCATGCTGTACCTTGTCTTCTAAGTTGTTTGTCTGAAGGAAAGATACAAGTCTTTTTCCTTTAAAAGAGTTTCCATTAATTTCCCTGCAATTGAAGTCAAACTGACTGGCCTATAGTTAGCAGAATCTTCCCTACTACCCTTTTATGAAGAGGGGCTACATTGGCAATTTTCCAGTCTTTTTGGAACAACTCCTGTTAGAAGTGACTGATTAAATAAATCAGCTAATGGAGTAGCTATAATGGATCGAAGTTCTCTTAGAACCCTTGGATGAATATTATCTGGACCCACAGACTTATTTACTTTTTTTATTTTTGATAAAGCTCTTGAAACCTCTTCCTCTGTAAAAAGAAAAGTACTACTCACATTATTATTTACAGTAACATCCCTTAATAGAATCTCACTATCTTTACCATCTGTTGTAAAGACTGAACAAAAGTAATCATTTAAACAGTTTGCTGTTTGTTTATCTTTTTCCACTACTCTATCATCATTCTTGAGTCTAACTAGCCCTCCGTTAGTTTTTCTCTTTTCACTGATATATCTAAAGAAGGTTTTGTCACCGTTTTTTACAGATTGTGCTATTTTCTCTTCTGCATCAGCTTAAGCCTTTCTGATTAACTGTTTTGTTTTGTCTTTTGATGGGTCTCCATTTTTCCTTATCCTCTTCAGAGCCAGTGAGTTTGAATTTTTTTATAGACTGTCTTTTTTGTCTTAACTGCATGTGCTACTTCTCTTGAAAACCATATTGGTTTTCTTTTACTTTCACAAACAAGCCTAATATAGTGTTTAGTTGTTTCTAGAATAGCATTTTTAAAGCATTCCAACTGTTCTTGTACTCCTGTAATCTGTGCCATCCATTTTAGAGATTCATCTAGGTATCTGCCCATGTAAGAAAAATCAGTTGTTCTAAAGTCTAGGACTTTTGTTTTACTATGATTGCACACTACCTTTGCCTGAATATTAAACCATATTATTATTATTATTATCGGTTATTTGTAGAGCGCCAACAGATTCCGCAGCGCTATAAACAAAGGGGAGTATAAAACAATTAAGGGATAAAGTGGGTAGAGGGCCCTGCCAAGAGTTGCACTGTTGTAATCCACTCTTAAGAAGGTGATCTACAAACAGCTGGGCTCTTAGGCTTACATGCTAAGGGGGTTCAGGGGATAGCAATGGAGGGGTGGAACTGGTATAAAGTAAGGTTAGCATAGGTTGTATGCATCCTTGAACAGCAGAGTCTTTAGGGAGCGCTTGAAGCTTTCAAAACTAGGGGAGAGTATTGTGGGCGCGAGGCAGAGAGTTCCACAAGATGGGAGCCAGTCTGGAGAAGTCCTGTAAACGGGAATGCGATGAGGTAACCAGAGAGGGGGAGAGTAGGAGGTCATGAGCAGAGCAAAGGGGACGGGAGGGAGAGTATCTGGAGACAAGGTCTGAGATATAGGGGGGAGCAGTGCAGTTGAGGGCTTTGTATGTCAGAGTGAGAATTTTGTGTTTGATCCTAGAGGCAAGAGGAAGCCAGTGAAGGGATTGGCAGAGAGGAGCAGCAGATGAAGAGTGACGTGTAAGGAACATGAGTCTGGCAGAGGCATTCAGTATGGATTGTAAGGGAGCTAGGCGGCAGGTGGGGAGACCAGAGAGGACAGAGTTGCAGTAATCAAGGCGGGAAAGAATGAGAGAGTGGATTAAAATCTTAGATGTGTCTTGTGTAAGGAAGTGTCTAATTTTGGAGATGTTTTTAAGGTGGAAGCGGCAGGCTTTAGCCAAGGACTGAATGTGAGGAGTGAAGGAAAGATCGGCGTCAAATGTGACCCCGAGACATCGGGCATACGGGGTAGGGGTAATGATGGAGTTGTCGACAGTTATAGAGATATTGGGGGTGGAGATTTTGGAAGAAGGGGGAAAAATGAGGAGCTCAGTTTTGGAGAGATTTAGTTTGAGGTAGTGGGAGGACATCCAGGAAGAGATGTGAGAAAGACAGTTAGTGACACGGGTTAGCAAGGAAGGAGATAGGTCTGGTGCAGAGAAGTAGATTTGGGTGTCATTGGCATACAAATGATATTGGAAACCGTGGGACTTAATTAGGGAGCCTAGTGATGATGTATAGATTGAGAAGAGAAGGGGACTGCGGTACTCATACAGAAAGTGGTGACGGGGCAGAGGAGGCCCCAGAGAAGGCTACACTGAAGGTACGGTTTGATAGGTAGGAAGAGAGCCACGAAAGGTCTGTGTCACAGATGCCGAAGAATTGCAGGGTTTGGAGCAAAAGAGGGTGGTCGACAGTGTCAAAGGCTGCGGACAGATCAAGGAGGATAAGCAGAGAGAAGTGACCTTTTGATTTTTCTGTAAGTAGGTCGTTGGTGACCTTAACAATAGCTGTCTCTGTGGAGTGATAGGGACGAAATCCAGATTGCAGCGGGTCAAGAAGGGAGTTTAACGTAAGGAAATGGGATAGGCGTGCATATACAGGGAGTGCAGAATTATTAGGCAAATGAGTATTTTGACCACATCATCCTCTTTATGCATGTTGTCTTACTCCAAGCTGTATAGGCTCGAAAGCCTACTACCAATTAAGTATATTAGGTGATGTGCATCTCTGTAATGAGAAGGGGTGTGGTCTGACATCAACACCCTATATCAGGTGTGCATAATTATTAGGCAACTTACTTTCCTTTGGCAAAATGGGTCAAAAGAAGGACTTGACAGGCTCAGGAAAGTAAAAAATAGTGAGATATCTTGCAGAGGGATGCAGCACTCTTAAAATTGTAAAGCTTCTGAAGCGTGATCATCGAACAATCAAGCGTTTCATTCAAAATAGTCAACAGGGTCGCAAGAAGCGTGTGGAAAAACCAAGGCGCAAAATAACTGCCCATGAACTGAGAAAAGTCAAGCGTGCAGCTGCCAAGATGCCACTTGCCACCAGTTTGGCCATATTTCAGAGCTGCAACATCACTGGAGTGCCCAAAAGCACAAGGTGTGCAATACTCAGAGACATGGCCAAGGTAAGAAAGGCTGAAAGACGACCACCACTGAACAAGACACACAAGCTGAAACGTCAAGACTGGGCCAAGAAATATCTCAAGACTGATTTTTCTAAGGTTTTATGGACTGATGAAATGAGAGTGAGGGGCCAGATGGATGGGCCCGTGGCTGGATTGGTAAAGGGCAGAGAGCTCCAGTCCGACTCAGACGCCAGCAAGGTGGAGGTGGAGTACTGGTTTGGGCTGGTATCATCAAAGATGAGCTTGTGGGGCCTTTTCGGGTTGAGGATGGAGTCAAGCTCAACTCCCAGTCCTACTGCCAGTTTCTGGAAGACACCTTCTTCAAGCAGTGGTACAGGAAGAAGTCTGCATCCTTCAAGAAAAACATGATTTTCATGCAGGACAATGCTCCATCACATGCGTCCAAGTACTCCACAGCGTGGCTGGCAAGAAAGGTTATAAAAGTCTAAAAATCTAATGACATGGCCTCCTTGTTCACCTGATCTGAACCCCATTGAGAACCTGTGGTCCATCATCAAATGTGAGATTTACAAGGAGGGAAAACAGTACACCTCTCTGAACAGTGTCTGGGAGGCTGTGGTTGCTGCTGCACGCAATGTTGATGGTGAACAGATCAAAACACTGACAGAATCCATGGATGGCTGGCTTTTGAGTGTCCTTGCAAAGAAAGGTGGCTATATTGGTCACTGATTTGTTTTTGTTTTGTTTTTGAATGTCAGAAATGTATATTTGTGAATGTTGAGATGTTATATTGGTTTCACTGGTAAAAATAAATAATTGAAATGGGTATATATTTGTTTTTTGTTAAGTTGCCTAATAATTATGCACAGTAATAGTCACCTGCACACACAGATATCCCCCTAAAATAGCTAAAACTAAAAACAAACTAAAAACTACTTCCAAAAATATTCAGCTTTGATATTAATGAGTTTTTTGGGTTCATTGAGAACATGGTTGTTGTTCAATAATAAAATTAATCCTCAAAAATACAACTTGCCTAATAATTCTGCACTCCCTGTACTAGTTTTTCAAGAAGCTTTGAAGCAAGAGGGAGGAGGGAAATAGGGCGGTAGTTGGATGGGGAGGTAGGATCAAGGGGAAGGTTTTTTGAGGATAGGTGTGACCAGTGCATGTTTCATCGATGAGGGAAATGTACCAGTGCTGAGGGAGAGGTTGAAAATATGTGTTAGTATAGGGGTAAGGGTAGCAGAGAGGGAGGGGAGTAGCTGTGAGGGGATAGGGTCAAGGGGACAGGTAGTGAGGTGAGAGCGCAGTATAAGTGCCGAAACTTCTTCCTCCGTAACAGGGGAGAATGAACTAAGTTTCAGGTTATGAGGGTTGTGGTTGAGTGAGAGCATTTGAGGGGGGGGAGAGAATGGAATTATGTTGAGAGCTGATTTCATGTTTGATGGAGTCAATTTTGTTAATGAAGTGACTGGCAAAGTCTTGAGCTGACAGAGAAGTTGTATTAGGAAGTGGGGGAGGGTGGAGGAGAGTATTGAAAGTGGAGAACAGACGTTTTGGGTTTGAAGAAAGATTAGAGATAGGAGTAGAGAAGTAGTGTTGCTTGTGGAGATTAAGGGCAGAATAGTAGGAGTTCAAGATGAATTTGTAATGAAGAAAATCAGCTGAACTCCGTGATTTTCTCCAATGCAATTCAGCAGTACGGGAACATCTGCGTAGGTACCGTGTCAGAGGAGTATGCCAGGGCTGGGGATGAGTGTGTGATTTCCGAGCAATGGTAAGAGGGGCGAGATTGTCAAGGGCGGATGTAAGGGTGGAATTATAGTGGCAGATAGATTGTTCAGGGCAGGAAAAGGAGGAGAAGGATGAGAGGAGCGGTTTAAGGGAATTAGCAAGTTGTTTCTGATCTAAAGACATAGTGCTTCTGTGAAGTTTGGTGTGAGGAGTAGAAGGAGGGAGAGTTATAGGAAGGGATGATATGTTGCAAGTAAGGAGATGGTGGTCAGAAAGAGGAAAAGGGGAGTTTGAGAAGTTTGAGAGAGTGCATCGATAGCTAAAGATCAGGTCAAGAGAGTGACCGTCTTTGTGAGTGGGAGAATCAGTCCATTGTGACAGACTGAAAGAGGAAGTGAGTTGCAGAAGTTGTTTAGCGGATGAGGCAGTGGGATTGTTAAGGGGGATGTTGAAGTCGCCAAGAATGAGGGCAGGGGTGTCTGAGGAAAGGAAATAGGGTAGCCAGGCAGCCAAGTGATCTAGAAATTGAGTTGAGGAGCCAGGGGGTCGGTATATGACTGCAACACGTACAGAGAGAGGGGAGAATAAGCGAATCATGTGGGTTTCAAATGAGGGAAAAGTGAGGGAAGAGAGAGGCTGTATTTGTTGAAAGGTGCAACGAGAGGAGAGTAAAATACTTACACCACCTCCTTGTCTGTTATCAGACCTAGGAGTGTGGCTGAAGTGGAGACCCCCATGTGACAGAGCAGCAGTGTATGCTGTGTCTAGGGGAGAGAGCCAGGTTTCTGTTAGGGCCAGAAGATTGAGGGAGTGGGAGATGAAGAGGTCATGTATAGAAGTGAGCTTGTTGCAAACAGAGCGAGAGTTCCAGAGTGCACAAGTGAAAGGGGTAGTGGCTTTAGATGCAAGAGGAATGTGAGTAAGGTGTGCAGAGTTTTTTCTGAGTCTATGGGATGGTACACATGGATGTGCACGGCTTGTCAGTGGTATGGGACCAGGATTAGGGGAGATGTCACCAGCAGTAAGTAGAAGCAAGAGGGAGAGTGACAAGAGATGAGATGCAGATTTTCAGTAGAGAGACTGCTTTTGAAATGAGCTGCAGGGGGTAGAGAGAGTGTTTAGGAATAGGTAAAGTTCATGAGTACAAAAGCAAGGTGAGTTTAAGAGAGATGGGCTAATGAACAGTGCAGGTGGAGAGGGAGAAGGAGTAATTGAATAGTGTAGTTTCTTATAGAGACAAAGGGTAGCAAAAAGGAATATGAATATATTGAGCATTTTTACAGAATTGGGAACCAGTTAGACATAAGACACAGAATTACTGTAACAAGTGCATAAGGGAACAAAAGGTATATTAAACATAATATAACAAAAGTACTGTGTATTCTATAGGGTTAAGGGAATGGAAGGATGTGCTGATTAGTGTTTGCATTTGTCATTTCAGGAGAGTGAAAGTTGTGTGGGAGACTATCTATAAATGAGGAAATAAGCTTGGGGTGGGTGGGGTGAGGGGTAGGGTGGGAGGGAAGCTGTTTTCCAGAAGGCTACCTGTAGTAAGTCAGAGGGCAGTTGTTGCAGCTGAGTGGAAAAGTCTGTGTATTTTCTCTGAGTTTGGGAGAGGATGTGTTGGAAATCAAACTAAAGGAGAGAGATATTAGGTTAATGATGGTCCAGCAAGAGTGTGTTAAAGGAGTGGGAGGGTACATTTAAGCTGGGGGGCAATCATGCAGAACCATACAGACTGATGATCACTAGAACCTAAGTTCTCACCCACATACACCTCAGATACTATATCACTGTTTGTAAGTACTAAATCTAATATATTTCCTTTACATGTTGGTTCTTTTATTAGTTGCTCAAGAGATTCCCCTTGTAAAGATTCCCGAATGTTTACTTCTAGTTGATTTGGCAACAGGTACTTCCCAGTCTACATCACGCATATTAAAGTCCCCCACTACTATAACATTGTCCTTCATTGTAATTTTGGCTATTTCATCAATTAATAAATTGTCTGATGCTTCATCCTGTAATGGTGGTCTATATACTACTCCTATTCTAAACACCTGTTTCCCTTCAGTTTCTATAGTTACCCAAACACTTTGTACATTGTCATTTTTTTCTAAAATTTTAGTTACTTTAATATTATATCTTTAACGTACAGAGCAACTCCGCCCCCTTTTTTCCTACTCTATTTTTTTTTAAACAAGATGTAACCAGGTATGACTGTTTCCCAGTCGTGAGAGTCATTGTACCATGTCTCTGTTATAGCTACTAAAATGATCTTGAATCATTATTGCAGTAAGTGCAGGTAATTTGCTTACTAAACTGCAAGCATTTGTGCACATTGCACGTAGAACATTTCTAGAATTCTCAAATCCTTTTGCATGGTCAATACAACCCCTGCCTACATTATTCAAAGTCTTATTCCTAAAAGTAATGTTTTTTTTTATTAAAAAAAACAAGAATGTAAAATTAAGATAAAGTGATGGACGCCACCTTGTTTGAGCTTAAAGGGACAGCAAATGTAAAACATGTTACATAATTCTGCACATAGTGAAGAATTATGTAACTTTATCTTAGCAACAGCTTGTAAAATCACAAGATTTTGAGAGATTTTATCCCCTAAAGTTAAAAACAAACACTTTTTACATTTCTGAACAAAAAAAAACATTTTATCTAACGTCTTCTCTTACATTTCACCAAGCACAATACACTCTCCTAACCTATTAAGTTCTACACAGAAGTCATTTTATGTGACCATGTTTCAGGTCTTAGGAAATCAACTTTGTTTTTGCCTTTTAACATCTAATGCATTTATGTCTTGTGTTTACTGTCCCTTAACAGCCAAGACGATTCTTTAGTGTGATGCAATGAGATAGAAAGGTAATTCTGGTGAACTAAGAGGTATATTTAGATTTGCATCACTTCTGCTATTATTTCTTGCTAATTTTCTTGCTTCTAGTTTTGTGCACACTCTGCTATAGTGGCCCTTACAAAGGAATTCAGAAGAGTGACTATAATTAGCACGACAAGACTCACCTCTAAGTGATTAAATGCTGCTTTTGTGGGCCTGTGCGTAAATAGGGAATATTTTTACAGTTGATCTCACTAAAGAATTAGAGTATTTATGCTAAAGGGATATGAATATCAAAAGAACATTTTCATGATTCTTATAAAAACGTACAATTTAAAAAAACAAACAATTTTCTTGGTTTTACTTTAAAACTTGACTCTTTTCAATCAGCGCATACTGAGGTAGCCTCAGAGGCACGCTCCTGTTTTGAGGGCTATATGTCAGAAGTGTTTTTAGCAATTTTATACATATAGTGCCTGAGAATATCTCAGTATGTTGTCATGAATAAGGAGATCAATTGTAACTATCGATTCTAGGCGAAAGAAGTACATTTTAAAAAGTCATTATCGTGAATTTAACTTTGACTTTCATGTCTTGATGGCCAACTGGGGAAAATCTGTGCTAATTTTTAAGGCCCCAGGAAAAAGTAGAACTAATGTAGACATTGTTTGGAAATATGTTTTTTATATTGACTGGTGTGGTTGACACTTGATTAAGACATAACTTATTTAAAAATGGAAAAAAAAATTAAAAACCTTCTGAAGCAGTTAGAATTGCAGAAATGATCAATTAATTTATATCCCCAAAGGTGCAAATTAATAAAAAGTCATTCTAAATGATCTTTAAGGGACATTGTACACTAGAGTTTTCTTTGCATAAATGTTTTGTAGGTGATCCATTTATACAGCCCATCTGGGGGTGTTTTTGTAAAAATGTATAGTTTTGCTTATTTTTAAATAACGTGCTGGTTTTCACACTACTAACCAAGCCCCACAGTTTTAGATGTATACAGACTTCAGATTGCTTCTGTTTGTATAATGGGTCTTTGTCCAACATTGGTGTGTCCGGTCCATGGCGTCATCCTTACTTGTTCCTTTAAACACCAAAAAACTCTTAACCATCTCCGTGGAGATGTTGCCTGTGCAACGGCAAAGAGAATGACTGGGGTGGGCGGAGCCTAGGAGGGGCTATATGGCCAGCTTTGCTGGGACTCTTTGCCATTTCCTGTTGGGGAAGAGATATTCCCACAAGTAAGGATGACGCCGTGGACCGGACACACCGTTGGAGAAAGTAATTTATCAGGTAAGCATAAATTCTGTTTTTCACATGCAGGGGAGGGGGGAGGTTCTGCTCTCAGCCCCTTTCACTTGGTGTCCCAGCCTAACCTCATTAACGGTGCTAAATTAGGAGCTTCTAAGCAAGTTTTTTAAATGTTTTCTACAGGATTTTTATATCAGTATCTGTGCATATTATTATTTATAGTAGTGTTTATTATATGCAGTTAAATGAAAATTAATGTATACTGTCTCTTTAAATATACAGATAGTGCACTGCTGTCTGTGATTACGTATTAGAATGTTGCGACAGAATCTCCAACTCTTAAGCAGCCTATATCACTGCTCTGTTGCCTTGTGACCTTGTGTGGTTAAATCAGTTGGCTATATTACAAGTACCAGCTGTAATGCTATATTCTATTGTTTGGTAGCCATTATATCGTCCACAATCATTTTTTTACTTAAAGGGACCTGAAACCCAATTTTTTCTTTCATGATTTAGAAAGAGCATGCGATTTTAAACAACTTTCTAATTTACCTCTATCTTGCTTCATTCTCTTGATATATCCTTTACTAAAAAGCATATCTAGATAGGCTTAGTGGCTGCTGATTGGGGACTGCACATAGATGCCTCGTATGATTGGCTCACCCATGTGCATTGCTATTTCTTCAGCAAAGAATATCTAAAGAATTAAGCAAATTAGATAATAAAACTAAATTGGAAAGTTTTTTTAAAATTGTGTTCTCTACCTGAATCATGAAATACATTTTCTCCAACATAGGTGTGTCCGGTCCACGGCGTCATCCTTACTTGTGGGATATTCTCTTCCCCAACAGGAAATGGCAAAGAGCCCAGCAAAGCTGGTCACATGATCCCTCCTAGGCTCCGCCTACCCCAGTCATTCTCTTTGCCGTTGTACAGGCAACATCTCCACGGAGATGGCTTAGAGTTTTTTAGTGTTTAACTGTAGTTTTTCATTATTCAATCAAGAGTTTGTTATTTTCAAATAGTGCTGGTACGTACTATTTACTCAGAAACAGAAAAGAGATGAAGAATTCTGTTTGTATGAGGAAAATGATTTTAGCAACCGTAACTAAAATCCATGGCTGTTCCACACAGGACTGTTGAGAGCAATTAACTTCAGTTGGGGGAACAGTTTGCAGTCTCTTGCTGCTTGAGGTATGACACATTCTAACAAGACGATGTAATGCTGGAAGCTGTCATTTTCCCTATGGGATCCGGTAAGCCATGTTTATTACGATTGTAAATAAGGGCTTCACAAGGGCTTATTTAAACTGTAGACTTTTTTTGGGCTAAATCGATTGATATTAACACTTATTTAGCCTTGAGGAATCATTTATTCTGGGTATTTTGATTTAATAATATCGGCAGGCACTGTTTTAGACACCTTATTCTTTAGGGGCTTTCCCAAAGCATAGGCAGAGTCTCATTTTCGCGCCGGTGTTGCGCACTTGTTTTTGAGAGGCATGGCATGCAGTCGCATGTGAGAGGAGCTCTGATACTTATAAAAGACTTCTGAAGGCGTCATTTGGTATCGTATTCCCCTTTGGGTTTGGTTGGGTCTCAGCAAAGCAGATACCAGGGACTGTAAAGGGGTTTAAAGCTTAAAACGGCTCCGGTTCCGTTATTTTAAGGGTTAAAGCTTCCAAAATTGGTGTGCAATATTTTCAAGGCTTTAAGACGCTGTGGTGAAAATTTGGTGAATTTTGAACAATTCCTTCATGTTTTTTCGCAATTGCAGTAATAAAGTGTGTTCAGTTTAAAATTTAAAGTGACAGTAACGGTTTTATTTTAAAACGTTTTTTGTACTTTCTGATCAAGTTTATGCCTGTTTAACATGTCTGAACTACCAGATAGACTGTGTTCTGAATGTGGGGAAGCCAGAATTCCTATTCATTTAAATAAATGTGATTTATGTGATAATGACAATGATGCCCAAGATGATTCCTCAAGTGAGGGGAGTAAGCATGGTACTGCATCATTCCCTCCTTCGTCTACACGAGTCTTGCCCACTCAGGAGGCCCCTAGTACATCTAGCGCGCCAATTCTCCTTACTATGCAACAATTAACGGCTGTAATGGATAATTCTGTCAAAAACATTTTAGCCAAAATGAACCCTTGTCAGCGTAAGCGTGGCTGCTCTGTTTTAGTTACTGAAGAGCATGACGACGCTGATATTAATATCTCTGAAGGGCCCCTAACCCAATCTGAGGGGGCCAGGGAGGTTTTGTCTGAGGGAGAAATTACTGATTTAGGGAACATTTCTCAGCAGGCTGAATCTGATGTGATTACATTTAAATTTAAATTGGAACATCTCCGCATTTTGCTTAAGGAGGTATTATCCACTCTGGATGATTGTGAAAATTTAGTCATCCCAGAGAAACTATGTAAAATGGACAAGTTCCTAGAGGTGCCGGGGCTCCCAGAAGCTTTTCCTATACCCAAGCGGGTGGCGGACATTGTTAATAAAGAATGGGAAAGGCCCGGTATTCCTTTCGTCCCTCCCCCCATATTTAAAAAATTGTTTCCTATGGTCGACCCCAGAAAGGACTTATGGCAGTCAGTCCCCAAGGTCGAGGGAGCGGTTTCTACTTTAAACAAACGCACCACTATTCCCATAGAGGATAGTTGTGCTTTCCAAGATCCTATGGATAAAAAATTAGAAGGTTTGCTTAAAAAGATGTTTGTTCAGCAGGGTTACCTTCTACAACCCATTTCATGCATTGTCCCTGTCACTACAGCCGCATATTTCTGGTTTGATGAACTGCTTAAGGTGCTCGATAGTGACTCTCCTCCTTATGAGGAGATTATGGACAGAATCAATGCTCTCAAATTGGCTAATTCTTTCACTCTAGACGCCTCTTTGCAATTGGCTAAGTTAGCGGCTAAGAACTCTGGGTTTGCTATTGTGGCGCGCAGAGCGCTTTGGTTGAAATCTTGGTCGGCTGATGCGTCTTCCAAGAACAAGCTACTAAACATTCCTTTCAAGGGGAAAACGCTGTTTGGTCCTGACTTGAAAGAGATTATCTCTGATATCACTGGGGGTAAGGGCCACGCCCTTCCTCAGGATCGGCCCTTCAAGGCAAAAAATAGACCTAATTTTCGTCCCTTTCGTAAAAACGGACCAGCCCAAGGTGTTACGTCCTCTAAGCAAGAGGGTAATGCTTCTCAGGCCAAGCCAGCTTGGAGACCAATGCAAGGCTGGAACAAGGGAAAGCAGGCCAAGAAACCTGCCACTGTTACCAAGACAGCATGAAATATTGGCCCCCGATCCGGGACCGGATCTGGTGGGGGGCAGACTCTCTCTCTTCGCTCAGGCTTGGGCAAGAGATGTTCTGGATCCTTGGGCGCTAGAAATAGTCTCCCAGGGTTATCTTCTGGAATTCAAGGGACTTCCCCCAAGGGGGAGGTTCCACAAGTCGCAGTTGTCTTCAGACCACATAAAAAGACAGGCGTTCTTACATTGTGTAGAAGACCTGTTAAAAATGGGAGTGATTCATCCTGTTCCATTAAGAGAACAAGGGATGGGGTTCTACTCCAATCTGTTCATAGTTCCCAAAAAAGAGGGAACGTTCAGACCAATCCTAGATCTCAAGATCTTAAACAAATTTCTCAAGGTCCCATCGTTCAAGATGGAAACCATTCGAACTATCCTTCCTTCCATCCAGGAAGGTCAATTTATGACCACGGTGGATTTAAAGGATGCGTATCTACATATTCCTATCCACAAGGAACATCATCGGTTCCTAAGGTTTGCATTCCTGGACAAACATTACCAGTTCGTGGCGCTTCCTTTCGGATTAGCCACTGCTCCAAGGATTTTCACAAAGGTACTAGGGTCCCTTCTAGCGGTGCTAAGATCAAGGGGCATTGCAGTAGTACCTTACCTGGACGACATTCTGATTCAAGCGTCGTCCCTTCCTCAAGCAAAGGCTCACACGGACATTGTCCTGGCCTTTCTCAGATCTCACGGCTGGAAAGTGAACGTGGAAAAGAGTTCTCTATCCCCGTCAACAAGGGTTCCCTTCTTGGGAACAATTATAGACTCCTTAGAAATGAGGATCTTTCTAACAGAGGCCAGAAAAACAAAGCTTCTGGACTCTTGTCGGATACTTCATTCCGTTCCTCTTCCTTCCATAGCTCAGTGCATGGAAGTGATCGGGTTGATGGTGGCGGCGATGGACATAGTTCCTTTTGCGCGCATTCATCTAAGACCATTACAACTGTGCATGCTCAGTCAGTGGAATGGGGACTATACAGACTTGTCTCCGAAGATACAAGTAAATCAGAGGACCAGAGACTCACTCCGTTGGTGGCTGTCCCTGGACAATCTGTCTCAAGGGATGATGTTCCACAGACCAGAGTGGGTCATTGTCACGACCGACGCCAGTCTGATAGGCTGGGGCGCGGTCTGGGGATCCCTGAAAGCTCAGGGTCTTTGGTCTCGGGAAGAATCTCTTCTACCGATAAATATTCTGGAACTGAGAGCGATATTCAATGCGCTCCAGGCCTGGCCCCAGCTTGCGAGGACCAGGTTCATACGGTTTCAATCAGACAACATGACGACTGTTGCGTACATCAACCATCAGGGGGGAACAAGGAGTTCCCTAGCGATGGAAGAAGTAACCAAAATTATTCTTTGGGCGGAGTCTCACTCCTGCCACCTGTCTGCTATCCACATCCCAGGAGTGGAAAATTGGGAAGCGGATTTTCTGAGTCGTCAGACATTGCATCCGGGGGAGTGGGAACTCCATCCGGAAATCTTTGCCCAAGTCACTCACCTGTGGGGCATTCCAGACATGGATCTGATGGCCTCTCGTCAGAACTTCAAAGTTCCTTGCTACGGGGCCAGATCCAGGGATCCCAAGGCGGCTCTAGTGGATGCACTAGTAGCACCTTGGACCTTCAAACTAGCTTATGTGTTCCCGCCATTTCCTCTCATCCCCAGGCTGATAGCCAGGATCAAGCAGGAGAGGGCGTCGGTGATCTTGATAGCTCCTGCGTGGCCACGCAGGACTTGGTATGCAGATCTGGTGAATATGTCATCGGCTCCACCTTGGAAGCTACCTTTGAGACGAGACCTTCTTGTTCAGGGTCCGTTCGAACATCCGAATCTGGTTTCACTCCAGCTGACTGCTTGGAGATTGAACGCTTGATTTTATCGAAGCGAGGATTCTCAGATTCTGTGATCGATACTCTTGTTCAGGCCAGAAAGCCTGTGACTAGAAAGATTTACCACAAAATTTGGAAAAAATATATCTGTTGGTGTGAATCTAAAGGATTCCCTTGGGACAAGGTTAAGATTCCTAGGATTCTATCCTTCCTTCAAGAAGGATTGGAAAAAGGATTATCTGCAAGTTCCCTGAAGGGACAGATTTCTGCCTTGTCGGTATTACTTCACAAAAAGCTGGCAGCTGTGCCAGATGTTCAAGCCTTTGTTCAGGCTCTGGTTAGAATCAAGCCTGTTTACAAACCTTTGACTCCTCCTTGGAGTCTCAATTTAGTTCTTTCAGTTCTTCAGGGGGTTCCGTTTGAACCCTTACATTCCGTTGATATTAAGTTATTATCTTGGAAAGTTTTGTTTTTAATTGCGATTTCTTCTGCTAGAAGAGTCTCAGAATTATCTGCTCTGCAGTGTTCTCCTCCTTATCTGGTGTTCCATGCAGATAAGGTGGTTTTACGTACTAAACCTGGTTTTCTTCCAAAAGTTGTTTCTAACAAAAACATTAACCAGGAGATTATCGTACCTTCTCTGTGTCCAAAACCAGTTTCAAAGAAGGAACGTTTGTTGCACAATTTGGATGTTGTTCGCGCTCTAAAATTCTATTTAGATGCTACAAAGGATTTTAGACAAACATCTTCCTTGTTTGTTGTTTATTCAGGTAAAAGGAGAGGTCAAAAAGCAACTTCTACCTCTCTCTCTTTTTGGATTAAAAGCATCATCAGATTGGCTTACGAGACTGCCGGACGGCAGCCTCCCGAAAGAATCACAGCTCATTCCACTAGGGCTGTGGCTTCCACATGGGCCTTCAAGAACGAGGCTTCTGTTGATCAGATATGTAGGGCAGCGACTTGGTCTTCACTGCACACTTTTACCAAATTTTACAAGTTTGATACTTTTGCTTCTTCTGAGGCTATTTTTGGGAGAAAGGTTTTGCAAGCCGTGGTGCCTTCCATTTAGGTGACCTGATTTGCTCCCTCCCTTCATCCGTGTCCTAAAGCTTTGGTATTGGTTCCCACAAGTAAGGATGACGCCGTGGACCGGACACACCTATGTTGGAGAAAACAGAATTTATGTTTACCTGATAAATTTCTTTCTCCAACGGTGTGTCCGGCCCACGGCCCGCCCTGTTTTTTTTTTTTTTAATCAGGTCTGATATTTTATTTTCTTTAACTACAGTCACCACGGTACCATATGGTTTCTCCTATGCAAATATTCCTCCTTAACGTCGGTCGAATGACTGGGGTAGGCGGAGCCTAGGAGGGATCATGTGACCAGCTTTGCTGGGCTCTTTGCCATTTCCTGTTGGGGAAGAGAATATCCCACAAGTAAGGATGACGCCGTGGACCGGACACACCGTTGGAGAAAGAAATTTATCAGGTAAACATAAATTCTGTTTTTTTGGCTTTAGTGTCCCTTTAAAGGACCAGTAAATATAGTAGATTTGCATAATCAACAAATGCATGATAAAAATACAATGCATTAGCACTTAAGGGACAGGCAACTCCAACATTTTCTTTCATTATTTGAATAAAACATAGTTTTTAATCAACTTTCCAATTTACTTCTATTATCAAATTTGCTTCATTCTCCTCTTAACCTTTGCTGAAGGAACAGCATCACACTACTGACAGCTAGCTGAACACATCTAGTTAGCCAATCACAAGAGACACGTGTGCAGACACCAATCAGCAGCTAGCTCCCACTAGTATAGTATATGTGCATATTCTTTTTCAACAAGGGATACCAAGAGAACAAAGCACATTTAAAAATAGAAGTGAATTTAACCCTTTGAGTGCTAAGCACTTTCCCACCTGGGTGCTAAGGTTTTCTTAAAGGGTTTTTTATTTAATATTTTTAAAAATAATTATTTATTTCAGATCCCCAAGACTTACACCGTTGGAAAGGTTAGGCGATTACCTTTCCAACGGTGGGTCTTGGGGGTCTGTAGCTGCTTAGATGCCTGAGATACAGGCTTCTAAGCAGCATGCCCCCTGCTCCTATATTTAACATTGTTAATGTTAAATAAAGTTGCGCTGTGACGTCGTCACGTAAAACGGAATCCCCGGCGATGCCTGTCATTATGCAGCACCGATCGCCGGGGTAGGAGTGGGTGGGAGCCCCCAGATCTCCCTCAAGTTGGGAGAGTGCTAGTGACGGCTCTGAGCCGTCATTAGCACCAGAGCGGGAAACTCTGTGACGGCATAGAGCCGTCATTAGCACTCAAGGGGTTAAGTGTCGTAAAATTTTCGTGTTCTATCTGAATCATGCAAGTTTTAATTTTGAGTTTCCTATCCCTTTGGTCTGAACTTCAAATGAGTAGTAGATTTTTTTTCTGACACATTTTAAAGTTATGTCTATTTCCACTCCTGTATCATGTGACAGCCAGTCACAAATTCATATACGTATATTCTGTGAATTCTTGCACATGCTCAGTAAGAGCTGGTGGCTCAAAAAGTGTAAATATAAAAAGACTGTGCACATTTTTGTTAATTGAAATAAATTGGAAAGTTGTTTAAAATTGCATGCTCTATCTGAATTATGAAAGTTTAATTTTGACTTGAGTGTCCCTTTAACCTGTGATTGTCACTACCACATACACACATTAACTTTTCTCAGAAATACCTTAGGTTTGCAAAGCCCCTTTGCTCATAGATTAAAAATAAATGCTTTTAAAGTGAAAAAGTATCATAAATATTTGAATGCAGGATCTTGCGTCTGTTGGACCAGTGGTTGCCTGTCAAATAGTGTTTGAGTGTCAAATGCCCGTGGACACGATAGTAATTGCAAAACTTGTGAAAACTTGTCTACGGTGCATTTTTGCAAGTATAGTATATTGCAGAAATTCTTCAGAATATTAAAGCCCCACTGTAACATTTCTCCTTTTAAAATCGTTCCCAATAATTTA
This sequence comes from Bombina bombina, assembly GCF_027579735.1. Taxonomy (NCBI): domain Eukaryota; kingdom Metazoa; phylum Chordata; class Amphibia; order Anura; family Bombinatoridae; genus Bombina; species Bombina bombina. The sequence goes on along the minus strand of NC_069504.1, from coordinate 844,960,563 downwards.
TTTTACATGCAGGACTATGCTAAACTGTTTACAAACCTTTTTTGTCATTTGAAATAGTTACTATTGCTTGTTAGTCATTGCTGTAGTAATATACATGAGGGAAAAAAAGGGCCCAGCCCATTTGAAAAAATGTTTCTCCCCCCTCCCATCATTTGTTTGCTTGGGAACTTTTTTACTATTATGCATGTTTTATGTTGAGGACTTGTATATATTGGCAAATACAGTAAACACTTGAGATTTTGCTATAAAAATGTTTGTGTGTAGCATATCAACTTTGCTATATACTTTTATTTATTTTGTCCATTTTTCCTGAAATTTAAGTCTGAAATGAATGTTTTCTAATGCTGACATTTGGAACTGTGCAGGGCAGTTGTCACAAGCCTAATCCTGCCACGTATATGTCCTTAATCGGCTTCGGCAGAACACTGGTGATTAGGCTTTTATGGTTTACTCTAATAGAAAGTCCTGGTTTGGATTATCCAAATAAAGCAAGTAGCAGGTGGTTTGATTGTTAACTTTAAAAGTATTTTTTTCTGTGAGCTAATGGTTTCAATTGTTGTTCAGTAAATGCTTTAGCTACAACAAAAGGCGCCCAAAGGGGATAGTGCTGATTGGAGAACAGTTCAATCCTTTAGCGCACAGAATAACTGACTTTTGAAGTGGTGGGTGGTGGTGGTAAGTTTTATAACACAACTTAATTACATCTGATGAATTAAACTCCATCTAAAATATCACTAACATTCCAGATCTGTTTTATAAAGGGAAGAGTTTACCATCACTTTAAGAGACATCTTTTTGAGAAAACCTAGAGCTAATTTTCTATTACATTCTTAGAATAAAGAGAGATTCCTTAACGTTTCCTCTCTGCATAACTAAATGTTATTGACCTCTCCTTTATACAATCCCCTCTATTTCCCCTACTGATTTTTTTGTTTGCCCTTCTCTAAACCTTTTCTAGTTCTACATTGCCCTTTTTAAGACGTGGCCCGCAAAAATGTTTTTGGTCCATTAAAAGGTAACACAATTTCCTGAAATAATTGTCCTCATCACCAACATGGACACATTTAATTTTGCTCTGCTAATGGTTTTCTTAAAGATTTCTAATGGTCACTATCTCACTTGCTCCTCTTTTCCCTCTCCTCTCTCACTCTCTTTTCTCTCTCTTCAGGGATGTTTCTGTGGAATTACCTTTTGTCCTTATGCACCCTAAGCCTCCTGAGACAATCTCACGGCCACTATCTGGTAAGTAACACATTACCGCCCTTCTTGTCTGCTTTTGGAAACTGTCACGCCCTATCTCACAAACTTGTTTGTTTCCTCCCCCCCCCTTGCAGAATTCCCCCAGACAGATGCTCCCGTTGATACCAATTTAATAGAGTTTGAAACAAAGTAAGTATATTTTTATATGCTCAGACAAATATATACATTTATATGCAGATGTACATTTTATTTCACCACATACTATCTTTTATAAAAATGTGATTATGTGCTATGAAAGGGACATTTTAGTGCAAGATATGTTGAGGTTTAATAGGTGTGTCTTTAGAAAGCAAAAATACCAATTTTATTGACTGGTTTAAATTTTTATTTTGAAGCATTTAGATTGTGAGAAAATGTTCTGTTGTGCCTATGAAAGAGCAGCATTTATTACACATGTAAAAAAAAAAAAAATATCTTGGCCCTCCCTGGTAATATTTACTGCTGAGTACCCCTATCCTGTGGTGTGTAGACAGAACGACCCACTACGCTAATTACCTATATTTCCTTCTTAATATGAGGAGAGTCCATGGCATCATTCCTTACTGTTGGGAAAATACTGAACCTAGCCACCAGGAGGAGGCAAAGACACCACAGTCAAAGGCTTAATTACTCCCCCCACTTCCCTCATATCCCAGTCATTATTTGCCTTTCGTCACAGGAGGTTGGCAGAGAAGTGTCAGAAGATTCTGAGTAGTTCCTTATGGAGGGTATCTGCCCTTCGAAATGGGACTGGAGTTTTAAGAAGTCTTGTCAGCCTCTCGGTGAGTCTGGAGATGCAGGGAGAGTCTTTCTGCGAACGCATCCAGACTTGTATTAACAGCTCCTAAGTAATCAGTGTTGATGAGTTTCACTGCCTGCTTCCATCACTCAAGTCCATGTCAGGAGTGATGCTACAAGACTGTCAAACTTGAGAGGCTGTGTTTCTATTCCATAGCATAGATTTCCAATAAGATCGTTTCATATTTTTTTTTTTATACGTATGATAACGCAAGACAGGGTCACAGTGTGGCTCCTTTTATCTGTATGGAATCAAGGGTTAATATCTCCGGAGGAGGATTATTGAACAGTGGGGATTAATCACATAGTTTTATTTGATTATGCTGCAACATGTGTGAGATGAGGCTCAGGCAGATGTTGGAACGTACAGGGTTTTCACTTTCATTTTGGGAGCTGCGCAGCCTGAAAGGCTTGGTGTTTTTTTTTACTAGTATAGCAGGGGCTGTCCTGCATTGCGCACCACAAGACTTTGTGTGGTCATACTTATTTCCTCTTTTCTGGCCGTGCAGTTTACGAAGAAGAGGTTTCTCTGTTTGGCCTGGGTCATAGGAGGTGGTGAGTGCCCGAGCCATTGGGGGTATAAAGGTGCCGTTTTTTCTTATTGTCTGCTTTGTTAGCGCAAGCTATGGAGCATTCTGAAGCGTTAGAGGGTACTCCCTTTTTATCAAAGTCTAATACCTGTCTATATTGTGAGGAGACCATGGTATACCCGCCTGCTCAATTATGTTCCACATGCCTTAATAAAGTAATTATGTCAAGACTGCCAGACTTTACTGAGCAGCGAAAGGTCAAATATTGCTATCTTTCCCAGGGGTCATCTACTAGCTTATTGGATTTATCAAGATTATCCGATGATGAAGGCGCCTCTGATCCTTTAGAGGGTGCTCTTTCTGGGTCAGAATCTGCTGCCTCTAAGCCTCCAACTGCGGAGGAACCAGACTTTAGATTTAGGATTGAGCATTTATGCTTTCTGCTGAAGGAAGTTTTGGCTATGTTAGAGGTTCCAGAGCCCAAATTGCCTGAGGAACCTTTGATTCCTAAATTAGATAAGGTCTACGAGGACAGGTTGCACCACAAACTTTCCCGGTTCCCGTAAAGATGGCGAACATTATTAAGAATGAATGGGAAAAAATTGGTTCTTTATTTTCCCCTTCTTCCTTTAAAAAATTGTTCCCGGTCCCGGACTCTCAATTGGAGCTTGTGGGGTTCCATCCCCAAGGTGGATGGCGCTATCTCCACGCTTGCTAAACGCACTACTATCTCGCTTGAGGATAGTTCGTCGTTTAAAGAGCCCATGGATAAGAAAATAAAAACTCTATTAAGAAAGATGCTTCAACATACGGGGTATTTATTTCAACCGGCCGCAGCTGTTGCTGCGGTTGCTTGAGCGGCTACCTACTGGTGCGACTCCTTATCTGAGTTGATCGAGGTGGAGGGTCCCCTCGACGTGATCCAGGAAAGAATTAAGGCTTTAAGGGTGGCTAATTCTTTTATTTGTGATGCAAATATGCAAATTATTCGCCTGAATGCCAAGGCTTCAGGTTTTTTTGTTCAAGCCCGTAGGGTACTCTGGCTGAAGTCCTGGTCTGCAGTGAAGACTTCTTTCCCTCCCATTTAAGGGAAAGATTCTATTTTGTCCAGGCCTGGACTCTATTATCTCCACGGTTACTGGATTCAAAGGCGCCTTTTTACCGCAGGATACGGACAAGCCTAAGGGACAAGGTCCTAATTTTCGTTACTTTCGTTTTGATAAATCCCAACGTCAGCAGCCCTCCGCAAAACCTGAGCAATCCAAGGGGACTTGGAAGCCGGCTTAGTCCTGGAATAAATCCAAGCAGAGCAAGAAGCCCACTAAGACGAAGTTGGCATGAAGGGTGCGGCCCCTGATCTGGCTCTGGATCATGTAGGGGGCAGACTGTCGTAATTTTCAGACGCTTGGTTTGGGGACGTGCAAGACCCTTGGGGTCATCGCTCAGGGATACAAGATAGGTTTCAAGTCTCATCCACCCAGAGGCAGATTCCTCCTATCAAACCTGTCTTCAAGGCAAGAAAAGAGAGAAGCCTTTCTAGGGTGTGTAAGGGATCTCTCCTCCCTAGGAGTCATTGTCCTGTTATCTCTTGCAGAAAGAGGTCTGGGGTACTATTCAAACCTCTTTGTCCCCTCGTTCAAGATGGAGACGATGAGGTCCATCCTTCCCTTAGTTCAGGAAAGACCGTATGACCTCTATAGATCTGAAGGATGCTTACCTTCACATTCCAATACACAAGGAACACTTCAAGTTTCTAAATTTTGCGTTCCTGGACCAGCATTTCCAGTTTATTGCACTTCCGTTTGGTCTAGCTACTGCTCCAAGAGATTTTTACGAATGTTCTAGGGGCTCTGCTTGCAGTGGCCAGAACCAGAGGTATAGCAGTAGCGCCATACTTGGACGATATTCTGGTTCAAGCACCATCATGTCACCTGGCAGAAGACAATTCGAGATCTTTTCTGTTTCTTCTCATGGGTGGAAGATAAACTTAGAAAAGAGTTCTTATTCCCAGTACCAGGGTGGAATTCCTGGGTACTATAATAGACTCCATATCTATGAGGATATTCCTTACTCACCAGAGGCGTTAAAAGCTAACTTCCGCTTGTCTTGCCCTCCAGACCTCCTTAAGGCCCTCTGTGGCTCGGTGTATGGAGATGATTGTCTCATGGTGTCCAGCATGGATATCATTCCCTTTGCCAGATTCCATCTCAGACCACTTCAGCTGTGCATGCTGAGACAGTGGAATGGTGACCATTCGGATCCGTCTCAACAGATTTCTCTGGACAACCGGCCGAGAGGATCGCTCTCCTGGTGGCTCTGTCCAGATCACCTGTCCCAAGGGACATCCTTCTTGAGACCATGCTGGGATATTGTCACTGTGGTTGCAAGTCTATCAGAATGGGGAGCTGTTTGGGGTGCTAGGAAGGCACAGGGCCTGTGAACTTGAGTAATCCCTCTTCCCGATCAACATTTTGGAACTTCGAGCGATCTTCAATGCTCTGAAGGCTTGGCCTCTTCTGGGTTCGTCCCAGTTGACCAGATTCCAATCAGACAACATAACCTTGGTGGCTTACATCAACCATAAGGGGGGAACGAGGAGCTCCCTAGCAATGAGGGAAGTATCTCAGATTCTGGAGTGGGCGGGGGCCCACAACTGCTCACGGTCAGCGATCCACATTCCGGGTGTGGTCAACTGGGAAGTGGATTTTCTCAGCAGACAATCCTTTCATCCGGGGGAATGGTCTCTCCATCCCAAGGTGTTTGCTGAGATTTGCAACAGGTGGGGGACTCCGAGATAGATCTCATGGCGTCCTGGCTCAATTTCAACCTACCCAGATATGGGTCGCGGTCCAGGCGGAGCTAATAGAAGCATTAGCAGTGCCTTGGAGGTTCAATCTAATTTACATTTATTTCTTAATATGAGGAGAGTCCACAGCTTCATTCCTTGTGGGAAATACAGAACCTGGCCACCAGGAGGCGGGAAAGACACCCCAGCCAAAGACTTAAATAATTCCTCCACGTCCTCCATCCCCCAGTCATTCTTTGCCTTTTGTAACAGGAGTTTGGCAGAGAAGTGTCAGTTTTCGGAGTAGTTCCTTATAGAGGGTAGTACTTTTCGAGATGGGACTGGAGATTTAAGTAGTCTTGTCAGCCTATCAGTGAGAGCATTGATGAAAGTTAGAGTCTGGAGATGCAGGGAGAGTCTTTCTGTAAATCCACCCAGACTCATATTAACAGCTCCTTAAACAATCAGCGTTGACGAGTTTCGTTGCCTGCTTTCTTCACTCAAGTCCATGTCATAAGTGCTGCTACAATCTGTCAAACTTAAAGGACCGTGTCACTATTCCATGGCGTAGATTCCAGTAAGATCGTTTTATATTTTACACACATGTAATAAAGATAGAAGACAGGGTCACAGTGGAACTCCTTTATCTTTATGAAATCAAGGGTTAATATCTCCTGTTATGTGATTTCGACTGCTTATGTGTAAGAACGTTTGTGCTCTTAGGCTGATGCAGAACGTACAGGTTATTTTTATTTTTTAGAGCTGCAGAGTTTCTTTATATTAAGATGGCATGCTTTTTCCTTAGCAGGGCCAGGTATAACCGGGAGTGGTCACGTTTTTTTCCCCCCGCTTCCGAATCCTGACCGCGTGTCTGCGGAGAGGAGCATCTTCTCTATCTGTCTGGTTCATAGGAGGTAGTAAGTGCCCCAGCCATTGGGGGTATAAGGTTCCAGTTGTTTGTCTTTTTCTATAAATTTGATATACACGAGTTATGGAGGATTGATGTTTTAGAGGGGGATCCCTCCGATACAGAATTTGATACCTGTGTATATTGTGAGGAGGCCCGGGTAATCCAGCCCTTTCAATTATGTTCCGTATGCCGAAATAGGGTGTTCTCATCAACCAATTTTGAGATGTTAGAGACCACTGAGCCATCCGCCTCTGAGGATTCTTCGTCCAGTGCAGTTTTCCCAAACTCCGATCCTCCTGCGCCTGTAAGGGGTTCATTTCCACCAGAGGTTACTACGCAGTTCCGTATGGCCATCTCTGCGGCCTTAGCGATGTTACCTATTCCTTCTATGCATAAGCGAAGGAGTAATTCAGGCTCTCATGCCCCTGGACATTCATGTAAAATGATTGTGTCCGATCAGTCCTCTGGGGATACAGTTGCCTCAGAGGGAGAACCTCCAGGGTTGAGTCTGCTGACTTGAGTCCTCTGACTGCGGAGGGGTTAGCATTTAGATTTAGATTGGCACGCCTGCGTTTACTCCTGAGAGAGGTTTTGGTGATGTTAGAGGTTCCCAGTACTGATCCGTCAGTTGAATCTCAGTCCTCTAAATCTGATAAAGATCTTAAATAGATGAGGGAGGATGGGATCTTATTCCTTGTCATCTTGTTTTACTTTTGTTTTATGTTATTTAGAATCCCAGTTACGAGCTCTATGGGGGATTTTGTCGTACAACAGACAGGACCTGTTGTTGTTGTTTGCACTCTACTTTCTTTCAGGGCGTTTGCCTGTTTTCGTTTTTTGGAGCTCTGGGTTGTTATAGAAACTCTTCTTAGAAAGCCGTTCAGTCACATGGGATTTTTTGTACTATCGACTTTGATGGTCGAGATTGTTGGAGACTTCCGGTGGAAGCTTATAGATTTGATTTAGAGAAAAATTAAGCCTCCGAGCTTAATTTCTTTACTTTGATTATTCAGTTGTTCTAGCCTTGCTGGAACTTAAGAGGTTTCGTTTTTTTGCCTTTGATTGTCCCGGCAGATACGTTGTATCCTAGATGACAGGCAGGACCTTTTGTGGATACTAGTTGGGTTTGGTCCTTTCTATAAAAAATTTAGTTTTTTTCTAGATTCCGGTCAAGGTACAGCAGGCCCATCTATCCTAGTTAACAGGCTGGTCCTGTTTTGGTATTATCTGGGGCGGGTACTTGATACGGGATCATATGGATCTAGGGGTCCTAGAGACCGGAATTAGGCTACTTCTGGGCAATTGTCTTCTCAGAGAAAGGGAAGAATTTCAAGTGATCTTGGAGTTCATTGTCCCGCTATCTATCGCACTGTGGGAATCTCTTCCTTCACTGTTAGTGCATGCCCTAATGCAGGGATGGTCTTCCCGTCCTAATTGGGTTCTATGATTAGTTTTCTTTTTGTTGGTGAATGTAAGGTTCTCCCTTTTTTGTTAGGAAGGATGCCTTCCGGGTTCATCCTTTTTTTGAGCAAATCCGGTTTGTAGAAACCGTCTCTTACAATAATCCTGGTTCTGATCCTAGGTTTCCTTCTTGGCATCTGGGAATTAAGGTGGCAGTATCCCGCTTACAGATTTTACAGTAGTTCCCGGGTCTCAGCTTTTATGTTTTTTTCTCGTGCCTTTTTGATCCTCAGCGTTGGATATAGACCGGAGTTGCTGGTGCAGACACCATGGTGGACCTTGGATGCTGGTTTGTCCTTTGGACAGGAATTTTTCCTGTGATCTTGCAAAATTTACCCTTCGGGTTATGCCCTCCAGTACCCCTTCTGGCGTGGGGGGAAAAGTGATTTACACAGCCGAGTCCAAGTCTTCGGCAGGGAGTTGGTGTATTTGTCTTTACAGACTTACATAGATTACTGGTTGAGGAAATCAATCCCAGTGTTCCGTTCAGATCTCCCTGTTCTGAAAAATGTTATTCTTTTAAGCACTTCCCGGGCGGTTTTGACTTTGTCGCTTCCTTGTCCGTGGGGAGAGAGTGTCCTAGGGAGGTCCGGGGGTTGGGAGTTTCCTTCCACTTATTCCTTTCGTTCCTCAGCGAGCATTTTGCTTGGAGGATTTGATCTTCTGGGTTCATACAAGTTGGGACCTCTCAGTGGGGAGATCTTCTTTTGGAAATCCTCTTTTGGAGAAGGAGCGTTCCCCCTGCTAATCCGGGGGGGTTGTTTCGTGTTTGTTGGTGGGTGGAGACCCACTTCGGCTCATTGACAGCGACTGTGACGGATATCCCGGTTACCTCGACTGGGTAGCTCTGCCAAACGGGTCCTGCTTCCTCCCTGCTGACTGCAGCTATGTAGCCGGCAAGTGACCACATCCTGTAGCCACCCCTGATGCCAGTCTATATAGAACAGAGAGCCATTCTTTCTTTGGCTTTTTTCCCCAGAAAAGGCACTCTCAAGGTTTACCGAACCCGGAACCTCTGGTCGTTCGTGGGGAGGACCTTTCCATCCTTCCGTTCCTGTTGAAGAGCCTCCCCCCAGAGATCTCGGAGGGCAAGGTTCCTCCATCCCAGAACGTCCTGTTTCGGACAAGGATCATTTGTTCCGGTCAGCATCTTTTGTACTCTCCCTAGGAACTCTGCCTCCATATTTACTGGCTACTGTGGCGCTTCTCCTCTGTCAGCAGGAACCTTGTAAAAGAAGCAGATCCCACCGCTGCCAGCCAATGTGACAGATACCCCGGCTACCCCGACTGGGTAGCTCCGCCAAACGGGTCCTGCTTCCTCCCTGCTGACTGCAGCTATGTAGCTGGCTAGTGACCACAGCCTGTAGCCACCCCTGATGCCCGACAGCACCAGTATTCAGGGTCCCACCCTGTGGCAGACTCCGGATACCCAGACTAGATAGCTCTGCCAGAGTGTCCTTCCTCTGCCTGGAACAGGCTGCTATGTAGCTCAGGAAAAGTGATTCTAGCAGGAGCCCACCCAAATAACTTCCTTGTGTCTATTCTGGGAAGCGTAAGGGGCAAGAAGCCTTATCCACTTCCTTGTTTTTCTGGTTAAGGAGCAGGTTCGCTTAGCTTATAGAGTCAGCGGGACGCAAGCCTCCTCTGAGGCTTAAGGTTCCTTGAACTAGAGCTGTGGCTCCCTCTTTGGTTTTGCGAATGAGACCTTTAGCGATCAGATTTTAGGGCAGCTACCTTTCTTCTTTACATATTTTTTCAAAATTTTTACATATTTGGTGTTTTCGATTCGGCAGAATCTGTTTCTGGGAGAAGGGGTTTTTGCAGGCTGTGGTGCCCTCGGAACAGGATCCGCCTCTCTTTTTACCGTCCCGTTTTCATTCCGTGTCCTCTAGAGCTTGGGTATATGTTTCCCACAAGTAAGGAATGAAGCCGTGGACTCTCCTCATATTAAGAAGGAAAACATAAATTGTTTACCAGATAATTTCCTTTCCTTCTGTATGAGGAGAGTCCACAACCCCGCCCGAATTCTCTGTTGGGCGGACTAAAATTTGCTTTTGTTCTTCTGGCACCATTTGTACCCTGATATTTCTCTTACTGTTCCTTGTTCCCTTGGCAGAATGATTGGGGGATGAGGGAAGTGGAGGAGGTATTTAAGCCTTTGGCTTGGGTGTCTTTGCCTCCTCCTGGTGGCCAGGTTCTTTATTTCCCACAAGTAAGGAATGAAGCCGTGGACTCTCCTCATACAGAAGGAAAGGAAATGATCTGGTAAGCAGAATTTGTTTTTCTTTCATGTAATTAGCAAGAGTCCATGAGCTAGTGACGTATGGGATATACATTCCTACCAGGAGGGGCAAAGTTTCCCAAACCTCAAAATGCCTATAAATACACCCCTCACCACACCCACAAATCAGTTTTACAAACTTTGCCTCCTATGGAGGTGGTGAAGTAAGTTTGTGCTAGATTCTACGTTGATATGCGCTCCGCAGCAGGTTGGAGCCCGGTTTTCCTCTCAGCGTGCAGTGAATGTCAGAGGGATGTGAGGAGAGTATTGCCTATTTGAATTCAATGATCTCCTTCTACGGGGTCTATTTCATAGGTTCTCTGTTATCAGTCGTAGAGATTCATCTCTTACCTCCCTTTTCAGATCGACGATATACTCTTATATATACCATTACCTCTACTGATTCTCGTTTCAGTACTGGTTTGGCTTTCTACTACATGTAGATGAGTGTCCTGGGGTAAGTAAGTCTTATTTTCTGTGACACTCTAAGCTATGGTTGGGCACTTTTATATAAAGTTCTAAATATATGTATTCAAACATTTATTTGCCTTGACTCAGGATGTTCAACGTTCCTTATTTCAGACAGTCAGTTTCATATTTGGGATAATGCATATGAATAAATCAATTTTTTTCTTACCTTAAAATTTGACTTTTTTCCCTGTGGGCTGTTAGGCTCGCGGGGGCTGAAAATGCTTCGTTTTATTGCGTCATTCTTGGCGCGGACTTTTTTTTTCTGTTTCCGGTGTCATACGTGTCGCCGGAAGTTGCGTCATTTTTGACGTTTTTTTGCGCCAAAAGTGTCGGCGTTCCGGGTGTGGCGTCATTTTTGGCGCCAAAAGCATTTAGGCGCCAAATAATGTGGGCGTCTTTTTTGGCGCTAAAAAATATGGGCGTCACTATTGTCTCCACATTATTTAAGTCTCATTATTTATTGCTTCTGGTTGCTAGAAGCTTGTTCACTGGCATTTTTTCCCATTCCTCAAACTGTCCTTTAAGGAATTTGATCAATTTTGCTTTATATGTTGTTTTTTCTATTACATATTGCAAGATGTCCCAGATTGACACTGAGTCAGAAGATACTTCTGGAAAAACGCTGCCTGGTGCTGGATCTACCAAAGTTAAGTGTATCTGCTGTAAACATGTGGTATCTGTTCCTCCAGCTGTTGTTTGTAATGAATGTCATGACAAACTTGTTAATGCAGATAATATTTCCTTTAGTAATGTTACATTACTTGTTGCTGTTCCATCAACATCTAATACTCAGAGTGTTCCTGTTAACATAAGAGATTTTGTTTCTAAATCCATTAAGAAGGCTATGTCTGTTATTCCTCCTTCTAGTAAACGTAAAAGGTCTTTTAAAACTTCTCATTTCTCCAACATAGGTGTGTCCGGTCCACGGCGTCATCCTTACTTGTGGGATATTCTCTTCCCCAACAGGAAATGGCAAAGAGCCCAGCAAAGCTGGTCACATGATCCCTCCTAGGCTCCGCCTACCCCAGTCATTCTCTTTGCCGTTGTACAGGCAACATCTCCACGGAGATGGCTTAGAGTTTTTTAGTGTTTAACTGTAGTTTTTATTATTCAATCAAGAGTTTGTTATTTTAAAATAGTGCTGGTATGTACTATTTACTCAGAAACAGAAAAGAGATGAAGATTTCTGTTTGTATGAGGAAAATGATTTTAGCACCGTAACTAAAATCCATGGCTGTTCCACACAGGACTGTTGAGAGCAATTAACTTCAGTTGGGGGAACAGTGTGCAGTCTCTTGCTGCTTGAGGTATGACACATTCTAACAAGACGATGTAATGCTGGAAGCTGTCATTTTTCCCTATGGGATCCGGTAAGCCATGTTTATTACGATGGTAAATAAGGGCTTCATAAGGGCTTATTAAGATTGTAGACTTTTCTGGGCTAAATCGATTCATTTTTAAAACATATTTAGCCTTGAGGAATCATTTTATCTGGGTATATTGATATTATAATATCGGCAGGCACTGTATTAGACACCTTATTTCTCTGGGGCTTTCCCAAAGCATAAGCAGATCCTCATTTTCGCGCCGGTGTGGCGCACTTGTTTTTGAGAGGCATGGCATGCAGTCGCATGTGAGAGGAGCTCTGATACTTAGAAAAGGCTTTCTGAAGGCGTCATTTGGTATCGTATTCCCCTTTGGGTTTGGTTGGGTCTCAGCAAAGCAGATACCAGGGACTGTAAAGGGGTTAAAGTGTTAAAACGGCTCCGGTTCCGTTATTTTAAGGGTTAAAGCTTCCAAATTTGGTGTGCAATACTTTTAAGGCTTTAAGACACTGTGGTGAAAATTTGGTGAATTTTGTACAATTCCTTCATGTTTTTTCGCAATTGCAGTAATAAAGTGTGTTCAGTTTAAAATTTAAAGTGACAGTAACGGTTTTATTTTAAAACGTTTTTTGTACTTTATTATCAAGTTTATGCCTGTTTAACATGTCTGAACTACCAGATAGACTGTGTTCTGAATGTGGGGAAGCCAGAATTCCTGTTCATTTAAATAAATGTGATTTATGTGATAATGACAATGATGCCCAAGATGATTCCTCAAGTGAGGGGAGTAAGCATGGTACTGCATCATTCCCTCCTTCGTCTACACGAGTCTTGCCCACTCAGGAGGCCCCTAGTACATCTAGCGCGCCAATACTCCTTACTATGCAACAATTAACGGCTGTAATGGATAATTCTGTCAAAAACATTTTAGCCAAAATGAACCCTTGTCAGCGTAAGCGTGGCTGCTCTGTTTTAGTTACTGAAGAGCATGACGACGCTGATATTAATATCTCTGAAGGGCCCCTAACCCAATCTGAGGGGGCCAGGGAGGTTTTGTCTGAGGGAGAAATTACTGATTCAGGGAACATTTCTCAACAGGCTGAACCTGATGTAATTGCATTTAAATTTAAGTTGGAACATCTCCGCATTCTGCTTAAGGAGGTATTATCCACTCTGGATGATTGTGAAAAGTTGGTCATCCCAGAGAAACTATGTAAAATGGACAAGTTCCTAGAGGTGCCGGAGCTCCCAGAAGCTTTTCCTATACCCAAGCGGGTGGCGGACATTGTTAATAAAGAATGGGAAAGGCCCGATATTCCTTTCGTCCCTCCCCCCATATTTAAAAAATTGTTTCCTATGGTCGACCCCAGAAAGGACTTATGGCAGACAGTCCCCAAGGTCGAGGGAGCGGTTTCTACTTTAAACAAACGCACCACTATACCCATAGAGGATAGTTGTGCTTTCAAAGATCCTATGGATAAAAAATTAGAAGGTTTGCTTAAAAAGATGTTTGTTCAGCAGGGTTACCTTCTACAACCAATCTCATGCATTGTCCCTGTCACTACAGCCGCATGTTTCTGGTTTGATGAGCTGATAAAGGCGCTCGATAGTGATTCTCCTCCTTATGAGGAGATTATGGACAGAATCAATGCTCTCAAATTGGCTAATTCTTTCACCCTAGACGCCACTTTGCAATTGGCTAGGTTAGCGGCTAAGAATTCTGGGTTTGCTATTGTGGCGCGCAGAGCGCTTTGGTTGAAATCTTGGTCGGCTGATGCGTCTTCCAAGAACAAGCTACTAAACATTCCTTTCAAGGGGAAAACGCTGTTTGGCCCTGACTTGAAAGAGATTATCTCGGATATCACTGGGGGTAAGGGCCACGCCCTTCCTCAGGATCGGCCTTTCAAGGCGAAAAATAGACCTAATTTTCGTCCCTTTCGTAAAAACGGACCAGCCCAAAGTGCTACGTCCTCTAAGCAAGAGGGTAATACTTCTCAAGCCAAGCCAGCTTGGAGACCAATGCAAGGCTGGAACAAGGGAAAGCAGGCCAAGAAGCCTGCCACTGCTACCAAGACAGCATGAAATATTGGCCCCCGATCCGGGACCGGATCTGGTGGGGGGCAGACTCTCTCTCTTCGCTCAGGCTTGGGCAAGAGATGTTCTGGATCCTTGGGCGCTAGAAATAGTCTCCCAGGGTTATCTCCTGGAATTCAAGGGACTTCCCCCAAGGGGGAGGTTCCACAGGTCTCAGTTGTCTTCAGACCACATAAAAAGACAGGCGTTCTTACATTGTGTAGAAGACCTGTTAAAAATGGGAGTGATTCATCCTGTTCCAATAAGAGAACAAGGGATGGGGTTCTACTCCAATCTGTTCATAGTTCCCAAAAAAGAGGGAACGTTCAGACCAATCTTAGATCTCAAGATCTTAAACAAGTTTCTCAAGGTTCCATCTTTCAAGATGGAAACCATTCGAACTATTCTTCCTTCCATCCAGGAGGGTCAATTCATGACCACGGTGGATTTAAAGGATGCGTATCTACATATTCCTATCCACAAGGAACATCATCGGTTCCTAAGGTTTGCATTCCTGGACAAACATTACCAGTTCGTGGCGCTTCCTTTCGGATTAGCCACTGCTCCAAGGATTTTCACAAAGGTACTAGGGTCCCTTCTAGCGGTGCTAAGACCAAGGGGCATTGCAGTAGTACCTTACCTGGACGACATTCTGATTCAAGCGTCGTCCCTTCCTCAAGCAAAGGCTCACACGGACATTGTCCTGGCCTTTCTCAGATCTCACGGCTGGAAAGTGAACGTGGAAAAGAGTTCTCTATCCCCGTCAACAAGGGTTCCCTTCTTGGGAACAATTATAGACTCCTTAGAAATGAGGATCTTTCTAACAGAGGCCAGAAAAACAAAACTTCTAGACTCTTGTCGGATACTTCATTCCGTTCCTCTTCCTTCCATAGCTCAGTGCATGGAAGTGATCGGGTTGATGGTAGCGGCGATGGACATAGTTCCTTTTGCGCGCATTCATCTAAGACCATTACAACTGTGCATGCTCAGTCAGTGGAATGGGGACTATACAGACTTGTCTCCGAAGATACAAGTAAATCAGAGGACCAGAGACTCACTCCGTTGGTGGCTGTCCCTGGACAATCTGTCTCAAGGGATGACGTTCCGCAGACCAGAGTGGGTCATTGTCACGACCGACGCCAGTCTGATGGGCTGGGGCGCGGTCTGGGGATCCCTGAAAGCTCAGGGTCTTTGGTCTCGGGAAGAATCTCTTCTACCGATAAATATTCTGGAACTGAGAGCGATATTCAATGCTCTCAAGGCCTGTCCTCGGCTAGCGAGGACCAAGTTCATACGGTTTCAATCAGACAACATGACAACTGTTGCGTACATCAACCATCAGGGGGGAACAAGGAGTTCCCTAGCGATGGAAGAAGTGACCAAAATCATTCTATGGGCGGAGTCTCACTCCTGCCACCTGTCTGCTATCCACATCCCAGGAGTGGAAAATTGGGAAGCGGATTTTCTGAGTCGTCAGACATTGCATCCGGGGGAGTGGGAACTCCATCCGGAAATCTTTGCCCAAGTCACTCACCTGTGGGGCATTCCAGACATGGATCTGATGGCCTCTCGTCAGAACTTCAAAGTTCCTTGCTACGGGGCCAGATCCAGGGATCCCAAGGCGGCTCTAGTGGATGCACTAGTAGCACCTTGGACCTTCAAACTAGCTTATGTGTTCCCGCCATTTCCTCTCATCCCCAGGCTGGTAGCCAGGATCAATCAGGAGAGGGCGTCGGTGATCTTGATAGCTCCTGCGTGGCCACGCAGGACTTGGTATGCAGATCTGGTGAATATGTCATCGGCTCCACCTTGGAAGCTACCTTTGAGACGAGACCTTCTTGTTCAGGGTCCGTTCGAACATCCGAATCTGGTTTCACTCCAGCTGACTGCTTGGAGATTGAACGCTTGATTTTATCGAAGCGAGGATTCTCAGATTCTGTTATCGATACTCTTGTTCAGGCCAGAAAGCCTGTAACTAGAAAGATTTACCACAAAATTTGGAAAAAATATATCTGTTGGTGCGAATCTAAAGGATTCCCTTGGGACAAGGTTAAGATTCCTAGGATTCTATCCTTCCTTCAAGAAGGATTGGAAAAAGGATTATCTGCAAGTTCCCTGAAGGGACAGATTTCTGCCTTGTCGGTATTACTTCACAAAAAGCTGGCAGCTGTGCCAGATGTTCAAGCCTTTGTTCAGGCTCTGGTTAGAATCAAGCCTGTTTACAAACCTTTGACTCCTCCTTGGAGTCTCAATTTAGTTCTTTCAGTTCTTCAGGGGGTTCCGTTTGAACCCTTACATTCCGTTGATATTAAGTTATTATCTTGGAAAGTTTTGTTTTTAGTTGCGATTTCTTCGGCTAGAAGAGTCTCAGAATTATCTGCTCTGCAGTGTTCTCCTCCTTATCTGGTGTTCCATGCAGATAAGGTGGTTTTACGTACTAAACCTGGTTTTCTTCCAAAAGTTGTTTCTAACAAAAACATTAACCAGGAGATTATCGTACCTTCTCTGTGTCCGAAACCAGTTTCAAAGAAGGAACGTTTGTTGCACAATTTGGATGTTGTTCGCGCTCTAAAATTCTATTTAGATGCTACAAAGGATTTTAGACAAACATCTTCCTTGTTTGTTGTTTATTCAGGTAAAAGGAGAGGTCAAAAAGCAACTTCTACCTCTCTCTCTTTTTGGATTAAAAGCATCATCAGATTGGCTTATGAGACTGCCGGACGGCAGCCTCCCGAAAGAATCACAGCTCATTCCACTAGGGCTGTGGCTTCCACATGGGCCTTCAAGAACGAGGCTTCTGTTGATCAGATATGTAGGGCAGCGACTTGGTCTTCACTGCACACTTTTACCAAATTTTACAAGTTTGATACTTTTGCTTCTTCTGAGGCTATTTTTGGGAGAAAGGTTTTGCAAGCCGTGGTGCCTTCCATTTGGGTGACCTGATTTGCTCCCTCCCTTCATCCGTGTCCTAAAGCTTTGGTATTGGTTCCCACAAGTAAGGATGACGCCGTGGACCGGACACACCTATGTTGGAGAAAACAGAATTTATGTTTACCTGATAAATTTCTTTCTCCAACGGTGTGTCCGGTCCACGGCCCGCCCTGGTTTTTTAATCAGGTCTGATAATTTATTTTCTTTAACTACAGTCACCACGGTACCATATGGTTTCTCCTATGCAAATATTCCTCCTTAACGTCGGTCGAATGACTGGGGTAGGCGGAGCCTAGGAGGGATCATGTGACCAGCTTTGCTGGGCTCTTTGCCATTTCCTGTTGGGGAAGAGAATATCCCACAAGTAAGGATGACGCCGTGGACCGGACACACCGTTGGAGAAAGAAATTTATCAGGTAAACATAAATTCTGTTTTTTCAGATGAATTTTTAAATGATCATCATTCTGATTCTGGTAATGGTTCCTCTGGTTCAGAGGATTCTGTCTCAGAGGTTGATGCTGATAAATCTTCATATTTATTCAAAATGGAATTTATTCGTTCTTTACTTAAAGAAGTCTTAATTGCATTAGAAATAGAGGATTCTGCTCCTCTTGATACTAAATCTAAACGTTTAAATAAGGTTTTTAAATCTCCTGTAGTTATTCCAGAAGTTTTTCCTGTCCCTGATGCTATTTCTGAAGTAATCTCCAGGGAATGGAATAATTTGGGTAATTCATTTACTCCTTCTAAACGTTTTAAGCAATTATATCCTGTGCCATCTGACAGATTAGAATTTTGGGACAAAATCCCTAAAGTTGATGGGGCTGTCTCTACTCTTGCTAAACGTACTACTATTCCTACGGCAGATAGTACTTCCTTTAAGGATCCTTTAGATAGGAAGATTGAATCCTTTCTAAGAAAAGCTTACTTATGTTCAGGTAATCTTCTTAGACCTGCTATATCTTTAGCGGATGTTGCTGCAGCTTCAACTTTTTGGTTAGAAGCTTTAGCGCAACAAGTAACAGATCATAATTCTCATAGCATTGTTAATCTTCTTCAACATGCTAATAACTTTATTTGTGATGCCATCTTTGATATCATTAGAGTTGATGTCAGGTATATGTCTCTAGCTATTTTAGCTAGAAGAGCTTTATGGCTTAAAACTTGGAATGCTGATATGTCTTCTAAGTCAACTTTGCTTTCCCTTTCTTTCCAGGGTAATAAATTATTTGGTTCTCAGTTGGATTCTATTATCTCAACTGTTACTGGAGGGAAAGGAACTTTTTTACCACAGGATAAAAAATCTAAAGGTTAATTTAGGTCTAATAATCGTTTTTGTTCCTTTCGTCACAATAAGGAACAAAAGCCTGATCCTTCACCCACAGGAGCGGTATCAGTTTGGAAACCATCTCCAGTCTGGAATAAATCCAAGCCTTTTAGAAAACCAAAGCCAGCTCCCAAGTCCACATGAAGGTGCGGCCCTCATTCCAGCCCAGCTGGTAGGGGGCAGATTACGATTTTTCAAAGAAATTTGGATCAATTCAATTCACAATCTTTGGATTCAAAACATTGTTTCAGAAGGGTACATAATTGGCTTCAAGATAAGGCCTCCTGCAAAGAGATTTTTTCTTTCCTGTGTCCCAGTAAATCCAGCGAAGGCTCAAGCATTTCTGAAATGTGTTTCAGATCTAGAGTTGGCTGGAGTAATTATGCCAGTTCCAGTTCTGGAACAGGGGCTGGGGTTTTATTCAAATCTCTTCATTGTACCGAAGAAGGAGAATTCCTTCAGACCAGTTCTGGATCTAAAAATATTGAATCGTTATGTAAGGATACCAACATTCAAAATGGTAACTATAAGGACTATCCTACCTTTTGTTCAGCAAGGGCATTATATGTCCACAATAGATTTACAGGATGCATATCTGCATATTCCGATTCATCCAGATCACTATCAGTTTCTGAGATTCTCTTTCCTAGACAAGCATTACCAGTTTGTGGCTCTGCCGTTTGGCCTAGCAACAGCTCCAAGAATTTTTACAAAGGTTCTCGGTGCCCTTCTGTCTGTAATCAGAGAACAGGGTATTGTGGTATTTCCTTATTTGGGCGATATCTTGGTACTTGCTCAGTCTTCACATTTAGCAGAATCTCATACGAATCGACTTGTGTTGTTTCTTCAAGATCATGGTTGGAGGATCAATTTACCAAAAAGTTCATTGATTCCTCAGACAAGGGTAACCTTTTTAGGTTTCCAGATAGATTCAGCGTCCATGACTCTGTCTCTGACAGACAAGAGACGTCTAAAATTGATCTCAGCTTGTCGAAACCTTCAATCACAATCATTCCCTTCGGTAGCCTTATGCATGGAAATTCTAGGTCTTATGACTGCTGCATCGGACGGGATCCCCTTTGCTCGTTTTCACATGCGACCTCTTCAGCTCTGTATGCTGAACCAGTGGTGCAGGGATTACACAAAGATATCTCAATTAATGTCTTTAAAACCGATTGTTCGACACTCTCTGACGTGGTGGACAGATTACCATTGTTTATTTCAGGGAGCTTCTTTTGTTCTTCCGACCTGGACTGTAATTTCAACAGATGCAAGTCTGACAGGTTGGGGAGCTGTTTGGGGGTCTCTGACAGCACAAGGGGTTTGGGAATCTCAGGAGGTGAGATTACCAATCAATATTTTACAACTCCGTGCAATTTTCAGAGCTCTTCAGTCATGGCCTCTTCTAAAGAGAGAATCGTTCATTTGTTTTCAGACAGACAATGTCACAACTGTGGCATATATCAATCATCAAGGAAGAAGTATCTCGAATACTGGTATGGGCGGAATCCAGCTCCTGTCTAATTTCTGCGGTTCATATCCCAGGTATAGACAATTGGGAAGCGGATTATCTCAGTCGCCAAACGTTACATCCGGGCGAATGGTCTCTTCACCCAGAGGTATTTCTTCAGATTGTTCAAATGTGGGGACTTCCAGAAATAAATCTGATGGCTTCTCATCTAAACAAGAAACTTCCCAGGTATCTGTCCAGATCCAGGGATCCTCAAGCGGAAGCAGTGAATGCATTGTCACTTCCTTGGAAGTATCATCCTGCCTATATCTTTCCGCCTCTAGTTCTTCTTCCAAGAGTAATCTCCAAGATTCTGAAGGAATGCTCGTTTGTTCTGCTGGTGGCTCCAGCATGGCCTCACAGGTTTTGGTATGCGGATCTTGTCCGGATGGCCTCTTGCCAACCGTGGACTCTTCCGTTAAGACCAGACCTTCTGTCGCAAGGTCCTTTTTCCATCAGGATCTCAAATCCTTAAATTTAAAGGCATGCAGATTGAACGCTTGATTCTTAGTCAAAGAGGTTTCTCTGACTCTGTGATTAATACTATGTTACAGGCTCGTAAATCTGTATCTAGGAAGATATATTATAGAGTCTGGAAGACTTACATTTCTTGGTGTCTTTCTCATCATTTTTCCTGGCATTCTTTTAGAATTCCGAGAATTTTACAGTTTCTTCAGGATGGTTTGGATAAAGGTTTGTCTGCAAGTTCCTTGAAAGGACAAATCTCTGCTCTTTCTATTCTTTTTCACAGAAAGATTGCTAATCTTCCTGATATTCATTGTTTTGTACAAGCTTTGGTTCGTATAAAACCTGTCATTAAGTCAATTTCTCCTCCTTGGAGTTTGAATTTGGTTCTGGGGGCTCTTCAAGCTCCTCCGTTTGAACCTATGCATTAATTGGACATTAAATTACTTTCTTGGAAAGTTTTGTTTCTTTTGGCCATCTCTTCTGCTAGAAGAGTTTCTGAATTATCTGCTCTTTCTTGTGAGTCTCCTTTTCTGATTTTTCATCAGGATAAGGCGGTGTTGCGAACTTCTTATAAATTTTTACCTAAGGTTGTGAATTCTAACAACATTAGTAGAGAAATTGTGGTTCCTTCATTATGTCCTAATCCTAAGAATTCTAAGGAGAGATCATTGCATTCTTTGGATGTAGTTAGAGCTTTGAAATATTATGTTGAAGCTACTAAGAATTTCCGAAAGACTTCTAGTCTATTTGTTATCTTTTCCGGTTCTAGGAAAGGTCAGAAGGCCTCTGCCATTTCTTTGGCATCTTGGTTGAAATTTTTAATTCATCATGCTTATGTCGAGTCGGGTAAAACTCCGCCTCAAAGGATTACAGCTCATTCTACTAGGTCAGTTTCTACTTCCTGGGCGTTTAGGAATGAAGCTTCAGTTGATCAGATTTGCAAAGCAGCAACTTGGTCTTCTGAAGCAGTTTTTGGTAGAAAAGTACTTCAGGCAGCTGTTTCAGTTTGATTCTTCTGCTTATAATTTCAGTTTTTTTCATTATAAGATTTAAACTTTATTTTGTGTGTGGATTATTTTCAGCGGAATTGGCTGTCTTTATTTTATCCCTCCCTCTCTAGTGACTCTTGCGTAGAAGATCCGCATCTTGGGTAGTCATTATCCCATATGTCACTAGCTCATGGACTCTTGCTAATTACATGAAAGAAAACCTAATTTATGTAAGAACTTACCTGATAAATTAATTTCTTTCATATTAGCAAGAGTCCATGAGGCCCACCCTTTTTGTGGTGGTTATGATTTTTTTGTATAAAGCACAATTATTCCAATTCCTTATTTTTTATGCTTTCGCACTTTTTTCTTATCACCCCACTTATTTGCTATGCGTTAAACTGATTTGTGGGTGTGGTGAGGGGTGTATTTATAGGGATTTTGAGGTTTGGAAAACTTTGCACCTCCTGGTAGGAATGTATATCCCATACGTCACTAGCTCATGGACTCTTGCTAATATGAAAGAAATTAATTTATCAGGTGAGTTCTTACATAAATTATGTTTTTCCGCCGTTACCACTTCCACGTGTAGTGGCCCGCATCAAGCAGGAGCAGGCATCAGTGACACTGATTGTCACAGGGATCTGCTGGAACAGGGTCCTTTTGTTCATCAAAATCTAGATTCTCTGAGGCTGACTGCGTGGAGATTGAACGCTTAGTCTTAGCCAAGAGAGGTTTCTCTGAGAGGGTTATTGACACTCATTGAGGCTCGTAAGCCTGTTACTCGCATCTATCATAAGGTGTGGCGAGCTTACTTATTCTGGTGTTAAGAGCGTGGTTTAGCCTGGCATAAAGTTAAGGCTGCCAGGATGCTTTCCTTTCTCCAGGAGGGTCTGGAGAAGGGCCTTTTTGCCAGTTCCCTGAGGGGACAGATTTCTTCCCCTTTCTGTTGTTTTGCACAAGTGGCTCTCAGAGCTCCCTGATGTGCAATCTTTCGTTAAGGCTCTGATTAGGATCAGACCTGTGTTTAGATCTAATGCTCCACCTTGGAGTTGGAATCTTAAGTTTTTACAACGGACTCCGTGTGAGCCTATGCATTCAGTTGACATCAAATTGTTGTTGTGGAAGGTTCTTTTTCGTTTGGCTTTTGCGTCGGCACGCAGAGTTTCTGAAATGGCTGCTTTGCAATGTGAGCCTCCTTATTTGTTGTTCCACACTGATAAGGCTATCCTACGTACCCGCTTGGGTTTTCTACCTAAGGTGGTGTCTGATCGTCACATCAATCGGGAGATTGTGATTCCTTCCTTATGTCCTAATCCTCCTCCGAAGGAACGTTTACTTCATAATCTTGATGTGGTTCGAGCTTTGAAGCTTTATCTTCAAGCTACTAAGGAATTTAGGCTTCTTCGACTTCCTTATCTTTTTGGTTGAGGAGTGTTATACGCTTAGCTTACGAGTCAGTGGGACTTAAACCTCCTCAGAGGGTTACGGCTCATTCCACTAGAGCGGTGGCTTCCTCTTGGGCGTTTAAGAATGAAGCCTCTATGGATCAGATTTGTAAGGCTGCTACCTGGTCCTCCTTCATACTTTTTCAAAATTCTACAAATTTGACGTTTTTGCTTCAGCTGAAGCAGCTTTTGGGAGAATGGTTTTACATGCTGTGGTGCCCTCAGATTAGGGTTCGCCTTTCCTTTACCCCTCCCGTTATCATTCTGTGTCCTCTAGAGCTTGGGTATATTTTTCCCAACAGTAAGGAATAATGCCGTGGACTCTCCACATATTAAGAAGGAAAACCTAAATTATGATTACCTGATAATTTCATTTCCTTCTGTATTAGGATAGTCCACAGCCCCCGCCCGTATACTCTGATGGGCGGACCAAAATTAGTTTTTCTCTTCCCGCACCATTGATTCCCTAATATTTCTCCTACTGTTCCTTGTTCCCTTGGCTGAATGACTGGGATATGAGGGTAGTCGGGGGGAGTATTTTAGCCTTTGGCTGGGGTGTGTCTGCCTCCTCCTGGTGGCCAGGTTCAGTATTTTCCCAACAGTAAGAAATGATGCCGTGGACTGTCATACAGAATGAAATTAAAATATTTAGTCTGTCACTCTCACCCTCCACTGGACTGCTGTTGATTTGTGTATACATATAACTTTTCCTTAAAACATACAATAGTATTTATACTTTTAGTACAGGTTTTGGTTTTAACTGGCAAAACAGTCTAGATCAAGTGACAAGATAAAGGTCTATTTGTAAACAATTTAACACGCCCCAGAAGGTACAATAGATAATTGGAAACACATCACATTGGTGAAAGTGTACTGTTGTCACTTTAAGCATAATGTTAAATATCAAAAGTATAGTTCAATAATAATCTGTGCTCCACTAATTTGGTTGTCATCGATTTAATGTGATATACTCAGGACAAATCCAAAGGTATAGCTATATTATAGTGCAGACAAGTGAATGCGGAAGTAAGAATAGTAAACATTGGCAAAAATTCTGCATTAATTACAGAAATTAGTGCTGAATATGTCTGCTGGCTGCAGCTTTCTGCTATTTTCTGTGTTTGATTTACTAGTTTGAAAAATGCAACACATATATCTGAATTTGCACAGGCGTGTGTTGAACTTTTTTTTTTTTTTGCATATCAGACATATTTGCATTTCAATAACGAAAAAACAAATGCCAAATTTTTGTCAATGCCTTATGAATTGTACTCTAGTCCACACCTGTTCCTTTTTTATTCCCGGTCACTCGATTAGATTTTCCTCCACGCTTACATACTTTGTTGAGATCACACCCATTTTCCCTTCCGTCCTTCAGCCCCTCACCCCTGATGTGTTATCTCGTTCTTTTATCCGTTTCCTGGCTGATGGGTCCTCTCCCTTTTACACCTATTTTTCTAAGTACAGGAGAGACAGACCACATCCTGTGCAGACAAACTAATTTTTCTGCTGTCACCATTGTGGTTAGAGCTGCTTGCTGGCTTAAAATTCCTACCTGCCCATTCTGTATTTATATGATCAGGTTTTAATTTGCCTGCGTGTCTGCAATTTCTATTGTGTTATTGTTTTTTACATTTAACGTGCAACCTAATCCAATATTCATAATTGATTTGGGTTGAATTTTATGTAATTTTTTTATCTACAGAATATTTTAAAAGCAAATGCAAATTTGTGAAATGGTGTAAGTGGGTAGTTCATTATGAACAGTAATCAGTGCAGAAAGTAATTAAAAATGTTAATGGTGTACTTGTGCTGCACATTACCATTGCTAGCCCTAACAGATTGTTTACATGCCTAGGTACATTCTTTACCAAAGTATTGGCTTTTGTGTATAGAGACCTAGATAAGTATGCTGTACTCCCTGCAGACTCAGTCCATTTGAATGGATATGTTCTTGAGAACAGTGGCTGGTGGTTTAAACTAGCAAAACTAGCTATTACAAATACAATAATACAATTTAAATGAGCCATTGTCTGTGCATTTAATACTATGCAGCTGATATCACAATTATTATGAACATGAGGAAGCTAAGTAATTAACATTAATGTGTCCCTTTAATTCCATATAAAGGAGCATACTTTTTTCCCTGAGGCACTTTCACTGTTCTGTGTGGTAGCTCTGCCCTCTTAGCTTCCCTGTCTTTTTCTCCTCACTCCGGAGCTGCAACTGGGTAAGAAAAGGCTTTCAAAGCATCCGTCTGCTTTTCTCTTCTCAAATCAGTCTAATCTTGTGCTCTTCTCACTAGAAGGGGGGGGGGGGGGGTGAGTACCCTTGCAGGAGCTGCCAGCAGGTCACTTGGCAGCATTTTGTTACGTTTATTATATGACCTAGGTATTACCTTACCCTTTATGCACTTTTCAGTTGTCAGGAGTGTAAACTGGCTAGTGTAGAGGGCTCTCACACATACAATGATAAATGAATGGTAGATAACATACTCTGTCATACTTGTGAGTTTTGCATATAATGGAACACAGTGAATCTGTCAGACTATGGAATATGGTCCTACTGATACCTCTCCATGTACATTTTTGTATCTGTTTTGCAAATCTGTTCCAGTGTGCCAGGTCAATCAACTTTGCAAAAGTTGTTTACCTCAATTTCTGCTTCATATTAGCCGCATCCCTCTACTTCCTATAAGCAAGTATGTCCTGTTCCTGTATATATTACTCAGGGAGCCTCTACTGACTTAACTCCTGAATTTAAAGGTAATTTGCACTCTGGAATATTTTAGCAGCTATAACCAAGCTAAGTAAACGTAAATGCAAATCTATAAATTTACCTCACTCTGGATGTGAACAGGCAAACGCCTTCCTCTAAACCTCAAATTCCTGGCCTGCCTCAGAGCTTTGATGACTCAAAATCGTCCAGTTCAGATGGGCAAGTGTCCTGACCCTAAATTTAAAAATGCTTATAGACTTAGTGGAGCATAGCCACACCTTGTTGCACAAGGTACTGAGTACTGAGGAAAAACCTGCTGAAAACAATCCTGTAAATCCGTTAAATGTTGTTTTTAAAGCTCCTCCTAAGACTCCAGAGGTATTTCAGGTTCCAGACTATATAGCGAAAGAATGGGGGAAAAAACCCTGGTATTCCATTTGCTCTTCCTTCCAGGTTTAAGAGAATGTACCCGATTCCAGAGCAGAAGTGGAATTATCTGAAACCATACCCAAGGATGATGGAACTATTTCCACTCTTGTCAAATGCACTACCATCCCCATGGAGTATATCCCCTCTTTCAGGGATTCTATGGACTGCAAAATGGAGTCTTTTCTGAGAAAGTTCTAACTTCAGGCAGGTCTTCTGCTTAAACCAGCAGTATCTATCACCAGTGTGGCCGTGGCAGAGGTTCTCTGGTGTGATTATCCAAAATGGTTTCTGATCAATCCTCTGCTGAGGATCTTCAGAATTGCATTGGAGCCCTTAAGATGGCTAAAGCCTTTATATCTGACGCAGTAATGGACATCATCAAGATTGAGATTAAGAACATGTCTATGGCAGTTATTGCAAGTAGGACATTATGGTTAAAATCATTGTCAGCAGACAGGGTTTTTTTAAAAAAAAATAGGTTCTCTCTTTTTTTTTTCCAAGGAAAAATTCTCTTTGTTCTGGACTCTATTATTAAGACTGTTACTGGTTGGAAATGAGCTTTTCTCCCTCAGGAGGGAAAGAACAGACCAAATAGGAGGTGTCATTCCTCTGGAGATCAGAAATACTCCTATTCTCAAAAGCTTGAGCTCTCCAAGCCGGCCTAGAAACCTGGTTCTTCATGGGCAAAGAACAAGCAGTCCAAGAAGTCAAACGCCAATACAAAATCTGCATGAAGGTGCTGCTACCAGACCAGATTCTGTTCTGTGTTCAAGATTTAGAGGATATGGGAGTAATTATCACAGTACCTGTGTATTAACAGGGGCAAGGGTTTCACTCCAATGTGTTCATTGTCCCACAGAAGGAAGAGACTTTGAGACCCATTTTAGGTTTGAAAACCCTAAACAAGCTTGTCGAGGTCCCCACTTTCAAGATGAAAACCATTCGCACAATTTTACCCTTAATCCAACAGGGTCAATTCATGTCTACTATAGACCTCAAGGATGTGTAGCTGCACATCCCTATCCACAAGGATCACCATCAATTCCTATGGTTTGGAATTCTAGACAAACACTACCAGTTTGTCACCCTTCCATTTGGTTTGGCTACAGCTACTCACATCTTCACAAAGGTGCTAAGAGCATTGTTGGCGGTGAGCAGAGCTCAGGGGATCTAAATTGCCCCTTATCTGGACCATATCTTAGTGCAGGCTCTTTCCCTGCTTCTAGCTATTGCTCATACTCAAAGGCTACTATTTTGTTCTCCAAGATCACAGTTGGAGAATCTGTTCCAATGAGCTCTAACTCCAGCTACAATGGTGTACTTTCTAGGAGTCATAGATTCAGGCCTTATGCCTCTATTCCTGAGAATCACAGAATATAACTTCAGAAAGCATCTGTCCCTGCAACTTGCTTTATTTCCATCAGTAGCTCAATGCATGGAGGTAGTGGGTCTTATGGTTGCTGCTTCGGTCGCTATCCCCTTTGCCCACCTCCAATTGAGACCCCTTCAACTATCTATGCTCAATAAATGGTCCAAGAATTATCTTCAATTGAAAGATCATATTGCTCTGGATTTGTTCATCAGACAATCTCTCTCTTGTTGGGTGCAAGTTCCTTTTTTGACCTTTCGCCCATCATGGGCTATTGTGACGATGAACACCAGTCTTTCAGGTCTTGAATTCTTGAACAGTTCAAGGAGTTTGGTCCCCTCTGGAGGTGAGTGTTACCAATCTACATTTTGGAACTCGGAGCGATTCTTCGGGTTCTTCAGTCCCGGCCCCTCTTAAAGTTTATCCGTTTTCAGTCCGTCAATATCACAGCGGTGGCCTACATAGATCATCAAGTGGGTGTACACGCAGGCCACTGGCTATGCAGGAAGCGTCCCAGAATCTGTCTTGGGCAGAGATGAATCAATTCTCCCTGTCAGCAGTTCACATTCCTGGAGTGAACAATTGGGAAGCGGATTACCTCAGCCATCAATCGGTCCATCCAGGAGAGTGGTCTCTCTATCAAGATCTCTTCAATGAATTAATCAAATGGGGTCTACCGGACATCTGATTGCCTCCCATTTATATAACAAACTTCCAATGTATTTTGCAAGATTAAGAGAACCACAGGCTCAAATGATAGCTGCCTTGGTGCTTCCATGGAATTTTCATCTAGCGTAACTGTTTCCTCTATTCTACTTCCAAGCGTAATTGCTTGAATCAAGCAGGAAAATGGAAGAAAAATGAATTTGCCAGAAAAAAAATCTGCTTATTTGAAATTCAGAATAGGTGCTATTACAATGTCTTTTTATTATGCACTTGTTAATTATATAATTCTACTGCATTGAATAGTCCTTATAATAGAAAGTTAGCTATACTTCCTGATGTTTAGACTTTTGTCCAGGCACTACTTAGAATTATACGAGTTGTGAGACCTATTTCCCCACCCTGGAATTTGAATTTATTTCTGTTCTGCAAGGTCCTCCCTTTGAACCAATGCACTCTATAGATATCAAGCTATTATCCTGGAAAGTGCTTTTCTTGTTAGCAATTTCTTCAGCTAGCAGAGTTTCAGAGTTGTCACCTTTATCCTGTGAGACTGCATTTTTAGTTTTTCAGAAAGTTAAAGCTGTGCTTCATACTATTTTCATACTATTTTCATATTATTTTCTTCTTAAGTTCGGAAAATATCAATCAGGAGATTGTTGTTCTTTCTTTGTGTCCAGATCGATCCTACTAATTCTAAGAAATGTCTTTTACATGATCTTGATGTACTCAGAGGATTGCAGTTTTGTCTTCAAGCTTCTAAGGAGTTCAGAGTAGACAATCTTCCAGTTTATTACTCTAGGACTCATAAAGGGCAGAAGGCTACTACTGTAGCTTTGGCCTCTTGGCTCAAACAGGTAATTCACAATGTCTCCTAAGCAGCTCACAGTGTTTTCTACAAGATCAGCTGCAACTTCCTGGGCTTTCAAAATAATGCATCTTTGAAACATATTTGCAAAGCTGCAACATGGTCTTCTCTGCATACCTTTTCAAAAATTTAGCAACTTTGATGTTTTTGCTTCTTCACAAGCAGCTTATGGCAGGAATGTCCTTCAGGCCGCAGTGCCTGATTAAAAAAAAAAAAAAAGCAACTGCCAGAAAAATGTCCCACCCATTCCTTAACATGGTCTATCTGCTCGGGTATTCATCCCACATGTTGTGGACCCTATGGACTATCATCATTATACAAAAGAAAACAAAATTTATGCTTACCTGATAAATTATTTTCTTTCGGTATGATGATAGTCAATAGGTCCCACCTGTTTCTATTTTTTGGACAACAGTTCTTTCCTACCTATCAGTTTCCTATTCTCGGCTATGCATTAAACTGAGGCTAGATGGGAGGGAATTTAAGCTCTTGTGTGGGTTCTTGGCCTCCTCCTAATGGTGGTAGTTATATCCCACATGTTATGGACCCTGTGGCATATCATCATTCCAAAAGAAAATCATTTATCAGGTAAGCATACATTTTATTTTTCCATAAGAATTCTGAACTCCAAAAGTGAAAAGACCGCTGTAAGTTGTTAATCATACATTCTTGCTAATAAACTGTATTTTTGAATGACCTAATTTCTGACCTGCGTGCATCACACATATGTATTTAAAGGCTTATACTTTTTAATTTTATTTTCAAGTTTTGCTCAGGACGATGACATCGTATTTGAAGATTTTGCCCGCCTGAGACTCAAAGGGTTAAAAGATGAAAAGGACGATGACGAGGCCTACTGCTAGCATCTTACCTGCCAATAGAGGCTCAGCCCTCTGCCACAAGTGGAGACCCAACACTGATATATATACACACACTGTGTAACAGATAGGGCTGTACAATGGGGGCAACTGTGTATGTATGTGTATCCACATATTGGCTCTTGTTGAACACTGGGAGGAGGCTGTGCATAAACACGATAACATATACATACACACACACACAATGTGTAATAGGGCTTTATACAGCTCCAGAACTATGTTTGTATCCTACCAAAGGATGCAGTAGATTAGTTGTGATACATCATATACACACAGTGTGTTACTGAAGGCTATATGCAGAGTGAGAGTTTGTATATACACATGTATATAGGACAAGATGATATACTCGTACACTGTAACAGGGGTGGGTAATCTTAAGGAAAAAGCTGTATATAAATGGAAAGTGAATAGATGTTTGTATGTATAATATGCACACAACAATAACAATGGATCACTGTGTATGTGTTTATAAATGTAATGCACATCTTGTGTAACTAGAGCTGAATATACCTACCTAGCGATGTGTCTGAGTATGTATGCATGCATGTATGTATGTATATATACACACACACACTTGTTTGTAATATCTGTACAGTCTGGTATACACACCACAGCGTATATCACACTGCCTCCCCACACTTCTCTCACTGATCCTCCAGGGCAGTTTCTACAGCTGTGAATTGCATCGGATGTTGGGGAAGATTTGCACAGTCCGTCCTGCCACAGCGTCAACCCTCTTATAATTGTTGCATTACTGCTGTGTGCAGAGCCGTAATTAAAGAGCAAGGGGTTTTACACATTTCCAAGCACCAGTTGATGAGTGACACAAAAATCCTATTTTTTATATATATTGGCTGGAGGTCCTTTTATTTTTCTTCCCCCCATTACAAGCAAGGGGGATAGTGAGCTTGTGATTGTCAGATCTGCTGATTATATGAGAGACATGGAGTTGAGTGGTGTCAGGTGGTACCTGTACTGCCGTAATCTCTTGTTCCATTCGGTGTCCTCAGACAGTGCGACAAGTCTAGACCTGCTGTCATATGTTCCTCTGTGGACATGTTGCTTTTAATCTGTGAAATATAAACAAGAGAGTTACTGCAGCTCTCTTCACTGCACAAAACTGCAGGTATCCAGTGTCCCCTCACTGTCCCCTCTTCTTTTAAACAGATGTCTGTGTTTTTTTTTTTGTTCTATATTTTGGCCTTGATTTTTAATATATTTTATCTTTGGATGTAAAATGATCTTTCTGTGTTGTTTTTAAACGGCTTCACAGTTAAAAAATGCTTTATTTTTATCTTTTTGTTTTTGCTACAGATATTAGAATGTGAAGAATAAAAAAAAATGTTGTCATGTCTGTTTATTTCTGTGAACAAAACTGTTATGTGCACCTCAGGCTTCTGTCAGTTCACAGTAGTTGCAGTTGGGTTAAAGAGCAAGTCACTTTTATGCATTTAAAGGACCAGTAAATATAGTATATTTCCATAATAACAAAGGCAAAAGACAATGCAATAGCAGTCTGAACTTCATATGAGTAGTCGTTTTTTGTTTGTTTTTTTCTGACAAATTTCAAAGTTAAATAGTTGTCTATTTCCACCACTCCTGTATCATGTGACAGCCATCAGCCAATTACAAATGCATAAACGTAAGTGTAAATATAAAAAGACTGCACATTTTTATTAATGGAAGTAAATTGGAAAGTTATTTTGACTTGTGTCCCTTTAAAGGGACACTAAACACCCTGTAATTATAATACCTTTCTCCAACATTGGTGTGTCCGGTCCACGGCGTCATCCTT
Organism: Bombina bombina; assembly: GCF_027579735.1. NCBI lineage: Eukaryota > Metazoa > Chordata > Amphibia > Anura > Bombinatoridae > Bombina > Bombina bombina. Next base: position 844,929,296 of record NC_069504.1, on the reverse strand, counting down.
ACTTGTGGGATATTCTCTTCCCCAACAGGAAATGGCAAAGAGTCCCAGCAAAGCTGGCCATATAGTCCCTCCTAGGCTCCGCCCACCCCAGTCATTCTCTTTGCCGTTGCACAGGCAACATCTCCACGGAAATGGTTAAGAGTTTTTTGGTGTTTAAATGTAGTTTTTATTCTTCTATCAAGTGTTTGTTATTTTAAAATAGTGCTGGTATGTACTATTTACTCTGAAACAGAAAAGGATGAAGATTTCTGTTTGTTAGAGGAAGATGATTTTAGCAGACAGTAACTAAAATCGATTGCTGTTTCCACATAGGACTGTTGAGATGAAGTAACTTCAGTTGGGGGAAGCAGTTAGCAGACTTTTCTGCTTAAGGTATGACTAGCCATATTTCTAACAAGACGATGTAATGCTGGAAGGCTGTCATTTCCCCTCATGGGGACCGGTAAGCCATTTTCTTAGTCAAACAAACAGAATAAAGGGCTTATTATGGGCTAAAAAACTGGTAGACATTTTTATGGGCTAAATCGATTGCTTTATTTGGGCCTTTTATTCATATTTGTGCTGACAATTTGCATTTATAAACTTGGGGAACGTTTATTAAACGGCAGGCACTGTGTTAGACACCTTTTCCAGTCAGGGGGCCTTCCTAGTTGTAGACTGAGCCTCATTTTCGCGCCATTACTGCGCAGTTGTTTTTTGAGAGCAGGGCATGCAGATGCATGTGTGAGGATCTAAAAATTGCTGGAAAAGCTTCTAGAAGGCGTCAATTGGTATCGTATTCCCCTCTGGGCTTGGTTGGGTCTCAGCAAAGACTATAGCTGGGACTGTATAGGGGTTAAATTTATAAACGGCTCCGGTTCCGTTATTGTAAGGGTTAAAGCTCTGAAATTTGGTGTGCAATACTATTAATGCTTTAAGACACTGTGGTAATTTTTGAACAATTCCTTCATACTTTTTCACATATTCAGTAATAAAGTGTTTTCTGTTTAAAATTTAAAGAGACAGTAACGGTTTTGTTTTAAAACGTTTTTTGTGCTTTGTTGACAAGTTTAAGCCTGTTTAACATGTCTGTACCTGCAGATAAGCTATGTTCTATATGTATGAAAGCCAATGTGTCTCCCCATTTAAATTTATGTGATAATTGTGCCATAGCGTCCAAACAAAGTAAGGACAGTACTGCCACAGATAATGAAATTGCCCAAGATGATTCCTCAGATGAGGGGAGTAAACATGATACTACATCATCTCCTTCTGAGTCTACACCAGTTTTGCCCACGCAGGAGGCCCCTAGTACATCTAGTGCGCCAATGCTTATTACCATGCAACAATTAACGGCTGTAATGGATAACTCCATAGCAAATATTTTATCCAAAATGCCTACTTATCAGAGAAAGCGCGATTGCTCTGTTTTAAACACTGAAGAGCAGGAGGGCGCTGATGATAATTGTTCTGTCATACCCTCACACCAATCTGAAGGGGCCATGAGGGAGGTTTTGTCAGATGGAGAAATTTCAGATTCAGGAAAAATTTCTCAACAAGCTGAACCTGATGTTGTGACATTTAAATTAGTACATCTCCGCGCACTGCTTAAGGAGGTGTTATCTACTCTGGATGATTGTGACAACTTGGTCATTCCAGAGAAATTATGCAAGATGGACAAGTTCCTAGAGGTTCCGGTGCACCCCGACGCTTTTCCTATACCCAAGCGGGTGGCGGACATAGTAAATAAGGAGTGGGAAAAGCCTGGCATACCTTTTGTCCCCCCCCCCTATATTTAAGAAATTATTTCCTATGGTCGACCCCAGAAAGGACTTATGGCAGACAGTCCCTAAGGTCGAGGGGGCAGTTTCTACTCTAAACAAACACACTACTATTCCTATCGAAGATAGTTGTGCTTTCAAAGATCCTATGGATAAAAAATTGGAAGGTTTGCTTAAAAAGATTTTTGTACAGCAAGGTTACCTTCTACAACCAATTTCGTGCATTGTTCCTGTCACTACAGCAGCGTGGTTCTGGTTCGAGGAACTAGAAAAGTCGCTCAGTAGAGAGACTCCATATGAGGAGGTTATGGACAGAGTTCACGCACTTAAATTGGCTAACTCTTTTATTTTAGATGCCGCTTTGCAATTAGCTAGATTAGCGGCGAAAAATTCAGGGTTTGCTATCGTGGCGCGCAGAGCGCTTTGGCTAAAATCTTGGTCAGCGGATGTGTCATCCAAGACAAAATTGCTTAACATCCCTTTCAAAGGTAAAACTCTATTTGGACCAGAATTGAAAGAGATTATTTCAGACATCACTGGGGGAAAGGGCCACGCCCTTCCACAAGATAGGTCTTTCAAGGCTAAAAATAAGTCTAATTTTCGTTCCTTTCGCAATTTCAGGAACGGACCGGCCTCTAATTCTGCATCCTCTAAGCAAGAGGGTAATGCCTCACAACCCAAACCAGCCTGGAAACCGATGCAAGGCTGGAACAAGGGTAAGCAGGCCAAGAAGCCTGCCGCTGCTAACAAAACAGCATGAAGGAGTAGCCCCCGATCCGGGACCGGATCTAGTGGGGGGCAGACTCTCTCTCTTTGCTCAGGCTTGGGCAAGAGATGTTCAGGATCCCTGGGCGCTAGAAATAGTTTCTCAAGGTTATCTCCTGGAATTCAAGGAACTACCCCCAAGGGGAAGGTTCCACATGTCTCACTTATCCTCAAACCAAATAAAGAGACAGGCATTCTTACATTGTGTAGAAGACCTGTTAAAGATGGGAGTGATACACCCAGTTCCAATAAAGGAACAAGGAATGGGATTTTATTCCAATCTGTTCGTAGTTCCCAAAAAAGAGGGAACTTTCAGACCAATTTTGGATTTGAAGATCCTAAACAAATTTCTCAGGGTACCATCGTTCAAGATGGAAACCATTCGAACGATTCTACCCACTATCCAGGAAAGTCAATTTATGACTACCGTGGATCTAAAGGATGCGTACCTACATATTCCTATCCACAAAGAACATCATCAGTTCCTAAGGTTCGCTTTTCTGGACAAGCATTACCAGTTTGTGGCCCTCCCATTCGGGTTAGCCACTGCTCCAAGGATTTTCACAAAGGTGCTAGGGTCCCTTCTAGCGGTTCTAAGACCGAGGGGCATTGCAGTAGTACCTTACTTGGACGACATTCTAATACAAGCGTCATCCCTGTCAAAAGCAAAGGCTCATACAGACATCGTTCTAGCCTTTCTCAGATCACACGGATGTAAGGTGAACATAGGAAAAAGTTCTCTGTCTCCGTCGACAAGAGTTCCCTTCTTGGGAACAATAATAGATTCCTTAGAAATGAGGATTTTTCTAACAGAGGTCAGAAAATCAAAACTTCTAAGCTCTTGTCAAGTGCTTCATTCTGTTCCTCGTCCTTCCATAGCGCAGTGCATGGAAGTAGTAGGGTTGATGGTTGCAGCAATGGACATAGTTCCTTTTGCACGAATTCATCTAAGACCATTACAACTGTGCATGCTCAAACAGTGGAATGGGGACTATACAGACTTGTCTCCAATGATTCAAGTAGATCAGAAGACCAGAGATTCACTCCGTTGGTGGCTGACCCTGGACCATCTGTCCCAGGGAATGAGCTTCCGCAGACCAGAGTGGGTCATTGTCACGACCGACGCCAGTCTAGTGGGCTGGGGCGCGGTCTGGGAATCCCTGAAAGCTCAGGGTCTATCGTCTCGGGAAGAGTCTCTTCTCCCGATAAACATTCTGGAACTGAGAGCGATATTCAATGCTCTCAGGGCTTGGCCTCAGCTAGCAAAGGCCAGATTCATATGGTTCCAATCAGACAACATGACGACCGTTGCGTATATCAATCATCAGGGGGGAACAAGGAGTTCCCTGGCGATGAAAGAAGTGACCAAAATAATTCAATGGGCGGAGGATCACTCCTGCCACCTGTCTGCGATCCACATCCCAGGTGTGGAAAACTGGGAGGCGGATTTTCTGAGTCGTCAGACATTCCATCCGGGGGAGTGGGAACTCCATCCGGAGATCTTTGCCCAAATAACTCAATTATGGGGAATTCCAGACATGGATCTGATGGCGTCTCGTCAGAACTTCAAGGTTCCTTGCTACGGGTCCAGATCCAGGGATCCCAAGGCGACTCTAGTAGATGCACTAGTAGCACCTTGGACCTTCAACCTAGCTTATGTATTTCCACCGTTTCCTCTCATTCCCAGGCTGGTAGCCAGGATCAATCAGGAGAGGGCCTCGGTGATCTTGATAGCTCCTGCCTGGCCACGCAGGACTTGGTATGCAGACCTGGTGAATGTCATCGGCTCCACCATGGAAGCTACCTTTTGAGACAGGACCTTCTTGTTCAGGGTCCATTCGAACATCCAAATCTGGTCTCCCTCCAGCTGACGGCTTGGAGATTGAACGCTTGATTCTATCGAAGCGTGGGTTTTCAGATTCTGTGATAGATACTCTGGTTCAGGCCAGAAAACCGGTAACTAGAAAGATTTACCATAAAATATGGAAAAGATATATCTGTTGGTGTGAATCCAAAGGATTCCCATGGAATAAGATAAAAATTCCTAAGATTCTCTCCTTTCTACAAGAAGGTTTGGAGAAAGGATTATCTGCAGGTTCTCTAAAGGGACAGATCTCTGCTTTATCTGTCTTACTACACAAAAGACTGGCAGCTGTGCCAGATGTTCAAGCATTTGTTCAGGCTCTGGTTAGGATCAAGCCTGTTTACAGACCTTTGACTCCCCCCTGGAGTCTAAATCTAGTTCTTTCAGTTCTTCAAGGGGTTCCGTTTGAACCTTTACATTCCATAGATATTAAGTTACTATCTTGGAAAGTTTTGTTTTTGGTTGCAATTTCTTCTGGTGTTCCATGCAGATAAGGTGGTTTTGCGTACTAAGCCTGGTTTTCTTCCTAAGGTTGTTTCTAACAAAAATATTAACCAGGAGATAGTTGTACCTTCTTTGTGTCCGAATCAAGTTTCAAAGAAGGAACGTTTGTTACACAATTTGGACGTAGTCCGTGCTCTAAAATTCTATTTAGAGGCTACAAAAGATTTCAGACAAACATCTTCCTTGTTTGTTGTTTATTCTGGTAAAAGGAGAGGTCAAAAGGCGACTTCTACCTCTCTTTCCTTTTGGCTTAAAAGCATCATCCGATTGGCTTATGAGACTGCCGGACGGCAGCCTCCTGAAAGAATCACAGCTCACTCCACTAGGGCTGTGGCTTCCACATGGGCCTTCAAGAACGAGGCTTCTGTTGACCAGATATGTAAGGCAGCGACTTGGTCTTCACTGCACACTTTTGCCAAATTTTACAAATTTGATACTTTTGCTTCTTCGGAGGCTATTTTTGGGAGAAAGGTTTTGCAAGCTCTGGTGCCTTCCGTTTAGGTAACCTGATTTGCTCCCTCCCTTCATCCGTGTCCTAAAGCTTTGGTATTGGTTCCCACAAGTAAGGATGACGCCGTGGACCGGACACACCAATGTTGGAGAAAACAGAATTTATGCTTACCTGATAAATTACTTTCTCCAACGGTGTGTCCGGTCCACGGCCCGCCCTGGTTTTTTAATCAGGTCTGATGAATTATTTTCTCTAACTACAGTCACCACGGTACCATATGGTTTCTCCTATATATATATTTCCTCCTGTCCGTCGGTCGAATGACTGGGGTGGGCGGAGCCTAGGAGGGACTATATGGCCAGCTTTGCTGGGACTCTTTGCCATTTCCTGTTGGGGAAGAGAATATCCCACAAGTAAGGATGACGCCGTGGACCGGACACACCGTTGGAGAAAGTAATTTATCAGGTAAGCATAAATTCTGTTTTTTGTTATTTAGACCTAGCTGATGTTCTATAGAAATATATATATTTTTTTAAACACATTACCATCTTGTTTGCTGCAATTGTTTTTCCATAGCTAAACTCTACACACCACTTGTCTTCTGCAGAAGGGAAGCCAGAATTAACTCCTCCAAATCGGGCAAGGCTGGCCACAATCGTTAGCTACAAAGCAATGCACTTTATATTATCTGCTAAAGACAATTAGGAAAACATATGTAGCTGTGTTAGCCTTGAAGTCTGCAATATTGCAAAACCACTAGTTTAATTTAGTTTTATTTCTTCTGTTATGTGTGATCAGTCCACGGGTCATCATTACTTCTGGGATATAACTCCTCCCCAACAGGAAATGCAAGAGGATTCACCCAGCAGAGCTGCATATAGCTCCTCCCCTCTACGTCAGTCCCAGTCATTCTCTTGCACCCAACGACTAGATAGGATGTGTGAGAGGACTATGGTGATTATACTTAGTTTTTATGACTTCAATCAAAAGTTTGTTATTTTACAATAACACCGGAGCGTGTTGTTACTTCTCTGGCAGAGTTTGAGGAAGAATCTACCAGAGTTTTTTACTATGATTTTAACCGGAGTAGTTAAGATCATATTGCTGTTCTCGGCCATCTGAGGGAGGTAAAAGCTTCAGATCAGGGGACAGCGGGCAGATGAATCTGCATTGAGGTATGTAGCAGTTTTTATTTTCTGAATGGAATTGATGAGAAAATCCTGCCATACCGTTATAATGACATGTATGTATACACTTCAGTATTCTGGGGATGGTATTTCACCGGAACTACTCTGTTAAAAGTCACTAATCCTTTTAATAAGTATTTATCATGTTAAACGTTTTTGCTGGAATGTAGAATCGTTTACATTTCTGAGGTACTGAGTGAATAAATATTTGGGCATTATTTTCCACTTGGCAGTTGTTTGGTTTTAATTGTGACAGTTTCGTTTCTCTTCACTGCTGTGTGTGAGGGGGAGGGGCCGTTTTTGGCGCTCTTTGCTACGCATCAAAAAATTCCAGTCAGTTACTCTTATATTTCCTGCATGATCCGGTTCATCTCTGACAGATCTCAGGGGTCTTCAAACTTCTTTGGAGGGAGGTAGATTCTCTCAGCAGAGCTGTGAGAATTTTATATTGACTGTGAATAAAAACGTTGCTCTGTAATTTTTATGTCAAATTTAATTATTGTTATTTTTCTAATGGGAACAAACCTTTGCTAAAAGTTGTGTTGTTTTAAAGTTTGATGCTATAACTGTTTTTTCAGTTCATTATTTCAACTGTCATTTAATCGTTTAGTACCTCTTTGAGGCACAGTACGTTTTTGCTAAAAAAGATTATAACCAAGTTGCAAGTTTATTGCTAGTGTGTTAAACATGTCTGACTCAGAGGAAGATATCTGTGTCATTTGTTCCAATGCCAAGGTGGAGCCCAATAGAAATTTATGTACTAACTGTATTGATGCTACTTTAAATAAAAGTCAATCTGTACAATTTGAACAAATTTCACCAAACAGCGAGGGGAGAGTTATGCCGACTAACTCGCCTCACGCGGCAGTACCTGCATCTCCCGCCCGGGAGGTGCGTGATATTATGGCGCCTAGTACATCTGGGCGGCCATTACAGATAACATTACAAGATATGGCTACTGTTATGACTGAAGTTTTGTCTAAATTACCAGAACTAAGAGGCAAGCGTGATCACTCTGGGGTGAGAACAGAGTGCGCTGACAATACTAGGGCCATGTCTGATACTGCGTCACAGCTTGCAGAGCATGAGGACGGAGAGCTTCATTCTGTAGGTGATGGTTCTGATCCAAACAGATTGGATTCAGATATTTCAAATTTTAAATTTAAATTGGAGAACCTCCGTGTATTACTAGGGGAGGTCTTAGCAGCTCTCAATGATTGTAACACCGTTGCAATACCAGAGAAACTGTGTAGGTTGGATAAATACTTTGCGGTACCGGCGAGTACTGACGTTTTTCCTATACCTAAGAGACTAACTGAAATTGTTACTAAGGAGTGGGATAGACCCGGTGTGCCGTTCTCACCCCCTCCAATATTTAGAAAGATGTTTCCAATAGACACCACCACTCGGGACTTATGGCAAACGGTCCCTAAGGTGGAGGGAGCAGTTTCTACTTTAGCTAAGCGTACCACTATCCCGGTGGAGGATAGCTGTGCTTTTTCAGATCCAATGGATAAAAAATTAGAGGGTTACCTTAAGAAAATGTTTGTTCAACAAGGTTTTATATTGCAACCCCTTGCATGTATCGCGCCGATTACGGCTGCGGCAGCATTTTGGATTGAGTCTCTGGAAGAGAACCTTAGTTCATCTACGCTAGACGACATTACGGACAGGCTTAGAGTCCTTAAACTAGCTAATTCATTCATTTCGGAGGCCGTAGTACATTTAACCAAACTTACGGCTAAGAACTCAGGATTCGCCATACAGGCACGTAGGGCGCTGTGGCTAAAATCCTGGTCAGCTGATGTTACTTCTAAGTCCAAATTACTTAATATACCTTTCAAGGGGCAGTCTTTATTTGGGCCCGGTTTGAAAGAAATTATCGCTGACATTACAGGAGGTAAGGGCCACGCCCTACCTCAAGACAAAGCCAAAGCTAAGGCTAGACAGTCTAATTTTCGTCCCTTTCGGAATTTCAAAACAGGAGCAGCATCAACCTCCACTGCACCAAAACAGGAGGGAGCTGTTGCTCGTTACAGGCAAGGCTGGAAGCCTAACCAGTCCTGGAACAAGAGCAAGCAGGCCAGGAAACCTGCTGCTGCCCCAAAGACAGCATGAACCGAGAGCCCCCGATCCGGGACCGGATCTAGTGGGGGGCAGACTTTCTCTCTTCGCCCAGGCCTGGGCAAGAGATGTTCAGGATCCCTGGGCGCTAGAGATCATATCTCAGGGATACCTTCTAGACTTCAAATTATCTCCCCCAAGAGGGAGATTTCATCTGTCAAGGTTGTCAACAAACCAGATAAAGAAAGAAGCGTTTCTACGCTGTGTACAAGATCTGTTATTAATGGGAGTGATCCATCCGGTTCCGCGGTCGGAACAAGGACAAGGGTTCTACTCAAACCTGTTTGTGGTTCCCAAAAAAGAGGGAACTTTCAGGCCAATCTTAGATTTAAAGATTCTAAACAAATTCCTAAGAGTTCCATCGTTCAAAATGGAAACTATTCGGACAATTTTACCCATGATCCAAAAGGGTCAGTACATGACCACAGTGGATTTAAAAGATGCTTACCTTCACATACCGATTCACAAAGATCATCACCGGTATCTAAGGTTTGCCTTCTTAGACAGGCACTACCAGTTTGTAGCTCTTCCATTCGGATTGGCTACGGCTCCAAGAATCTTCACAAAGGTTCTGGGTGCCCTTCTGGCGGTACTAAGACCGCGAGGGATTTCGGTAGCTCCGTACCTAGACGACATTCTAATACAAGCTTCAAGCTTTCAAACTGCCAAGTCTCATACAGAGTTAGTTCTGGCATTTCTAAGGTCGCATGGATGGAAAGTGAACGAAAAGAAGAGTTCTCTTTTTCCTCTCACAAGAGTTCCATTCTTGGGGACTCTTATAGATTCTGTAGAAATGAAGATTTACCTGACAGAAGACAGGTTAACAAAGCTTCAAAATGCATGCCGTGTCCTTCATTCCATTCAACACCCGTCAGTAGCTCAATGCATGGAGGTGATCGGCTTAATGGTAGCGGCAATGGACATAGTACCTTTTGCACGCCTACACCTCAGACCGCTGCAATTGTGCATGCTAAGTCAGTGGAATGGGGATTACTCAGATTTGTCCCCTACTCTGAATCTGAATCAAGAGACCAGAAATTCTCTTCTATGGTGGCTTTATCGGCCACACCTGTCCAGGGGGATGCTGGATGTAGTTCGTGCCCTCAAGTTCTACTTGCAGGCAACTAAAGATTTTCGCCAAACTTCTTCCCTGTTTGTCGTTTATTCTGGACAGAGGAGAGGTCAAAAAGCTTCTGCTACCTCTCTCTCTTTTTGGCTTCGTAGCATAATACGTTTAGCCTATGAGACTGCTGGACAGCAGCCTCCTGAAAGAATTACAGCTCACTCCACTAGAGCTGTGGCTTCCACTTGGGCCTTTAAGAATGAGGCCTCTGTTGAACAGATTTGCAAGGCTGCAACTTGGTCTTCGCTTCATACTTTTTCCAAATTTTACAAATTTGACACTTTTGCTTCTTCGGAGGCTATTTTTGGGAGAAAGGTTCTTCAGGCAGTGGTTCCTTCTGTATAATGAGCCTGCCTATCCCTCCCGTCATCCGTGTACTTTTGCTTTGGTATTGGTATCCCAGAAGTAATGATGACCCGTGGACTGATCACACATAACAGAAGAAAACATAATTTATGCTTACCTGATAAATTCCTTTCTTCTGTTGTGTGATCAGTCCACGGCCCGCCCTGTTTTAAGGCAGGTAAATATCTTTTAAATTATACTCCAGTCACCACTTCACCCTTGGTTACTCCTTTCTCGTTGATTCTTGGTCGAATGACTGGGACTGACGTAGAGGGGAGGAGCTATATGCAGCTCTGCTGGGTGAATCCTCTTGCATTTCCTGTTGGGGAGGAGTTATATCCCAGAAGTAATGATGACCCGTGGACTGATCACACAACAGAAGAAAGGAATTTATCAGGTAAGCATAAATTATGTTTTTACAAAGATATGACGAGTCCACGGATTTCATCCTTGTGGGATATTAACCTCCTGCTAACAGGAAGTGGCAAAGAGCACCACAGCAGAGCTGTATATATAGCCCCTCCCCTTCCCCTCCACCCTCAGTCATTCTCTTTGCCTGTGTTATACTAGGGAGACATGGTAAAGTGAGGCGTTAGTTTTAGTTTCTTCAATCAAGAAGTTTTTTATTTTAAATGGTACCGGTGCGTATTATTTTCCTCAGGGGGATATGGAAGAAGATTTTTGCCCTGAGGTTTGATGATCTTAGCATTTGTAACTAAGATCCACGCTGGTTCCCACAAGACTTCTGAAGGTAACCATGAGACATCTTCAGTTTGGAGACCAGTTTCATGCTACAAGCAGCATTAAGGTATGTGCAACCTTTTTTTTTGAGGAGACTTGGTGTATCAGAACTGGCTGGCATTATTTTCCTGTATGGGAATGGGGTAAGCAGTAAAACCTATTTTAATAAGAGGGGTGTTACTAAAGTGCCTATTTTAAATTTATCATTAGTTGATATTTGGGCATTATGTGACATGGGAGACAATATAAAAAACAATGTTTTATGTTTTTTATTTTTGGCACTTAAAACTTATTGGTTTTATGCTTGAGAGTTATATTGTGTGTGTATTTTTACTTTAGTGCAAAACTGCATTTCCATGCGGTGTTGTTTGGGCCTACTCCAACTTTTGCGCCTATTTTGGCGCAATTTCTTCAGGCTTAGCAGCAGCAAACAGTAACTCGGTGGCTCCTGGACTGTGTAGCTGGTCTGAAGGGTTGGAAACTTGATTCGAAGTACCCTGGGGGCAGGTAGGCGCCACAGCAGAGCTGTGGCGAGGTGCAAAGTGTATTTTTTATCTATCTTTTGACTACATGTTGATATAAGTACTTCTAAAGTCTTATTTCTGCCCTTGCTTCTGGGTGCAGTAATTTTTGGATTAACCAACGATATTAAGTTAAATTTGGGAATAATTTAACGTTTTTTTTGTGCATTTTGGAAAAATAGTTCACTTTTTCTTAAAGGCACAGTACACGTTTTTTTCTCATGTTTATTTTATGCTATAAATAAGTGTTTAAACAACTTTTGTGCTATTACTAGTCTGTTCAACATGTCTGACATTGAGGTTTCTCATTGTTCTATGTGTTTAGAAGCTATTGTGCAACCCCCTCTAACATTGTGTAACTTTTGTACTGAAAGGGCTTTACAATGTAAAAAGCATATTTTAAATAAAGTGTGCCTAGGGATGATTCTCAGTCTGAAGAGAATCAGGATATGCCTTCCAATTCTCCCCAAGTGTCACAACCTTTTATGCCCACACAAGCGACGCCTAGTACTTCTAGTGCGTCTAATTCCTTTACTCTGCAGGAGATGGCTGCAGTTATGTCAACTACCCTTACAGAGGTATTGTCTAAATTACCAGTGTTGCAGGGTAAACACAGTAGGTCAAGTATTAATGTAAATACTGAATCCTCTGATGCTTTATTAGCTATTTCCGATGTTCTCTCACAGTGCTCTGAGTTGGGGATTAGGGAATTACTGTCTGAGGGTGAAATTTCTGATTCAGGGAATGTTTTGCCTCAGACAGATTCGGATGCTATGTCATTTAAATTTAAGCTTGAACACCTCTGCCTGTTGCTTAGGGAGGTTTTAGCGACTCTGCATGATTGTGATCCTATTGTGATTCCTCCAGAGAAATTGTGTAAAATTGATAAATATTTGGAAGTTCCTACTTACACTGATGTTTTTCCGGTTCCTAAGAGAATTTCGGAAATTATTAGTAAGGAATGGGATAGACCAGGTATACCGTTTTCTCCCTCTCCTAATTTTAAGAAAATGTTTCCTATATCAGATACCATTTGGGACTCATGGCAAGCGTTCCCTAAGGTAGAGGAAGCTATATCTTCCCTAGCTAAGCGTACTACTATACCCATTGAGGATAGTTGTGCTTTCAAGGATCCTATGGATAAGAAATTAGAGGGTTTACTAAAGAAATTATTTGTTAATTAGGGATTTCTTTTACAGCCTATGGCTTGCATTGTTCCAGTAACTACTGCAGCTGCTTTTTGGTTTGAGGCTTTAGAAGAGTCTCTTAAGGTTGAGACTCCATTAGATGACACTCTAGATAGAATTAAGGCTCTTAAGCTAGCTAATTCTTTTATTACTGATGCCGCTTTTCAAATTGCTAAATTAGCGGCAAAAAATGCAGGATTTGCTATTTTAGCACGTAGAGCATTGTGGCTCAAATCTTGGTCTGCTGATGTGTCAAAACATAAGCTTTTAGCTATTCCCTTTAAAGGTAAGACCCTTTTTGGGCCAGAATTGAAGGAGATAATTTCTGATATTACAGGAGGGTAAGGGCCATGCCCTACCTCAGGATAGGTCGATTAAAATGAGGGGTAAACAGAATAATTTTCGTTCCTTTCTGAACTTTAAAGGAGGACCCGCCCGCTTCTTTTTCTTCCACAAAGCAGCATGAAGGGGTGGCCCCGATCCGGGAGCGGATCTAGTAGGGGGCAGACTTTCTTTCTTTGCTCAAGCTTGGGCAAGTGATGTTCAGGATTCCTGGGCACTAGAAATAGTGACCAACGGTTATCAATTGGAATTCAAGGATTTTCTCCCAAGAGGGAGATTTCATCTTTCAAAATTATCTGCAAAACAGATAAAGAGAGAGGCGTTCTTACGCTGTGTAAAAGACCTTTTTACTATGGGAGTAATCTGTCCTGTTCCAAAATTGGAACAGGGACAGGGGTTTTACTCAAACCTATTTGTGGTCCCCAAAAAAGAGGGAACGTTCAGACCCATTTTGGACCTCAAGTGTCTAAACAAATTTCTAAGAGTTCCATCATTCAAGATGGAGACAATTCGAACGATTTTGTCAATGATCCAGGAGGGTCAATATATGACTACCGTGGATTTGAAGGATGCTTACCTTCATATTCCAAACCACAAAGATCATCATCGGTTTCTAAGGTTTGCCTTCTTGGACAAACATTATCAGTTCGTGGCTCTTCCTTTCGGGTTGGCCACAGCACCCAGAATCTTCACAAAGGTTCTAGGGTCTCTTTTGGCGGTTCTCAGACCGCAAGGGATAGCAGTGGCGCCTTATCTGGACGATATTCTGATTCAGGCGTCAACATATCATTGACAAAATCTCACACGGACACAGTGTTGTCTTTTCAGAGAACTCACGTCTGGAAGGTGAACATAGAGAAGAGTTCACTTGTTCCACAGACAAGGGTTCCTTTTCTGGGAACTCTGATAGACTCGGTAGCCATGAAAGTATTTCTGACGGATGTCAGAAAATCAAAGATTTTGAATACTTGCCAAGCACTTCTGTCCATTCCTCGGCCATCAGTGGCTCAGTGTATGGAGCTAATCTGATTAATGGTAGCGGCAATGGACATTGTTCCGTTTGCTCGCTTTCATCTCAGACCACTTCAACTGTGCATGCTCGATCAGTGGAATGGGGATTATGCGGATTTATCTCCAAAGATAATTCTGGATCAAGAGACCAGAAACTCTCTCTTCTTTGGTGGTTGTCGCCAGATCATCTGTCCCAGGGGACTTGTTTCCGCAGAAACTCGTGGGTGATAGTGACAACAGATGCCAGCCTTCTGGGCTGGGGTGCAGTTTGGAACTCCCTGAAGGCTCAGGGTGTTTGGACTCAGGTGGAGTCTCTACTTCCAATCAATATTCTGGAACTGAGAGCAATATTCAATGCGCTTCAGGCGTGGCCTCAGTTGGCTTCGGCCAAATTCATCAGATTCCAGTCGGACAACATAACGACTGTGGCATATGTCAATCATCAGGGGGGAACAAGGAGTTCCTTAGCAATGATAGAAGTATCCAAGATAATCAGTTGGGCAGAGGCCTACTCTGATCATCTGTCAGCGATCTACATCCCAGGGGTAGAGAACTAGGAAGCAGATTTTCTAAGTCGACATACTGTTCATCCGGGGGAGTGGGAACTTCACTTGGAGGTATTTGCCTCATTGATTCTCAAATGGGGCAGACCGGAATTGGTTTTGATGGCATCTCGTCAGAATGCCAAGCTTCCAAGATGCGGATCCCGGTCAAGGGAGCTTCAGTGATCCTGATAGCGCCTGCGTGGCCACGCAGGACTTGGTATGCGGATCTAGTGGACATGTCCTCTCTGCCACCGTGGAAACTTCCGTTGAGACAGGACCTTCTCTTTCAAGGTCCTTTCCAACATCCAAATCTAATTTCTCTGCAACTGACTGCGTGGAGATTGAACGCTTGATTTTTATCGAAGCGAGGATTCTCTGGTTCAGTTATCAATACTTTCATACAGGCTAGAAAGCTTGTCACTAGAAAAATCTATCATAAGATATGGCGTAAATATCTTTTTGGTGTGAATCCAAGGGTTACTCATGGAGTAAAGTTAGGATTTCTAGGATTTTGCCTTTTCTCCAGGAAGGATTGGAGAAAGGGTTATCAGCAGGTTCCTTAAAGGGACAAATTTCAGCTTTGTCAATTCTGTTTCACAAATGTTTGGCAAATGTATCAGATGTTCAGTCTTTTTGTCAGGCTCTATCTAGAATTAAGCCTGTATTTAGACCTATTACTCCTCCCTGGAGTTTGAATTTAGTTCTTAGAGTTCTGCAAGGGGTTCCGTTTGAACCTATGCTTTCCATAGATATTAAACTATTATCTTGGAAAGTTCTGTTTTTGGTTGCTATTTCTTCTGCTCGAAGAGTTTCTGAGCTTTCAGCATTACAATGTGATTCGCCTTATCTCATATTTCATTCTGATAAGGTGGTTTTTACGTACCAAACCTGGGTTCCTTCCTAAGGTTGTTTCGAATAAGAATATTAATCAGGAAATTGTTGTTCCTTCCTTGTGTCCTAATCCTTCTAAGAAGGAGCGTCTGTTACGTAACTTGGACATGGTCCGTGCCTTGAAGTTTTACTTACAGGCAACTAAAGATTTCTGTCAATCATCTTCATTGTTTATTCTGGAAAGCGTAGGGGTCAGAAAGCTACGGCTACCTCTTTCTTTTTGGCTGAGAAGTATCATCCGCCTGGCATATGAGACTGCTGGACAGAATTACGGCTCATTCTTCTAGGGCTGTGGCTTCCATATGGGCTTTTAAAAAGATGCATCTGTGGAACAGATTTGTAAGGCTGTGACTTGGTGGTCCCTTCACACTTTTTACAAATTTGATACTTCTGCTTCTTCTGAGGCTATCTTTGGGGGAAAGGTTCTTCAAGCAGTGGTGCCTTCCGTTTAGGTTCCTGTCTTGTCCCTCCCTTTCATCCGTGTCCTATTGCTTTGGTATTGGTTTCCCACAAGTAAGGATGAAATCTGTGGACTCGTCATATCTTTGTAAAAGAAAACTAAATTTATGCTTACCTGATAAATTACTTTCTTTTACGATATGACGAGTCCACGGCCCACCCTGTTCTTTTTAAGACAGTTTTTCTTTATTTTTTGTGTGTAAACTTCAGTCACCTCGGCGCCTTTTTAGCCTTTCCTTTCTCTCTTCCTATACCTTTGACTGAGGGTGGAGGGGAAGGGGAGGGGCTATATATACAGCTCTGCTGTGGTGCTCTTTGCCACTTCCTGTTAGCAGGAGGTTAATATCCCACAAGTAAGAATGAAATCCGTGGACTCATCATATCGTAAAAGAAAGTAATTTATCAGGTAAGCATAAATTTAGTTTTATTTTACGTGGTTAAATAGCATCAACCATCTTTGTGTCATGGCGCACAAACTTTGGTTATACATATGTTTACTGAAACCTCGCTATCTCAGCACAGGATGGTCCTAGCTCCTAACACAAAACTGATTTGTAGATCACATTACTAGACACATGTTCATATATAAACATTTTTCACATTCTTGATCCTTGATTTTGATCAGACGTGAAGTTTTTAAATTGTGTTGTGTCATCATCAGGTTCCTTTTTCACTACAATCTACAACACCTCACATTGAGAAAGGTCCTTACACGGCTGAAACGTTTGTTTATTTTACTGTTGTACATTACTACTGAGGCCGACGCCTCCAGATGTCAGCCAGGGA
This sequence comes from Bombina bombina, assembly GCF_027579735.1. Taxonomy (NCBI): domain Eukaryota; kingdom Metazoa; phylum Chordata; class Amphibia; order Anura; family Bombinatoridae; genus Bombina; species Bombina bombina. Next base: position 844,912,690 of record NC_069504.1, on the reverse strand, counting down.
ACAGGGGAGTGACAAACTCCATTTTAAAGAATTAGTTAAGTATGTGGAGTGTAGAGTTCATACTCTGTTATTTTTTAATTATAACATTAATAAAATTTAGTTTTATTTTCTTATACTTATTGCTTAGGTAGTTTTGAGTGCTAAAAGTCCCTTCTTTTCTTTCTCTATCTCTCTCACATTCTATGTGTCATCATAAATATAATGTAAAATAAAGTTGGTTATAATTGTTATGCTTATATTACATCTTTTCATTTCTCAAAACGCATGACTAAATTAGGATTTCTTCTGTTATGTGTGATCAGTCCACGGGTCATCATTACTTCTGGGATATATCTCCTCCCCAACAGGAAATGCAAGAGGATTCACCCAGCAGAGCTGCATATAGCTCCTCCCCTCTACGTCAGTCCCAGTCATTCTCTTGCACCCAACGACTAGATAGGATGTGTGAGAGGACTATGGTGATTATTCTTAGTTTTTATGACTTCAATCAAAAGTTTGTTATTTTAAAATAGCACCGGAGCGTGTTATTACTTCTCTGGCAGAGTTTGAGAAGAATCTGACAGAGATTTTTTACTATGATTTTAACCGGAGTCGTTAAGATCATATTGCTGTTCTCGACCATCTGAGGGAGGTAAAGGCTTCAGATCAGGGGACAGCGGGCAGATGAATCTGCATTGAGGTATGTGGCAGTTTTTATTTTCTGAATGGAATTGATGAGAAAAGCCTGCCATACCGTTAAAATGACATGTATGTATACACTTCAGTATTCTGGGGATGGTATTTCACCGGAACTACTGTGTTAAAGGTCACTAATCCTTTTAATAACTATTCTCATGTTAAACGTTTTTGCTGGAATGTAGAATCGTTTACATTGCTGAGGTACTGTGTGAATAAATATTTGGGCATTATTTCCACTTGGCAGTTTTTTGCTTTAATTGTGACAGTTTCGTTTCTCTTCACTGCTGTGTGGGAGAGGGAGGGGCCGTTTTTGGCGCTCTTTGCTACGCATCAAAAAATTCCAGTCAGCTACTTTTATATTTCCTGCATGATCCGGTTCATCTCTGACAGATCTCAGGGGTCTTCAAACTTCTTTGAAGGGAGGTAAATTCTCTCAGCAGAGCTGTGAGAATTCTTATAGTGACTGTGAATAAAAAACGTTGTTTTGTTTTCTTATGTACAAATTTAATTAGTGTTGTTTTTTACTAATGGGAACAAACCTTTGCTAAAAGTTGTGTTGTTTTAAAGTTTGATGCTATAACTGTTTTTCAGTTCATTATTTCAACTGTCATTTAATCGTTAGTACCTCTTTGAGGCACAGTGCGTTTTTTTGCTAAAAAAGATTATAACCAAGTTGTAAGTTTTTTTGCTAGTGTGTTAAACATGTCTGACTCAGAGGAAGATATCTGTGTCATTTGTTCCAATGCCAAGGTGGAGCCCAATAGAAATTTATGTACTAACTGTATTGATGCTACTTTAAATAAAAGTCAATCTGTACAATGTGAACAAATTTCACCAAACAGCGAGGGGAGAGTTATGCCGACTAACTCGCCTCACGCGACAGTACCTGCATCTCCCGCCCGGGAGGTGCGTGATATTTTGGCGCCTAGTACATCTGGGCGGCCATTACAGATAACATTACAAGATATGGCTACTGTTATGACTGAAGTTTTGTCTAAATTACCAGAACTAAGAGGCAAGCGTGATCACTCTGGGGTGAGAACAGAGTGCGCTGACAATGCTAGGGCCATGTCTGATACTGCGTCACAGCTCGCAGAGCATGAGGACGGAGAGCTTCATTCTGTGGGTGACGGTTCTGATCCAAACAGATTGGACTCAGATATTTCAAATTTTAAATTTAAATTGGAGAACCTCCGTGTACTACTAGGGGAGGTCTTAGCAGCTCTCAACGATTGTAACACCGTTGCAATACCAGAGAAACTGTGTAGGTTGGATAAATACTTTGCGGTACCGGCGAGTACTGACGTTTTTCCTATACCTAAGAGACTAACTGAAATTGTTACTAAGGAGTGGGATAGACCCGGTGTGCCGTTCTCACCCCCTCCAATATTTAGAAAGATGTTTCCAATAGACGCCACCACTCGGGACTTATGGCAAACGGTCCCCAAGGTGGAGGGAGCAGTTTCTACTTTAGCTAAGCGTACCACTATCCCGGTGGAGGATAGCTGTGCTTTCTCAGATCCAATGGATAAAAAATTAGAGGGTTACCTTAAGAAAATGTTTGTTCAACAAGGTTTTATATTACAACCCCTTGCATGTATCGCGCCGATTACGGCTGCGGCAGCATTTTGGATTGAGTCGCTTGAAGAGAACCTTAGTTCCTCTACGCTAGACGACATTACGGACAGGCTTAGAGTCCTTAAACTAGCTAATTCTTTCATTTCGGAGGCCGTAGTACATTTAACCAAACTTACGGCTAAGAACTCAGGATTCGCCATACAGGCACGCAGGGCACTGTGGCTAAAATCCTGGTCAGCTGATGTTACTTCTAAGTCCAAATTACTTAATATACCTTTCAAGGGGCAGTCCTTATTCGGGCCCGGTTTGAAAGAAATTATCGCTGACATTACGGGAGGTAAGGGCCACGCCCTACCTCAAGACAAGGCCAAAGCTAAGGCTAGACAGTCTAATTTTCGTCCCTTTCGGAATTTCAAGGCAGGAGCAGCATCAACCTCCACTGCACCAAAACAGGAAGGAGCTGTTGCTCGTTACAGGCAAGGCTGGAAGCCTAATCAGTCCTGGAACAAAAGCAAGCAGGCCAGGAAACCTGCTGCTGCCCCAAAGACAGCATGAACCGAGAGCCCCCGATCCGGGACCGGATCTAGTAGGGGGCAGACTCTCTCTCTTCGCCCAGGCCTGGGCAAGAGATGTTCAGGATCCCTGGGCACTAGAGATCATATCTCAGGGATACCTTCTAGACTTCAAATTATCTCCCCCAAGAGGGAGATTTCATCTGTCAAGGTTGTCAACAAACCAGATAAAGAAAGAACAAGATCTGTTAACAATGGGAGTGATCCATCCGGTTCCGTGGTCGGAACAAGGACAAGGGTTCTACTCAAACCTGTTTGTGGTTCCCAAAAAAGAGGGAACTTTCAGGCCAATCTTAGATTTAAAGACTTTAAACAAATTCCTAAGAGTTCCATCGTTCAAAATGGAAACTATTCGGACAATCTTACCCATGATCCAAGAGGGTCAGTACATGACCACAGTGGATTTAAAGGATGCTTACCTTCACATACCGATCCACAAAGATCATCACCGGTATCTAAGGTTTGCCTTCTTAGACAGGCACTACCAGTTTGTAGCTCTTCCATTCGGATTGGCTACGGCTCCAAGAATCTTCACAAAGGTTCTGGGTGCCCTTCTAGCGGTACTAAGACCGCGAGGGATTTCGGTAGCTCCGTACCTAGACGACATTCTAATACAAGCTTCAAGCTTTCAAACTGCCAAGTCTCATACAGAGTTAGTTCTGGCATTTCTAAGGTCGCATGGATGGAAAGTGAACGAAAAGAAGAGTTCTCTCTTTCCTCTCACAAGAGTTCCATTCTTGGGGACTCTTATAGATTCTGTAGAAATGAAGATTTACCTGACAGAAGACAGGTTAACAAAACTTCAAAATGCAGGCCGCGTCCTTCATTCCATTCAACACCCGTCAGTAGCTCAATGCATGGAGGTGATCGGCTTAATGGTAGCGGCAATGGACATAGTACCTTTTGCACGCCTACACCTCAGACCGCTGCAATTATGCATGCTAAGTCAGTGGAATGGGGATTACTCAGATTTGTCCCCTACTCTGAATCTGAATCAAGAGACCAGAAATTCTCTTCTATGGTGGCTTTATCGGCCACACCTGTCCAGGGGGATGCCATTCAGCAGGCCAGACTGGACAATTGTAACAACAGACGCCAGCCTTCTAGGTTGGGGCGCTGTCTGGAATTCTCTGAAGGCTCAGGGACTATGGAATCAGGAGGAGAGTCTCCTACCAATAAACATTCTGGAATTGAGAGCAGTTCTCAATGCCCTTCTGGCTTGGCCCCAGTTAACAACTCGGGGGTTCATCAGGTTTCAGTCGGACAACATCACGACTGTAGCTTACATCAACCATCAGGGAGGGACAAGAAGCTCCCTAGCAATGATGGAAGTATCAAAGATAATTCGCTGGGCAGAGTCTCACTCTTGCCACCTGTCAGCAATCCACATCCCGGGAGTGGAGAACTGGGAGGCGGATTTCTTGAGTCGCCAGACTTTTCATCCGGGGGAGTGGGAACTTCATCCGGAGGTCTTTGCCCAAATACTTCGACGTTGGGGCAAACCAGAGATAGATCTCATGGCGTCTCGCCAGAACGCCAAACTTCCTCGCTACGGGTCCAGATCCAGGGATCCGGGAGCAGTTCTGATAGATGCTTTGACAGCACCTTGGAACTTCAGGATGGCTTATGTGTTTCCACCCTTCCCGCTGCTTCCTCGATTGATTGCCAAAATCAAACAGGAGAGAGCATCAGTAATTCTAATAGCACCTGCTTGGCCACGCAGGACTTGGTATGCAGATCTAGTGGACATGTCATCCTGTCCGCCTTGGTCTCTACCTCTAAGACAGGACCTTCTGATACAGGGTCCATTCAAACATCAAAATCTAACTTCTCTGAAGCTGACTGCTTGGAAATTGAACGCTTGATTTTATCAAAACGTGGTTTTTCTGAGTCGGTTATTGATACCCTGATTCAGGCTAGGAAGCCTGTTACCAGAAGGATTTACCATAAAATATGGCGGAAATACCTATACTGGTGCGAATCCAAAGGTTACTCCTGGAGTAAGGTTAGGATCGCTAGGATATTGTCTTTTCTACAAGAAGGTTTAGAAAAGGGTTTATCAGCTAGTTCATTAAAGGGACAGATTTCAGCTCTGTCCATCTTGTTACACAGACGTCTGTCAGAAAATCCAGACGTCCAGTCCTTTTGTCAGGCTTTAGCTAGGATCAAGCCTGTGTTTAAAGCTGTTGCTCCACCATGGAGTTTAAACTTAGTTCTTAACGTTTTACAGGGTGTTCCGTTTGAACCCCTTCATTCCATTGATATAAAAATGTTATCTTGGAAAGTTCTGTTTTTAATGGCTATTTCCTCGGCTCGAAGAGTCTCTGAGTTATCAGCCTTACATTGTGATTCCCCTTATCTGATTTTTCACTCAGACAAGGTAGTTCTGCGTACTAAACCTGGGTTCTTACCTAAGGTAGTCACTAACAGGAACATCAATCAAGAGATTGTTGTCCCATCATTGTGTCCAAATCCTTCTTCAAAGAAGGAACGTCTTTTACACAATCTGGATGTAGTTCGTGCCCTCAAGTTCTACTTGCAGGCAACTAAAGATTTTCGCCAAACTTCTTCCTTGTTTGTCGTTTACTCTGGACAGAGGAGAGGTCAAAAAGCTTCTGCTACCTCTCTCTCTTTTTGGCTTCGTAGCATAATACGTTTAGCCTATGAGACTGCTGGACAGCAGCCTCCTGAAAGAATTACAGCTCACTCCACTAGAGCTGTGGCTTCCACTTGGGCCTTTAAGAATGAGGCCTCTGTTGAACAGATTTGCAAGGCTGCAACTTGGTCTTCGCTTCATACTTTTTCCAAATTTTACAAATTTGACACTTTTGCTTCTTCGGAGGCTATTTTTGGGAGAAAGGTTCTTCAGGCAGTGGTTCCTTCTGTATAATGAGCCTGCCTATCCCTCCCGTCATCCGTGTACTTTTGCTTTGGTATTGGTATCCCAAAAGTAATGATGACCCGTGGACTGATCACACATAACAGAAGAAAACATAATTTATGCTTACCTGATAAATTCCTTTCTTCTGTTGTGTGATCAGTCCACGGCCCGCCCTGTTTTAAGGCAGGTAAATATCTTTTAAATTATACTCCAGTCACCACTTCACCCTTGGTTACTCCTTTCTCGTTGATTCTTGGTCGAATGACTGGGACTGACGTAGAGGGGAGGAGCTATATGCAGCTCTGCTGGGTGAATCCTCTTGCATTTCCTGTTGGGGAGGAGATATATCCCAGAAGTAATGATGACCCGTGGACTGATCACACAACAGAAGAAAGGAATTTATCAGGTAAGCATAAATTATGTTTTTCGCCAGATTACTACTAGCCCTGTCTCTAACTAGTGGAATCTCAAACGAGCCGATTTATCAGTCTTGCGGACATGATACCCTGTAGTGTATCATGTCCGCCCGACATCGCTGAGTGCAGACAGTATATGCTGTCCGCATTTTACATTGCACAAGCAGTTCTGGTGAACTGCTTGTGCAATGACGCCCCCTGCAGATTCGCAGGCAGGGGGTTTCAATCCAATCGTACATGATCAGGCGGATTGATTTGTCCGCAGCCTCAGAGGAGGCCCCAAAATCTCAAACTATGCTACCATAGAGGACTTATATCTTGAAAAATGTCAGGTTTCTATCAGTTCTCAACCAAAGATAATCAACCTGAAAGTGAAGGGAAAAGTTAAAATTGCACATACCCCAATTAAAAATAAATAATAAAATGTATGTACAGTATATAAGCCTATAAGAGAAAACACATGTTCTGCATGCACACTATACTTACCTAGGTACCGCCTAAAAAAAAAAAAAAAAAATTATGGCTGTATATATGAACATGTACAGATCAGTTTTTGTTCTAAGAAGCTAGGACCATCCTAAGCTGAGTTAATTGTGGTTTTCATTAACATCTGTATAATCAAAATATGTTGCATGCCACAACACAAAGATGGCTGCCGTGGTTAAACCAAGTGAAATAGAAAAAAAACCTGATGATTTTGCAATACCAACACACAGAGGTAATCACTTTAAAAAAATTAAAAATGGTCAAGCAACCTGTGTTTGACCACTTGAGATGGATTGTCCCAGATATGCTCTGAAGTTTGGTACACTTGGTGGTCTTAAACAGACATGAAATTAAACATTTTTCTGCAAAGCATAAAATTTGGTTTGTTCTTTTCGTATCCTTTGTTGAAGTGGCAACAATGCACTACTGGGAGCGATCTGAACACATTGGGTGAGCTAATGACAAGAGGCAGATATGTGCAGCCACTAATCAGCAGCTACTTCCCGGTAGTGATTTGCTGCTTAGGAGCCTACCTAGGTATTTGCTGCAAAGGATAGTAAGAAAAAGAAGCAAATTAGATGGCAGAGCATACAATTTAAATCAACTTTCCAATTTACAATTTTTTTTTATTTATTTTTTTGCTTTCATACCCCTTTAAATCTTTCTTCAGTCTAAATTTGTGTGGAATCAGTTTTCACCAGTATGCATTTTATACTCCAAAAAATTACCTGGACATTTAAAAGCATGACTGTAGTATCCATGTAGTAATGTATTCATCAAAATAACATCTGGCTTTTGCTACCCCCCCCCAGGGGTTAAAAAAACTTTTAAATTGGCTCCTCAATTAACTTGTGTGAAATAATTAAAAAACTTAATTTCTCTTGTTAAGTGTATCCAGTCCACGGATCATCCATTACTTGTGGGATATTCTCCTTCCCAACAGGAAGTTGCAAGAGGATCACCCACAGCAGAGCTGCTATATAGCTCCTCCCCTCACTGCCATATCCAGTCATTCTCTTGCAACTCTCAACTAAGATGGAGGTCGTAAGAGGACTGTGGTGTTTTATACTTAGTTTATTTTTTTCAATCAAAAGTTTATTTTTAAATGGTACCGGAGTGTACTGTTTATCTCAGGCAGTATTTAGAAGAAGAATCTGCCTGCGTTTTCTATGATCTTAGCAGAAGTAACTAAGATCCTTTGCTGTTCTCACATATTCTGAGGAGTGAGGTAACTTCAGAGGGGGAATAGCGTGCAGGTTTTCCTGCAATAAGGTATGTGCAGTTAAAATATTTTTCTAGGGATGGAATTTGCTAGAAAATGCTGCTGATACCGAAGTAATGTAAGTAAAGCCTTAAATGCAGTGATAGCGACTGGTATCAGGCTTATTAATAGAGATACATACTCTTATAAAAGTGTATTTTAAAACGTTTGCTGGCATGTTTAATCGTTTTTTACATATGTTTGGTGATAAAACTTATTGGGGCCTAGTTTTTTCCACATGGCTGGCTTGAATTTTGCCTAGAAACAGTTCCCTGAGGCTTCCCACTGTTGTAATATGAGTGGGAGGGGCCTATTTTAGCGTGTTTTTGCACAGCAAAAATTACAGACACAGACATCCAGCTTCTTCCTGCATGATCCAGGACTTCTCTGAAGGGCTCAAAAGGCTTCAAAAGTCGTATTGAGGGAGGTAAAAAGCCACAGTAGAGCTGTGGCAGTTGTGACTGTTTAAAAAACGTTTTTGTCATTTGTTATTCCGTTTTTGGTATTAAGGGGTTAATCATCCATTTGCAAGTGGGTGCAATGCTCTGCTAACTTATTACATACACTGTAAAAATTTTGTTAGTGTAACTGCATTTTTTCACTGTTATTTCAAAATTTGGGAAAATTTGTGTTTCTTAAAGGCGCAGTAACGTGTTTTTTTATATTGCTTGTAAACTTGTTTTAAAGTGTTTTCCAAGCTTGCTAGTCTCATTGCTAGTCTGTTTAAACATGTCTGACACAGAGGAACCTACTTGTTCATTATGTTTGAAAGCCATGGTGGAGCCCCATAGGAGAATGTGTACTAAATGTATTGATTTCACCTTAAACAGTAAAGATCAGTCTTTATCTATAAAAGAATTATCACCAGAGGGTTCTGTCGAGGGGGAAGTTATGACGGCTAACTCTCCCCACGTGTCAGACCCTTCGCCTCCCGCTCAGGGGACGCACGCTAATATGGCGCCAATTACATCAGGGACGCCCATAGCGATTACCTTGCAGGACATGGCTGCAATCATGAATAATACCCTGTCAAAGGTATTATCTAGATTGCCTGAATTAAGAGGCAAGCGCGATAGCTCTGGGGTTAGGAGAGATACACAGCGCGCAAATGCTGTTAGAGCCATATCTGATACTGCGTCACAGTATGCAGAACATGAGGACGGAGAGCTTCAGTTTGTGGGTGACATCTCCGACTCGGGGAAACCTGATTCAGAGATTTCTAATTTTAAATTTAAGCTTGAGAACCTCTGTGTATTGCTTGGGGAGGTATTAGCTGCTCTGAATGACTGTAACACAGTTGCAATTCCAGAGAAATTGTGTAGGCTGGATAGATACTATGTGGTGCTGGTGTGTACTGACGTTTTTCCTAAAAGGCTTACAGAAATTATTAGCAAGGAGTGGGATAGACCCGGTGTGCCCTTTTCCCCACCTCCTATATTTAGAAAAATGTTTCCAATAGACGCCACTACACGGGACTTATGGCAGACGGTCCCTAAGGTGGAGGGAGCAGTTTCTACTTTAGCAAAGCGTACCACTATCCCGGTTGAGGACAGTTGTGCTTTTTCAGATCCAATGGATAAAAAATTGGAGGGTTACCTTAAGAAAATGTTTATTCAACAAGGTTTTATTTTACAGCCCCTTGAATGCATTGCCCCTGTCACTGCAGCGGCGGCATTCTGGTTTGAGGCCCTGGAAGAGGCCATCCAGACAGCTCCATTGAATGAAATTATTGACAAGCTTAGAACGCTTAAGCTAGCTAACTCATTTGTTTCTGATGCCATTGTTCATTTGACTAAACTAACGGCTAAGAATTCCGGATTCGCCATCCAGGCGCGTAGGGCGCTATGGCTTAAATCCTGGTCAGCTGACGTGACTTCAAAGTCTAAATTACTCAACATTCCTTTCAAGGGGCAGACCTTATTCGGGCCTGGTTTGAAGGAAATTATTGCTGACATTACTGGAGGCAAGGGTCATACCCTTCCTCAGGACAGGGCCAAATCAAAGGCCAAACAGTCTAATTTTCGTGCCATTCGAAATTTCAAGGCAGGAGCAGCATCAACTTCCTCCGCTTCAAAACAAGAGGGAACTGTTGCTCATTCCAGACAGGCCTGGAAACCTAACCAGTCCTGGAACAAGGGCAAGCAGGCCAGAAAGCCTGCTGCTGCCCCCAAGACAGCATGAAGGAACGGCCCCCTATCCGGAAACGGATCTAGTGGGGGGCAGACTTTCTCTCTTCGTCCAGGCGTGGGCAAGAGATGTTCATGATCCCTGGGCGTTGGAGATCATATCTCGGGGATATCTTCTGGACTTCAAAGCTTCTCCTCCACAAGGGAGATTTCATCTTTCAAGGTTATCAGCAAACCAGATAAAGAAAGAGGCATTCCTAAGCTGTGTGCAAGACCTCCTAGTAATGGGAGTGATCCATCCAGTTCCGCGGACGGAACAAGGACAGGGATTTTATTCAAATCTGTTTGTGGTTCCCAAGAAAGAGGGAACCTTCAGACCAATCTTGGATCTAAAGATCTTAAACAAATTCCTCAGAGTTCCATCATTCAAAATGGAAACTATTCGGACCATCCTACCCATGATCCAAGAGGGTCAGTACATGACCACAGTGGACTTAAAGGATGCCTACCTTCACATACCGATTCACAAAGATCATCATCGGTTCCTAAGGTTTGCCTTTCTAGACAGGCATTACCAATTTGTAGCTCTTCCCTTCGGGTTGGCCACTGCCCCGAGAATTTTTACAAAGGTTCTGGGCTCACTTCTGGCGGTTCTAAGACCGCGAGGCATAGCGGTGGCTCCGTATCTAGACGACATCCTGATACAGGCGTCAAGCTTTCAAATTGCCAAGTCTCATACAGAGATAGTTCTGGCATTTCTGAGGTCGCATGGGTGGAAAGTGAACGTGGAAAAGAGTTCTCTATCACCACTCACAAGAGTCTCCTTCCTAGGGACTCTTATAGATTCTGTAGAGATGAAAAGGTTATCAAAACTTCTAAATGCTTGCCTTGTCCTTCATTCCATTCCACGCCCGTCTGTGGCTCAGTGCATGGAAGTAATCGGCTTAATGGTTGCAGCAATGGACATAGTGCCATTTGCGTGCCTGCATCTCAGACCGCTGCAATTATGCATGCTAAGTCAGTGGAATGGGGATTACTCAGATTTGTCCCCTCTACTAAATCTGGATCAAGAGACCAGAGATTCTCTTCTCTGGTGGCTTTCTCGGGTCCATCTGTCCAAGGGTATGACCTTTCGCAGGCCAGATTGGACGATTGTAACAACAGATGCCAGCCTTCTAGGTTGGGGCGCAGTCTGGAACTCCCTGAAGGCTCAGGGATAGTGGACTCAGGAGGAGAAACTCCTCCCAATAAATATTCTGGAGTTAAGAGCAATATTCAAGGCTCTTCTAGCTTGGCTTCAGTTAGCAACACTGAGGTTCATCACGACTGTGGCTTACATCAACCATCAAGGGGGAACCAGGAGTTCCCTAGCGATGTTAGAAGTCTCAAAGATAATTCGCTGGGCAGAGTCTCACTCTTGCCACCTGTCAGCGATCCACATCCCAGGCGTAGAGAACTGGGAGGCGGATTTTCTAAGTCGTCAGACTTTTCATCCGGGGGAGTGGGAACTTCATCCGGAGGTGTTTGCTCAACTGGTCCATCGTTGGGGCAAACCAGAACTGGATCTCATGGCGTCTCGCCAGAACGCCAAGCTTCCTTGTTACGGATCCAGGTCCAGGGACCCGGGAGAAACGCTGATAGATGCTCTAGCAGCTCCTTGGTTCTTCAACCTGGCCTATGTGTTTCCACCGTTTCCTCTGCTCCCTCGACTGATTGCCAAAATCAAACAGGAGAGAGCATCAGTGATTCTGATAGCGCCTGCGTGGCCACGCAGGACCTGGTATGCAGACCTAGTGGACATGTCATCTCTTCCACCATGGACTCTGCCTCTGAGGCAGGACCTTCTAATACAAGGTCCTTTCAATCATCCAAATCTAATTTCTGTGAGACTGACTGCATGGAGATTGAACGCTTGATTCTATCAAGGCGTGGCTTCTCCGAGTCAGTCATTGATACCTTAATACAGGCTCGGAAGCCTGTCACCAGGAAAATCTACCATAAGATATGGCGTAAATATCTTTATTGGTGTGAATCCAAGGGTTACTCATGGAGTAAGGTTAGGATTCCTAGGATATTGTCCTTTCTCCAAGAGGGTTTGGACAAAGGCTTATCAGCTAGTTCTTTAAAAGGACAGATCTCTGCTCTGTCTATTCTTTTGCACAAGCGTCTGGCAGAAGTTCCAGACGTCCAGGCATTTTGTCAGGCTTTAGTTAGGATTAAGCCTGTGTTTAAAACTGTTGCTCCCCCGTGGAGCTTAAACTTGGTTCTTAAAGTTCTTCAGGGAGTTCCGTTTGAACCCCTTCATTCCATTGATATTAAACTTTTATCTTGGAAAGTTCTGTTTTTGATGGCTATTTCCTCGGCTCGAAGAGTCTCTGAGTTATCTGCCTTACGTTGTGATTCTCCTTATCTGATTTTTCATTCAGACAAGGTAGTTCTGCGTACCAAACCTGGGTTCTTACCTAAGGTGGTTTCTAACAGGAATATCAATCAAGAGATTGTTGTTCCATCATTGTGTTCTAATCCGTCTTCAAAGAAGGAACGTCTTTTGCATAATCTGGACGTAGTCCGTGCCTTGAAGTTTTACTTACAGGCTACTAAAGATTTTCGTCAAACATCTGCCCTGTTTGTCATTTACTCTGGACAGAGGAGAGGTCAAAAAGCTTCGGCAACCTCTCTCTCCTTTTGACTTCGGAGCATAATACGCTTAGCCTATGAGACTGCTGGACAGCAGCCCCCTGAAAGGATTACAGCTCATTCTACTAGAGCTGTGGCTTCCACCTGGGCCTTTAAAAATGAGGCCTCTGTTGAACAGATTTGCAAGGCTGCGACTTGGTCTTCGCTTCACACCTTTTCAAAATTTTACAAATTTGACACTTTTGCTTCTTCGGAGGCTGTTTTTGGGAGAAAGGTTCTACAGGCAGTGGTTCCTTCCGTTTAAGTTTCTGCCTTGTCCCTCCCATCATCCATGTACTTTAGCTTTGGTATTGGTATCCCACAAGTAATGGATGATCCGTGGACTGGATACACTTAACAAGAGAAAACATAATTTATGCTTACCTGATAAATTTATTTCTCTTGTAGTGTATCCAGTCCACGGCCCGCCCTGTCCTTTTAAGGCAGGTCTAAATTTTAATTAAACTACAGTCACCACTGCACCCTATGGTTTCTCCTTTCTCGTCTTGTTTCGGTCGAATGACTGGATATGGCAGTGAGGGGAGGAGCTATATAGCAGCTCTGCTGTGGGTGATCCTCTTGCAAATTCCTGTTGGGAAGGAGAATATAAAGAGAGAGAGAGAGATGCACTCAGCTGAGACAGAACAAAAGCTGGAAAAACTTCCGTGCCTGTTCATTTTATTATAGTGTGCCACTCAGGGTGCATACTCTTTTAGCACACTATGCCCCTTCACAGAGAAAAAATTATCCTGTAGCATATCAGTCTGACCCTGCCCAATGACAGTCCAGCGCCGAAATACCAGGCAATTCTTCTCTGAACAAGAGAAAACAACAACCCCAGACGATCGTTTCGGCCTTTTGTGGGCCTCGTCAGTGAGGTGCAGTCGCATCTCTCTAAGGGCATGTGTGCAAGGAGTCCACGTCTGGTTTCCCCTTTTACTCTTAGGGAGACCCAAGAGCAATTTGCATAAATAAAAAGAGAGAGAGAGAGATGCACTCAGCTGAGGCAGAACAAAAGCTGGAAAAACTTCCGTGCCTGTTCATTTTATTATAGTGTGCCACTCAGGGTGCATACTCTTTTAGCACACTATGCCCCTTCACAGAGAAAAAATATCCTATAGCATATCAGTCTGACCCTGCCCAGTGACAGTCCAGCGCCGAAATACCAGGCAATTCTTCTCTGAACAAGAGAAAACAACAACCCCAGACAATCATTTCGGCCTTTTGTGGGCCTCGTCAGTGAGGTGCAGTCGCATCTCTCTAAGGGCATGTGTGCAAGGAGTCCACGTCTGGTTTCCCCTTTTACTCTTAGGGAGACCCAAGAGCAATTTGCATAAATAAAAAGAGAGAGAGAGAGATGCACTCAGCTGAGACAGAACAAAAGCTGGAAAAACTTCCGTGCCTGTTCATTTTATTATAGTGTGCCACTCAGGGTGCATACTCTTTTAGCACACTATGCCCCTTCACAGAGAAAAAATATCCTGTAGCATATCAGTCTGACCCTGCCCAATGACAGTCCAGTGCCGAAATACCAGGCAATTCTTCTCTGAACAAGAGAAAACAACAACCCCAGACGATCGTTTCAGCCTTTTGTGGGCCTCGTCAGTGAGGTGCAGTCGCATCTCTCTAAGGGCATGTGTGCAAGGAGTCCACGTCTGGTTTCCCCTTTTACTCTTAGGGAGACCCAAGAGCAATTTGCATAAATAAAAAGAGAGAGAGATGCACTCAGCTGAGACAGAACAAAAGCTGGAAAAACTTCCGTGCCTGTTCATTTTATTATAGTGTGCCACTCAGGGTGCATAATCTTTTAGCACACTATGCCCCTTCACAGAGAAAAAAATATCCTGTAGCATATCAGTCTGACCCTGCCCAATGACAGTCCAGCGCCAAAATACCAGGCAATTCTTCTCTGAACAAGAGAAAACAACAACCCCAGATGATCGTTTCGGCCTTTTGTGGGCCTCGTCAGTGAGGTGCAGTCGCATCTCTCTAAGGGCATGTGTGCAAGGAGTCCACGTCTGGTTTCCCCTTTTACTCTTAGGGAGACCCAAGAGCAATTTGCATAAATAAAAAGAGAGAGAGAGAGATGCACTCAGCTGAGACAGAACAAAAGCTGGAAAAACTTCCGTGCCTGTTCATTTTATTATAGTGTGCCACTCAGGGTGCATACTCTTTTAGCACACTATGCCCCTTCACAGAGAAAAAATATCCTGTAGCATATCAGTCTGACCCTGCCCAATGACAGTCCAGCGCCGAAATACCAGGCAATTCTTCTCTGAACAAGAGAAAACAACAACCCCAGACGATCGTTTCGGCCTTTTGTGGGCCTCGTCAGTGAGGTGCAGTCGCATCTCTCTAAGGGCATGTGTGGAATATCCCACAAGTAATGGATGATCCGTGGACTGGATACACTACAAGAGAAATAAATTTATCAGGTAAGCATAAATTATGTTTTTTTTTTAAGGGACATTGTTTTTTGTTGTTTAATAAAAAAAAATGTCTCTGTATAGGGGTCTGAATGCTCATGCCTAATTATTGGTTCCAGGTAAAAAATATAGTGCCTCTTAAAGGTACATTCAGGATCACAATATTTCAAATTTACCCTACGCTTTCCTTCTTGGAAGAATCCTCCTGTTATTTCCTAAGGCCTAAGCCAACAGGGTTTTTTCCTTCTTAATACAGGGAGAGTCCACAGCTGCATTCCTTACTTGTGGTAAATACTGAATTTGGCCACCGGGAGGAGGCAAAGACACCCCAGCCAAAGACTGGGAGTGGTCACGGTTTCCATTCCC
The DNA here is from genome assembly GCF_027579735.1 of Bombina bombina. Classification (NCBI taxonomy): domain Eukaryota; kingdom Metazoa; phylum Chordata; class Amphibia; order Anura; family Bombinatoridae; genus Bombina; species Bombina bombina. The sequence goes on along the minus strand of NC_069504.1, from coordinate 844,897,224 downwards.
TATTTCTGACCGACTTACTACAGAGAGGAGCGCGTTTTCTCTATACTGTCTGGGTCATAGGAGGTGGTAATTGCCCCAGCCATTGGGGGTATATGTGCCGGTTGTTCTACAATTTAAATAAGGTTACCTAGTTATGGAGGATTCTGAATTTTTAGAGGGTGATCCCTCTACGACAGAATTCGATACCTGTGTATATTGTGAGGAGGCCCGGGTAGTCCAGCCCTCTCAATTTTGTTCCATATGCTGCAACAAGGTGTTTTCGTCAACCAATGTTGAGACGTTCGATCCTGCTGAGCCTTCCGCCTCTGATGACTCTTTGTCCCGTGAGGTGTGTCCCCTACATTCTTCTGATCTTACATATACAGCTTCTCCTTGCACCACTAATCCTCCACCTGGAGGGGGCCTTTTTCCACCTGATGTTACTGTGCAGTTCCGTATGGCGATGTCTGCTGTCTTGGGGGCTCTGCCTCGTACTGCTACGAGTAAACAAAGTTAATCCATGCACTCCTGCCCACGGAGCATCATGTAAATTGACGGTTGTATCCGATCAGTCATCTGAGGATACGGTTCTCTCTGAGGCTTCAGAGTACGGACCTTCTGGGTCGGAGCCTGCTGCTTCTATTCCTCCTGCAGAGGAGGATTTCACTTTTAGATTTAGAGTAGCACGCCTGCGCTTGCTTCTATAAGATTCCTAGTACTGATCTACCAGTCGAATCTCTGAGCCCTAAATCAGATGGCGAATTTCATTAAGGCGGTGGGGAAGGATAGAGATCCTCTTCCCTTTTGCCTGTTCCTTTTTAAGATTCCCGGTTCCTGGCTCTATAGGGGTGTTGTTTTCGTTGCCCATCCCTACTTGGCTAACACTTTTTTGTGCACTTGCCTATTGTTTTACTATTCAGTTTAAGGATAGTTTATTCTTAGAGCTCTTGATTATAAGTGGAAACTCTTTTTATAAAGATGTTTTTTCACAAAGGATATTTATGTACTGATGATTTCTGTTGTCACAGTTTCTGGAGACTTACTATTGAAGCATATCTGGCTCGATTCGAAGTGATGATTCCCTCGATATTTTGAAGAAAGAATTAAGGCCTTGGAGCTTATAATTCTTTTATCTGTGACTTTCGCAGATTACTAGCCCAAAGCTAGGGTTTCAGGTTTTTTCTGTTCAGGCCTTGAATCGCTCTGACAGATGTGACTTCTGAAGTTAATCTTTCCTTCTGCTTGAGGGAAAGATTTAATTTGGTTCCGCTATTCCGTGTTTTTAACCGTTGAATGAGAGAACGAATCTGAGAGACAAATTTCTTTCTTTTATTCTTCTAGTGCAGTTAAAGGGATGGTAAACTCAGTATAGGGTGAATATGTAATCTGTATTGTCATATTGTATTAAAATGTCCTGTGTAATTTCGATCTAAACATGATATAGCAGTTTACCTTTTATTTTCCATATCAAGAATCTCTCCGTTCCGTAAATTCGCCAGCCCACCGTGACGTCACATTGATTTCCCCTGCCTGTGCCCAATCATCTATCCAGTCGCTAGACAGGCTGTTAGCAATACAATTTTAGCGCATGCGCCTTTTCGATCATTCCTGACGATACTACCAACCAATCAACATCATCCAAATCCTGATAAGACTTTGCGCGTGCACGTGGTCAAGATCGCTCAAACACCCGATAGACACCAATTGAGCGTTACCAATGTCAAAAGTAAACATTGACTGTCACGAGTCAATGTTTACTTCCTAGACGTCAGTGAAATTAATGCGCATGCGTTTAGTAATCTAATATCGTGAACGAGCACTCAGGATGACGTAAGGAGAGGGAGGAGAGAGGACTACACAGAAAGTGTGGTTACGGGCATGTAAGAGGGGCGGAGCGAGGCGGGGAGCTGCGTTGCAAACATGATAACAAAATATGAGGAATATTACTTATAATTTAAATTCGAAAATGAAAAAATAATAATGCGGTTTGATCTTATATAACAATAACAATGTAAATATGGCTTTTACAATTAAAAGAGTTTACCATCACTTTAAAGCCCAGCGTCAGAGGCCTCCGCTAAGCCTGAGCAATCCAAGTGTTTTTGGAAGCCGGCTCAGTCCTGAAATATGTCCAAGCAGAGCAGAGGCCCGCAGAACCTAGTTTGGCAGGACGGGTTAGTCCCAGGTCCTATGTTGGAATGCGTTGGGACAGACTTTTCAGACGCTTGATTCAGGGACATACAGGATTTAGGAGTCCTAGAGGTCATAGCTAGGCTTCAAATCTCAGCCTCACAGGGTAGTTTCCTTCTCTTGACATTTCAGGTGGGTGTGGGTTTTGTTCTCTTTGGGAGCCATTGTCCCGGTGCCTATCGCAGAGTGAGTTTTGAGATGTTATTCAAACCGTTTTGTTCTTGGTCCCATAGAGCGAGGAAACTCCAGTCCTATTTGGTTCCTAAAGTACTTAAGCTACTTATGTCTCCTCGTTCCAGAGGGAGACTATAAGGTCCACTCTACCCTTGGTACAGGAAGAGCAGTGCATGACCACTATTGAGGAAGGCTATTATACCTTTTCATTCCTTCTCAGGGAATTTTTCCGGTTCCTAAGGTTGATGTTGCTGGACTAGCACTTCCAGTACATTGCTCCTCTGTTTTGCTCTCGCTACTGCTTTTAGAGCCTTTTAGGAGTCTAGGGATTCTTTTGGCAGGTGCCTGAACCCAGATCTGGCGGTAGTTTCCCTTGTCTAGACGATTCTGGTTTAATCGCGATTGTCTCGTCTGATAGAAGACCATTAGGGAGTTCATCTGTCTTCCTCGATCCTCAGGGATGGAAGACTATCTAGACCAGAGTTCTCTGGTGTAAAGCACCAGGGTGGATTCCTGGATGCTATTTTAGTCTTCATAGACATGAAGACATTTCTATCAGACTTGTGAAGTTAGGAGTTAGCTTCATCAGGTTGTTCCCTCCAGACCTCCCTAGGGCCATTGCCAGCTCTGTGTTTGGTGGTGATGATTTGTACTGTATGTACTTGGACTTTATTCATTTTGCCAGGTCCCATCTTAGTCGAGGCTCGGTGTATGTTGAGGCAGTGGAGCGGTGCTGTTTCGAATCTGTTTTAACAGATTTACCTGGACTACTGGTTGAGAGGATTGCTCTCTAGTGTCTTTGTCCAGATCTTCTTGTCCTGAGGGACATCTTTCTTAAAATCATCTGGGGCGATTTTGACTTCGAGAGACTCCCTAGCGATGAGGGTAGTATCTCGGGTTCGGTAGTGGGCGGAGGCCCTCTACTGCTCGCTGTACGCGGCCCACTCTCCGGGTGTGGTCATCCGGGACGGATGTTGTCTACAGACATTCCCTTTATCTGGGGATAAGGTCACTATCCGAGGTGTTTTCGGATATCTGGAAGGGGACGCCAGGAGGAAAGTCTCAGGACGTCCCGTCTCAATACCAAGTTACCCACAGATGGGTCGTGGTTCAGAGATGCTTAGGTGGAGCTAATGGATGCATTAGCGGTGCCTTGGAGGTTCAATAGAATTTTTCCCTGTCTGCCATATCACTCCTTCCTCGAGTGGCGGCTCGAACATGGCAGGAGCAAGCGTCAGTGATACTGACTGCTCCGTCCCAGCCGCGAAGATTGTGGTTCGCGGTTTAGTGGGGATGTAGTCTCCCCCTCCATGAATGTTACCTTTTTGCAGGGATCTGCTGGAACAAGGCCCCTTTTGCTTCATCAAATTTTATTTATTTTAGTCTTAGCCAAGAGAGGGTTTTCTGAGAGGTTATGGTCCCCTCTCCTTCAAGCGTGTAAACTGGTTCCATATCTATTATAAGGTGTGGAGGACCTCCTTCGGTGAAGAGCGTGGATCGTCCTGGCACACTATTCAAGTCTGCCATGATTCTTTTCCTTCCTTCAGGATGGTCTGGAGAAGGGCCTCTTAGCTAGTTCCTTGTTGGGACAGTTTGGACCCTGTCTGTTTTACTGCACAAGAGACTCGGGGAGCTTCCGGATGTACAGTTTTTTTGTTAGGGCTCTGACTTCGATCAGGCCAGTGTGTCGATCTGATGATCCTCCTTGGAGCTTAGATCTTGTTCTTAAGGTTTTGTATCAGGCTATGTTTATGCATGAGGTTGACATTAAGTTATCTTGGAAGATTCCTTTCCATCTAAATATTGCTTCTGAGATTGCGGTCTTGCAATGCGAACCTCCTTCTCTGGTGTTCCTCGCTAATAAGGCTGTTCTACTAACCTAGTTATGATTTCCTCCTAAGGTTGTGTCAAATCACAACTTCCATCAAGTAATTGTGTCTCCTTTCGTATGTCCTATTCCTTCTTCCTTGAAGGAAAGTTTACTACATACTATGGATTCGTGCCTTGAAGTTCTGTCTATTCCTATGTAGCCTGAAGATATATTTTTTTATTTTCTTCTTGTTATCTACCTGGGAAGTGTAAGGGTCGGTAGGCATTTTCGACTTTCTTATCTTTTAGTTGAGGAGTAAGTAATGCAGCTGTGGACTCTCCCTGTACAGAAGGAAAGGAAATTATCTGGTAAGCATAATTAGTTTTTTCCCCTAAGGTAGTGAGTCTATGAAATCCATTCTTTTCATATGGGAATTCATCTCCTGGCCACCAGGAGGAGGCAAAGACCCCCACCAGAACTTCAACTATCTCCCCTACTTCCCTCGCAGTAGTTCTTTCCCTACGTCTAGGAGGTAGGCAGAGAAGGGGGAGCTCTGCATACAAATCTGATCTTGTAAACCCTCAATGGATAGTTCCTAGAAGAGAGGGGAAGGGAGGTAGTGCTGTCCTTATTAATCTCATGTCTGAGTATAGGACTGATACATCATGAAGTCGCATGGAAGTTACTTAGCCTCCTTCGTGTAAGCCTGTACTACACTTCCATATGGATCCTAACCTGTCAGTGATAGAGGAGCTGATTCATAATGCAAAGGTCCTATTCTACACTACTGCTGCTGAACAACAGCATAAGGTAAGTGTTTTTTTTCTTTCCGTGTCCTACCAAATGAGCTGAGCCTGGCTTCAGATGAGGGTAGTGCTTGGGGGTACGTGACTGCAGTCCATATAATCTTTACCTTTATTTTGTTTCCCCATGGCTCGTGTCAACATTGTACTTTTAGAATGTTTTTCTAACAGTGTGTTGATAAACATGTTTATGGGCAATTACTTTTTGTTCTTCGGCTTCCAATATATGTGTATGGAGTTGTGATGCTGAAGATGAAGCAGACATTGTGTACTGCGTGTAGCAAGAGGACTTTTCCGGGAGGGTGCCATTTTTAAGTCTCGCGGCCACTTGGGAATGACCCGCGTTTCTTCCCACCGTGCGACTGGATTGGTGCAGGCTAGGACTGTGCAATTAATTGCGTTTTTGTTTATTGCCGCGATATGAAACCGCAAGAGCATGTGATTTTTTTTTTAAAAAAAATCCCACTCTACAGCGCATTTTTTAGTCGCAGCCTGACTCTTAAATTCAAATATGGCTGCTCTGCCCCCATGCAGGACGTACACGTCCATGAAATATAGTACTTCTCCAAAGAGCTGTTGCTCTGGCAGATCAGCCAGAACAACGGCTCACTAGTCACATTTTATACCTGCTAGGTGGACATGCGTGCCTACAAATCAGCTTGCTTTTGGACATTGGAGTGGAGGGGTCAGAAGAGGAAGTGACGTGTAGGATGTGTGTGTATCCGCACGTTTTGGAATACTTTGTATTGAGAACAATAACATGGAGAAGCTTACAGGAGATCTTATTGAGCAGGCTGCGCAATATACTAATGCTGTGCGGGACTGGGAATTGGATCTGCTGGATAAATATATGAGTTGTTACATACTTATCTTCAGACACCTTTGTGGTTTGCCAATGTCTGGGTTCTTATATCCTTGTTAAGATATCATTACCATCAGCTCCTGAAAATAGGGTCGGAGAGTGCACCAATCCAAATAACCTCATTATTAATTTAACCTGTATTCTACATGACCTCCTTAATATTGAGCATCCCTTTGCTCTACATCTGGTAAACAGATACCAACAGTAGATTTTGTTTGGCTGTCTTGGTCATTGTAGTTGTTTTCTGCATTGTCTCTACTAATGTTCAGTCTGCTGATCCAGAAAAACCTATCTCTAAGATACCTGATACATGTCAGAAATTTGACATCTCATCAAATCTCTAATTACCTAGATGAATTTGTTGCTGGTTATGAAATTCTTTAAAGACATATCTTTCCATCTGCACCTGAACTAGTAAAGTAAATTCATTATCTCTGTAATACACAGAAAGGGCATTCATCCACCTATGAACTTCTCCCCATGGCACTATTTTTTGCTTCTAATAATTTTCTTGTTGACAGAACATAAGTTTTACTTCAAAAGGACAGCTGCAGCTTCCTTCTGCGATGCATCTTTTTATGATATGGTCTACATTACCCAGTAATCGATTGCATGAATCATAATTCATTTGGAAATTTTCCACTTCCCCCATCACTGCAGGTCATCAAGTAATAAAGGAAACGCTTGCTTTGGCTGAAAAGAATTTCTGGTGGTCATTTTGGTCTCACATTATTAATCACAGTAAATCTTAACTATCTTACAGCTAGATTACGAGTTTTGCGTTATGAGTCAAATAGCATCATTATGGCCCATAATGCTTCATTTAATTTCATAACTAAAGTGTTAAAAAGTCCCGCATCGCAAACACTATAATAAAGTTATTAACCCCTAATCTGCTGCTCTGGACATCGCCACAACTATTAAAATGTATTAACCCCTATTCCGCTGCTCCCTGACATTGTCGCCACTATAATAAACATATTAACCCCTAAACCACTGCCATCACGCAAACACTATTTAAATATAATTAACCCCTTATCTGCCATCCGCCCATACCGCCGCTATAATAAACCTATTAACCCCTAAACCCCCCCACAACAAAATATACTTAAACTATTAACCCCTGAACCGAAAGCCCCCACAACGAAATATACTAAAATAAACTATTAACCCCTAAACCTAACGCCCCCCTAACTTTATATTAAAATTACAATTTCCCTATCTTAAATTAAAACTTACCTGTCAAATTAAATAAATTAATTTTAAACAATTAAACTACAATTAAACTAAACTACACATTTAAAAAAATCCTAACACTGCTCTAAAAATTACAAAAAGTTTCTAATTACAAAAATAAAATAACTAAATTAAAAAAACAAACACTAAATTACGAAAAATAAGAAACAAATTATCAAAAATAAAAAAGAATTACACCTAATCTAATAGCCCTATCAAAATAAAAAAAACCTAGCCTACAATAAACTACCAATGGCCCTTAATAGGGCATTTTGTGGGGCATTGCCCCAAAGATATCAGCTCTTTTACCTGTAAAAAAAAAAATACAAACTCCCCCCAACAGTAAAACCCACCACTCCCATAACCAAGACCCCCAAATAAAATATCTAAAAAAAAACCTAAGCTCCCCATTGCCCTGAAAAGGGCATTTGTATGGGCATTGCCCTTAAAATGGTATTTAGCTCTTTTACATGCCCAGACCCTAAACTAAAAATAAAACCCACCCAAAAAACCGAACACTAACCCCCGATGATCCACTTACAGTTCTGGAAGTCCCGCTTGAAGGATCCATCCAGCCGGCGTAGTCCTCATCTAATGCGGCAAGAAGTTATCATCCAGCTGGCAAAGTCCTCATCCAGGTGACAAGAAGTCTTCATCCAGACGGCATCTTCTATCTTCATCCATCCGGCGCGGAACATCCTCTTCATACGGTCGCCGCCGTAAATTGTAACTTCAATGCAAGTGACGCCATCCAAGATGGCGTCTCTTGCATTCCTATTGGCTACAAGATTTCAATCAGCCAATAGGATTAGAGCTGCTAAAATCTTATTGGCTGTTCCAATCAGCGAATATGAGAGCTCAATCCTTTTGGCTGTTCCAATCAGCCAATAGGATTAGAGCTGCTAAAATCTTATTGGCTGTTCCAATCAGCCAATAGGATTGAGCTCTCATATTGGCTGATTGAAATCTTTCAGCCAATAGGAATGCAAGGGACGACATCTTGGATGACGACACTTGCATTGAAGTTCCAGTTTACGGCGGTGACCGTATGAAGAGGATGCTCCGTACCGGATGTCTTCAGGATAGACCCGCTCCGCGTCGGCTGGATGAAGACTTCTTGCTGCATGGATGAGGACTTCGTCGGCTGGATGGATCCATTAAGCGGGACTTCAAGAACTGTAAGTGGATTGTCGGGGGTTAGTGTTTTTTTAAGAGTTTTTTGGGTGGGTTTTATTTTTAGTTTAGAGTTTGGGCATGTAAAAGAGCTAAATGTCCTTTTAAGGGCAATGCCCATACAAATGCCCTTTTCAGGGCAATGGGGAGCTTAGTTTTTTTAGATAGTTATTTTATTTGGGGGTTGGTTGTATCTTTGGGGCAATGCCCCACAAAAGGCCCTTTTAAGAGCCATTGGTAGTTTATTGTAGAAGTAGAAATACAGTATGATTAGAGGGCGCTAAAATAAGCTAAAGATATCACAAAAGATAGGCCTTGATACGTTTAGAAAGTATAATGTCTAAATGTGCAATTTAAAGACATAGGCCTCAACATAAATTAACACATTTGCATTAAAAATTCTTTATTTACTAAAGGTCTACAATCAGCAGTTTAGCCTTAAACAATAAAACTTGGGACATCTCCCATATATAAAACACTCTTACATAGATAGATTATGCAATCTAAAATAAATAACAGTAAAATATAGTAAACTATATATAGCAAACTATAAATAACAGATCAAATGATCCGTAATGTATGTTCATTAATCCCCTAAATATGCAAACTTTGAATCACAAATCACTCGATCAGTTATATATGTACATTAATCACCTTGATAAATTATTATATAATCCTCAAAGCAAAGTGTGGAAAACAGCACCAACAGATATGTGGCTTGTGGGGCACGGAACCCAGGATCTGCCTTATCCTGCAAATACTCCAAGTAGCAAAAAAGATTTGTTCCAGCCACCAATAGTTAAAAAAACCTTTATTTCTTCATATGGGGTCTTTAGACAAACATACAACGTTTCAGACCTGCTATAGGTCCTTAGTCATGTATACTGAACATACACTGATTCATCATTTAAATACTTTACACCTGGTCAATTGTTCACCTGTTGTCATGTGACTACTCATTATTGTATCACTGCCATCTTGTGGCCATCTACCATATATATTCCTATTGTAAAAAAGCATTCTGAATAGTCACATTGAAAAGGTTTAAGTATCAAACAATGTTAATAGATAAAATCATATGTACAAAATTAAAAATATTACACACAATATGCAGATATGCCGATACTGTTTACTTGTTATTTAAATGTTAATTTGGACTCTTTCATTTTAGAGTTGATTTAAAAAAATTGCTGCTGGAGATTATGCGGATTACTGTCAATTTGAACACTGTAGGCCTATTTTGAAAATAATTTTTTACTTTTCTCTTTAGTATTTTTATATGTAAAGATAATTTTTAAACATTTCCCTCCAATTTTACTCAGCCCATTAAAAGGGGTTATTACAAAATTATTTTAAATTAAAGAAATGCAGGTATCATAATACTTAGCCCATTAGAAAGGGAAGATTTACCTATCCATAGAGATGTTTTAGGAAAGACAAATATTTAGTAAAACAAACTCCAATCGAATTCTTTATTCATACCCTTAGGTATTAGGCTTTCTAATTTGTATATCCAAAACATCTCTCTTGTTTTTAGTATATGTTCTCTATTACCCCCCCTCCTTGGTCTCTCAATCTGTTCAATTATTTGGAATCTGAGCTGACTGATGTTGTGACCCATAGAGAGGAAGTGAGAGGAAACAGGAGCCTCTTTGTTCTTGCATCTAATATTAGACTTATGTTCTGTTATCCTCTCCCTTACCTCTCTACAGGTCTCGCCCAAATAGATCAGACCACATGGACACTTGATCAAATAAATACAGTAACATGACCTGCAAGTAAGATATTTATTAATTTTGTATTTCCTACCATTTATGGGGTGAGAGAAATATTCGCCTTTAATCATTAATCATTGAACTGCAGTTACTGCAGTTCAAACAGGGATAACATCCATCCCTCCTAGGGCCTATAGTCTTCTGTATGTTCAATCTGTTACTGCCTATATCTGAATCTTTTTTGCTACTTAAATTATTATATAATATCAGCCAATATTATTAATGAATGTATATTCATTTATTACAATAGCATACCACCGAAGAAAAAACAACAACTTGATCTATAGCCTCTATTATAAGTCTTAGAACTCCATCCACTTAGATTTTGATATGTCTTTAAGACGTAGTAGTGGGAGTATGTTTGTAGGAAAAAAAATATATAACGCCTCTTTAGAAAGCCGGAATATAGGTACTGTCTCTTTTATCGAGTCTCCTGCTTTAGAATGCGATAGCGAACAACAATGGTGCAGACGTATAGATTTACCTTGATATCATAAGTAAACTGTCCCACAGGTTTTGTGACACTTATTGCCTGCACTTTAGCTTACCTGCATGAGCTATGCTCTCTGCTTCTGTTCCTTACCGCAGTACTCAAGCGTGTGTGCAGCGTCTTACACAGCTCCTCTGTAGTGTTCACGTGACTTTACCTTACGTCACAGCACGGATCCTCTGTGTAGCGGCTTTACTTCAAGCTGAGATTGGATACAAAAGAGTTTTCTTTTGAAATAGTAGCAAACTTTAGCATAGAGTTGCAATGTGAATCTCCTAGCACTTAGTGCTAATAGCACGCAAGTGATTTCTGTCGTAGCTCAAATTATAACCCGGGTTATTTACAGATGTTCCACGATGTCCCAATATCATAGTTCTGGAATAGATGTAGTCAGTATAATTGTGTAAGTCTTTTAGCATTCAAAGTATCTAGCCTGTGTATCATCAACGCGTTTTACACTATAATGGGCTTTATCAAGATGGGTTACAGGCATAAATGGACACCCTTTTAAAGGTCCTAAATGAACTCCATTGGCTCAAAGGTAGTGGCAATTAGTTAAAGGTGGTATGCTCCAGGTTCATTTCAAACATGAAAAAACATTAAAGGTGGTATGCTGTTATTGGACAACCTAGGCTGTTCATAGCTTATAGGTTATTATTTCCACTTACAGATGGTGGGCTAGAATCATATCTATGTTATATTCAAATTATATTCTCTTATCAAAAGAATTTCTTTCTCATTATAGATTTATAGGGACAATTTCAATAGCTATATATATTTCTCACAGTTTATTGTAGGCTAGGGTTTTTTATTTTGATACGGCTATTAGATTAGGTGTAATTCTTTTTTATTTTTAATAATTTGTTTCTTATTTTTTGTAATTTAGTGTTTTTTATGTAATGTTAGGTTTTAGTGTAAGGCAGGTTAGGTTTTATTTCACAGGTAAGTTTGTATTTATTTTAACTAGCTAGTTATTAAGTAGTTAATAACTATTTACTAACTAGTCTACCTAGTTAAAATAAATACAAACTTACCTGTGAAATAAAAATAAAACGTAAGCTAGCTACAATATAACTATTAGTTATATTGTAGCTATCTTAGGTTTTATTTTACAGGTAACTAAGTATTTAGTTTTAAATAGTTATTATTTAGTTAATAATTGTTACTTTAGTTTAGCTATATTTTAATTATGTTAAAGTTAGGGGGTGTTAGGCTTAGGGTTACGTTTAGGGGTAATGGATTTATTTAGTTTTCGTGATGTAGGAGGCCAGAGGTTTAGGGGTTAATAACTTTAGTATAGTGGCGGCGACATCGGGAGTGGCAGATTAGGGGTTAATAGTTTATGTAGGTGGCGGCGATGTTGGGGGTGGCAGATTAGGGGTTAATAACTATATGTAGGTGGCAGCGATGTCGGGGGCGGCAGATTAGGGGTTAATAACTATATGTAGGTGGCGGCGATATCGGGGGCGGCAGATTAGGGGTTAATAACTGTATGTAGGTGGCGGCGATGTCGGGGGCGGCGGATTAGGGGTGTTTAGACTCAGGGTTTATGTTAGGGTGTTAGGTTTAAACGTAACTTTTTATTTCCCCATAGACATCAATGGGGCTGCGTTACGGAGATTTTGTTTCCGCGATCGCAGGCGTTAGGCTTTTTTTTTGCCCACTCCCCATTGATGTCTATGGGGAAATCGTGCACGAGCACGTCAAAGCAGCACTTGATTTCAGTGCGGTATGGAGCTCAAAGCAACCATTTCGCCTGCACAAGCCTGCTTTTTTAAAACCTGTAATAGCAGCGCTATAGGGAGGTGAAATAACGCCGCTTTTGTGGCAGTCGTTAAAATCCCTATAGCGCTCAAAACTCATAATCTAGCTGAGTGTTTGTTTTTCCCTTGAGTATAAGACTCTGGGTAAACATATGCAAAAAAGTTACGTAATGCAGAGGCACACACACAAATATACTTAGACATACATACGCATACATATTTATTGAGAAATATATGTTTAACTTATTTTTTTAAATCGCATTTAAAATCACAATCGCGGTATTTCATGGCCAAAATACGATATTCATTTTTTTGCACAGCCCTAGTGCACTCCCCGCACTTTTCTCCCACACTCCGTGCAGATTAGCGCAGTGTTCGATCGTCACTTCAGTCACCACATCAATCTGAAGGTGTCAGGTCTCCCTATTGTTTGTTTCTTGGAGATTCCCTGATCAGAGCTTTTAGGGGGTCTCCTTGTCCTTAATATTACCATAGGCAAATTTTTGGAGGAAGCACTTTTCAAATTAAGGGAAATACTTTTGTGGGGTACTATTATTATTATAGTTTATTATATATTAATAAGATATAAATTGTATATTATCTTCATAAATGGAAAGAGTCCACAGCTGCATTCATTACTTTTGGGAAATTAGAACCTGGCCACCGGGAGGAGGCAAAGACACCCCAGCCAAAGGCTTAAATAATACTCCAACTTCCCTCTTCCCCTAGTCATTCTTTGCCTTTCATCCCATGAGGTTGGCAGAGAAGTGTCAGAAGTTTTCAATAGTGTCTTATGGGGGTAGTACTCTTCGGCATGGGACTGGAGTTTTAAAGTAGTCCTGTCAGCCTCTCAGTGAGATCATGGGTGAAAGTTAGAGTCTGGAGATGCAGGGAGAGTCTTTCTGCGAAACCATCCCGACTCATATTAACAGCTCTACAAGCAATCAGCGTTGAAGAGTTTCGCTGCCTGCTTTTTTCTCTTAAGTCCATGGCAGAGGCGACGCTACTATCTGTCACACTTGAAGGGCCGTGTTCCTATTCCACGGCATAGATTCCGGTAAGATTGTTTCATTTTACTTTCATCATGGATGTATTGTATTTTCAACTGTTTATCCGAGAGGGGCTACAACCTTTCGGGGATAACTTAAACATAGGGTCTTGGTGAGGCTCTTTTTTGTATCTAGGAATCAAGGGTTAATATCTCCTGAGGGGGATTATTGAACAGGGGGGTTTATAATCATGTTTGTTATGTGATTCTGTCTGCTACTGTGTAGTGTAGTTATTACCATTTTGATGTATTTGCTTCTTCTGAAGCAGTCTTTGGTAGAAAAGTTCTTCAGGCAGCTGTCTCAGTTTAATTCTTCTGCTTATGATTTCAGTTTTTTGCTTGAAATTTATGAGAAAGACTTATTTTTTTGTGGATTTAATTTTATCAGCGGAAATAGCTGTTTTTATTTTATCCCTCCTTTTCTAGTGACTCTTCTGTGGTCTTCCACATCTTGGGTATTTCTATCCCATATGTCACTAGCTCATGGATTCTTGCCAATTACATGAAAGAAAACATAATTTATGTAAGAACTTACCTGATAAATTAATTTCTTTCATATTGGCAAGAGTCCATGAGGCCCACCCTTTTTTGGTGGTTATGATTTTGGTATAAAAGAACAGTTATATTTCAAGTTCCTCTTTTTGTATGCTTTTTTACTCCTTATTTTATCACCCCACTACTTGGCTATTTGTTAAACTAAATTGTGGGTGTGATGAGGGGTGTATTTATAGGCATTTTGAGGTTTGGGAAACTTTGCCCCTCCTGGTAGGATTGTATATCCCATACGTCACTAGCTTATGGACTCTTGCCAATGTAAAGGAAATTAATTTATCAGGTAAGTTCTTACATAAATGATGTTTTTGCAACTTGGGGACCTTCGTCTTTAGTTGCTTTCTAGAGTGCGGTTGCACTGTGTTAGGGGAAGATCCTCTCTCTGTTTCAGACTCCTGGCCTTATCCCGTGGTTTCTGTATTTCTGGAGTTTGGGCATTGCCTCCCCATGTTTCTATCAGACTGGTTGGGTCTCTATTAGCCTGACCCGGTTTCTTAGGTTTTTGCTCTGTGTTTATATTTAGGACTCGTTGTGCCCTTTTTAGTTTTTTTTTTCTGGAGTTCCTTATGCTAGCTGGAAGCTAGCTTGGCATACTAATGCACTGTGGCTACTCTGCACTGTAGCAAACCGAGGGTTGCATGTTCGATCCCCGGCGAGGTCTTCTCAGCCTTTCCTCCTTTCGTGGTTGATAAAATGAGCAGCGCCTTGAGTCCCTTAAGGGGGATTAGCCGCGCTTTACAAGTACAATCATGTTTTCCCCGTGCCTTTTATTCTTTATGGAAGAATACAGTAGTTTGTTCCCTTTCTTTAGTAAGGGGTGTGTTGTTTGGAGATCGACTGCTGGGGACGGTGTCTCTTGGAGGCTGTTGACTCAGTAAAGTCTAGTTCCTGCGCTCTCTAGCAAGGCTGTGGACTCTCTGCGGGTCAGTGTCCTTTGGCCTTTTCCTTTTTTCAAAGTTGTTCTCGGCTTCGGACGAAGCGGGATTTTGTTGGGTAGGGGTTTTCCCCTCCCATTTTTGCATTCAGTGTCCTCTATAGCTTGGGTATTGTTTTCCCAAAAGTAATGAATGCAGCTGTGGACTCTTTCCATTTATGAAGAAAAACTTAAATTATGCTTACCTGATCATTTTATTTTCTTCAGATTTTTCAACAGCTCCCCGGCCGTATTTTTTCAGTGGGGCGTCTTTTATTTTTGTTCTTCTGGCACCTTTTCACCCTGATATTTCTTCTACTGTTCCTTGTTCCTCGGCAGAATGACTGGTGGATGAGGGAAGTGGGAGGAGTATTTAAGCCTTTTTACTGAGGTGTCTTTGCCTCCTCCTGGTGGCCAGGTTCTAATTTCCCAAAAGTACTGAATGCAGCTGTGGACTCTTTCCATCTGAAGAAAAGAAAATTATCAGGTAAACATAATTTAAGTTTGTAGGCCCTGTGAGTAACTGGGCTGAAATGGAGCAGACTGGCTCTGTGGAACCTAGACATGTCCATGACTGATGGGGAAACATCAGAGATGATTCTTAAAGCTAACAAATTCAGGGAAAAAAATGTCCACCAGCTCTGCAGTTCATGTTTAAATTCTGTTCTCCAGTCTCATGCAAACACTAGTCTTTGAAGTGTTGCAGTATCCACTGGCCTAATCTCTCAGCCTCAAGCAGGTTCTAGTGCTCAGAATACTGCAGTTTGCTGTAGGTTTCTCCTCACTCTAAAGTTGTGAACGCTAATAAGAATACGGTTGTAAGTATGCCTAACCCTATACCCCAAGTTAGCATGACTTCCTTGCCCCCAAATTTTGCTTCTCAATTTCAAACTTCTGTGTCAGCGGCGCTGGGTGTTTTGCCACCTGCAGGTAAACGAAAAAACGAAATCTAAACATTGTTCTTGATTCTAAAATCAAAGATTAAGTTGGTTTAATTTTTTCTAGACAAATTCAAGCTTCTGGTAATGAAGATTCATTGTCTAGCAGAGAGGGAGGACTTTCATCCTCTGACTTTCCTGGGGAATCTGACAAAGAGGACAAATTACTTTTCGATTCAAGATGCAACACTTAAGGAGGTTTTAAGATCTTTAGGTGTAATGGAATCTAAACCAGCTGAGGATAAGCCGGTTCAGAATGGGAGAAGCCTGGAGTACATTTTGCCCCTTCTCTATCCTTTAAAAGATTATTCGCTGTTGCTGATACGCACGCCAAATTGTGGAATACTGTTCCTAAAGTAGACTGAGCTATTCCTACTTTAGCTTAGAGAACCACCATCCCTCTAGAGTATAGGACGTCATTCAAAGATCCAATGTATAGAAAAATGGAAGGATGTCTTAGGAAGGCTTTTCTTCAAGGAGTTATATTTAGCAATTCCAGCAAAAAGCTGGACAAGATACACTTTCAACCACTCATATCCTTCAAATGTGGAGATGTATTGGTGTAAATTATAAAAATAAAAACAATAACTGTGACGAACCAAGGTTATCCAACCCTGCGCCAGTCACTTATTTGGCACAGAAAGGGTTATCAGCCCCCTTTTACTGTCCCCAATAGGTCACAATCTAGCCACACCAGGAAAGCTTGTGATTCAGTTTAGTGGGTGCAAGGGTGAACCACACTCCCTAGTCTGTACTAGACGTAAGAGAAATGCCCAAAACTCCCTTTTAATGCCACCCACACTAAACCAATAATCCTATAGCTCCAATACTGCCACCACTTAAAATTTATTAAAGGGAAAATCCTAAGAAAAAACCCAGACTTTACACATTAACTCTCTAAATACAATTTAGCAAAAAATAACCTAAATTATACAGTTCTAATATTCCAGTCTCTTTCAGTAACGTGGTTCAATTATTAAACAAAGGCCAAACTTAATAAAGGAATTATTTATTATGCCAAAAATATTATGCACAATGCATTATTAATAAAAAGTTGTTACAAATAAAATTACACACGCAAACAGTGTTTTAAAATAAAAAGGAGAAAAACAGAATTTAATACTTTCCTAGTTTCAAGATCTGTGCCAGTGGCTGGCATGAAAATGATGGCTCCTTACTTCTGTGGAACAGCTCCCCTTGTAAGAATGACAATTTTATTGTTAAGAAATAAGATTCTTATACCTATTTTCCATAGATCAGGTTGCCTGACCACACCCTCCTGGGCAGGCTAAGAATCCCCCCTGTCTTTATGACCTTCAATAGACTAATTTATTGCCTGAAATTATACAATCCATTATAATTTCTGCTAGGTAACTCCACTTCCATATATACCTATCAGGAATCTCCTAGTTTCATTGGGAGAATCAATTTGATACCAGATATGACAGATTTCCCTTCATTTAATGTCATAACAGTTTTAAACACATATATACATAATATACCAATGTCCTTTTAGTGACCTGGTCAGTTTTTGTGATTGAGGCCCTGTTTTGCATCATGCATTCTATTGACAGCCTAAGCCATAAACTCTATCCTGTGTATCTCTGGAACTAAGAACTTGAGTGGCTTTATGACTCAATGCATACACAATAACATTGGTGGAGCTATTTATGAGGCTCCTGGCACTTCAAAGAAAACACAAGTCACAATTCTTCTTGAAAAACAAATAACTGTTTTGAGTTCAAGCTACACAGAATTAACCCCTTCTTAGCTAAATCCTGAGGTTTTCGTGACACCTCCCCCAATAAGAGACGCAAAAGGGGGTTGCTACAAGCCACTCCTGATGCGTATCAAAGAGGACACTCCTCCTGGCGTGACAGACCATCAGCGTTACCATGAATACTGCCCTTTTTATGTTGTATGGTAAACTCATGTTGTTGTAGAGCTAGGCTCCACCTGAGGAGTTTACCATTTGAGCCAGCTACCCTATGTAACCAGTGTAATGGGTTGTGGTCAGTTATCACGGTAAACTGGCATCCATACTGATAAGGCTGTAGCTTTTGCAAGGCCCAAACTATAGCAAGGCACTCTTTTTCCACAGTGGCATATGCCACTTCTCGTGGAAGTAATTTCCTGCTGAGGTACACAATGGGCTGCTCCTCACCTTTCTTATCCACCTGACTCAGCACAGCCCCTAGCCCATAGTTAGAAGCATCCGTTCGCACTACGAATCTCCTGTAGAAATCAGGGGCCTGTAGTACAGGGGAGCCCGTAAGGGTAATTTTCAATAAATTAAAAGCCCTGTCACACTCAGGGGTCCATTTGACTGTTAGAGGTAGGCTTTTTTTGGTAAGGTCTGTTAGGGGTTTGGCTATGGTACTATAGTGTGGCACAAACTTTCTATAGTACCCTGCGGTACCCAGGAAGGACATAACCTGTTTCTTTGTCTTAGGGGTGGGCCAGGCCATTATGGCTTCAGTTTTACTTGGCTTGGGGCGCAGTACCCCTCCTCCCACCAGGTGACCCAAGTACTGGACCTCCCCCATGCCCAGCTGGCACTTATCTGGTTTTATAGTTAGCCCAGCAGTGGCTATTCAGTATAATACGCTGGCTAAATGTGTGAGGTGTTCCTCCCAGGTATCAGTGAACACTGCAATATCATCCAGGTATGCAACAGCTTGCCCCTCTAGCCCCTCCAACAAGTGGTTAACTAGCCGTTGGAAGGTGGCAGGGGCATTTTTCATTCCAAAGGGCATCACTTGGAATTCATACAACCCAAAAGGAGTGATAAAGGCAGACTTCTCTTGTGCTTCTGGGGTCATAGGGATCTGCCAGTATCCCCTGCTAAGATCCATGATACTCAGAAACTTGGCCCCTGCTAGCCTGTCCAGTAGCTCATCTATGCGAGGCATAGGATAGGCATCAAATTCAGTCACTAAATTTAGCTTTCGATAATCCACACAGAATCTAGAGGTTTTGTCCTTTTTGGGGACTAGTACTACTGGGGAGGCCCAAGGGCTGTGGGACTTGCAAATCACTCCCAGCTCTAGCATCTCCTCTATCTCCCTTTTTATGTCAGCACTGGCCTGCAAGGATACCCTGTACGCTGTTTGTCTGAGGGGATGGTTATTCCCAGTATCTACATGATGTGTGACTAAGTGTGTCCTGCCAGGCTTCCCTGTGAACACTAGTATGAACAATTGGGAATAGGTTCCCAAGTAAGAAATGCTATTATAGCACACTCTGCCCAGACTGGTTGTAGAGGCAAAAAAGGGGTAAATTAAAATATAACCTTTATTAATTTGTTAAAAGATGGGACAATACAAACATTTAAAATTACTCTATCATTAGTAGCTGGATTGAATAAATTACGAGATCTGAAAATAATTAATCTGGCCTTTATAGCATAAACTGTATCGTCAGATCTCTCTATATAATATCCAAAGGTTGGGATAATACAGGGTGATGATTATCAGATAAATAGTGATTACCCTGATTATCAGGGTGGTGATTATCAGATAAATAGTGTGTACAAATACTATTGTTATTTCACACTTTCATAATAGGTATACAAATAAATTGAGGCTACTTCTATTAGTGTTTTCTAATATGAAGCAGATCAATACATTTAATGTTAAAGACAGGTATTAATATAACTGTGTGACTTGGATAGATACCACAATGTGGTTTATGTTGCCCAATAAATAATATACTCCTGTGAGGTATATGCCTCACTGAACTACTATAGGTCGAGAAGGCAATTATTGTGAGTTCATGTTACACTGAGGTATGATACTCTTGATGTCATTCAAGTTTTATTTTTATTTTTAGTGTGTTTGTTACTTAGGTGTGTCAATATCAAACATTGAGTATTTGTCTGTCACTCTGTATCCCATAATTCCATTCATATGGTATTAGTTGAATTCATACACACTGTTGAGAGTTATATACATTCACACATTACTTCAATGACACTCTTGTATACTGTTAGGGGCTAACTATTATAATATTGTACATATAGTAACCTTAGTATAGATTAATAGTGTACTGACATATGCACTCTTAGCTTCGTCTATATTCATAGATTGTATCAATGTTTGGTTACTTTCACGTTACTATTTAATATAGTTAACTATTTTGTATTCACACAATTCTTCAGTAGAACTTGTGTGAATTGTTAGGGGTTAACTATTGTAACGTTGTACATGTAGTAACTTTATGATAGATTCTTAGTGAAATGACAAATACATCACTTGCTTAATCTGCCTTCATAGGTTTTATCAGTGATTGTTGTTTCCACTCGTTATTGTTGGTCAATAGTTAGTTGCTATGTCCCCATACACGCTGGATTCACAGTCTTACAACGTGTGCAAAAACTGCTTGATCTATATTCGCATGTCGTCTCCCTTGCTTCATTTGCATATATATATTGTTTGTAAAACTCGTGCACCCTATTGTGGTTAAATTATAATATCATTACATATGTGAATATTGCGTAATGTATTCAGTGATTTGACATCTGAATCATTTGCTATGTTAGCTTTGCCGTGTGCTATCACTGGTTTTATTAACATTCATATGCTGTTTATGCGTTCTTGCATCCTTGTGTGTTTGACTGGCTGTATTTGCTTTGCCGTATGCTATTACTGATTATATTTGCATGTAAGTCCTACTGATGCACTGTTTATTGTTATGAAGTTAGCTACTATGTTTGTAGATATATAACTGCTGCGTGATAGATTCACAATGTCACTATACACACAAAGTTATTAAGCATCTATCATTTGCAGTAAACTGTGTGTGAATGTGTATAACTCTCAACAGTGTGTATGAATTCAACTAATACCATATGAATGGAATTATGGGATACAGAGTGACAGACCAATACTCAATGTTTGATATTGACACACCTAAGTAACAAACACACTAAAAATAAAAATAAAACTTGAATGACATCAAGAGTATCATATCTCAGTGTAACATGAACTCACAATAATTGCCTTCTCGACCTATAGTAGTTCAGTGAGGCATATACCTCACAGGAGTATATTATTTATTGGGCAACATAAACCACATTGTGGTATCAATCCGAGTCACACAGTTATATTAATACCTGTCTTTAACTTTGAATGTATTGATCTGCTTCATATTAGAAAACACTAATAGAAGTAGCCTCAATTTATTTGTATACCTATTATGACAGTGTGAAATAACAAGAGTATTTGCACACACTATTTATCTGATAATCACCACCCTGATAATCAGGGTAATCACTATTTATCTGATAATCATCACCCTGTATTATCCCAACCTTTGGATATCATATAGAGAGATCTGACGATACAGTTTATGCTGTAAAGGCCAGATTAATTATTTTCAGATCTCGTAATTTATTCAATCCAGCTACTAATGATAGAGTCATTTTAAATGTTTGTATTGTCCCATCTTTTAACAAATTAATAAAGGTTATATTTTAATTTACCCTTTTTTTGCCTCTACAACCAGTCTGGGCAGAGAGTGCTATAATAGCATTTCTTACTTGGGAACCTATTCCCAATTGTTCATACTAGTTTAGTGTTAAATGCTAGCACCACTCCTCATAACAAACACAATAGACTGATACTTAAACACAAGGTATCTGAAGTAATAAGCTACTGAGGAGCTTGCCTTATTAGTGCCCTTGCAACTGTGTGTATAGCCTTAAGTTCCCTGTGAACACGCTATAGTAAGGCCTAAGCACCTCAGACAGCTGATGCCGCTGATCCCCAGTTAAGTGGGCACTAATCTGGGCAACTTCTAGGGTGTTCTTTTTCCTGGTGGGGGCCAGTAAATCAACAAGAGGGTCAGTCTCATGCTCTTCTCCAGGCAAACTGCACACAGTTAACACGGTGGGTTCTCTGTCATAATAGGCTTTTATCATATTTCTATGATAGATTTTTTGCCTTTTACCCTCCTCATCCAGAGACACCACATAGTTCGCATCATTCATCCTCTTTAGGATAGTAAATGGACCCTCCCAGGCAGCCTGTAGTTTCTTCTGTCTCATGGGTATTAAAACAAGCACTTTCTGTCCCACATCATGCACTCTCTCTCTGGCATTCCGGTCATACCACTGCTTCTGCTTAGACTGGGCATCCTTTAGGTTTTCCTGTACCTCCCCCACTAGGCTATGCATTCTGTCCCTGAACCTTATTACATAGTCTACTACCGAGGTCTCTTGAGCACTTAATTTCCCTTCCCACCCCTCCCTGATCAGATCAAGGGGGCCACACACTCTGCGTCCATATAGGAGTTCAAAGGGGGAGAAACCAGTGGATTCCTGGGGCACCTCTCTATAAGCAAATAGGAGGTGCGGCAGGTAACGCTCCCAGTCCTTCCCCTGTGACACCACAAAGGTTTTGAGCATCTGCTTCAGGATCCCATTAAACCTTTCACACAAGCCATTGGTCTGGGGGTAATATGGGCTAGTCACTAGGTGTTCTACCTGCACTTTTTTACATATACTCTGCATCAGGCCAGACATAAATTGTGTGCCCTGATCAGTTAGCATTTCCTTAGGGAAACCTACCCTTGCAAAGATACCCAATAAAGCATCAGCCACTTTATCAGCCCTGATAGATGACAGGGTCACCACCTCTGGGTAGCGGGTAGCATAATCCACTACCGTCAGAATGAATCTTTTCCCTGAACTGCTTGGGATAGCTAGGGGCCCTACTATATCCACAGCCACCCTCTCAAAGGGCTCAGTCACTATGGGAAGGGTAATTAAAGGGGCACGACCCACCTCTCCAGGTTTCCCCACTTTCTGACATGCAGGACAGGAGCGACAATAATTAGCAACATCAGTACCCATCCTCGGCCAATAAAAGTGATGGGACAACCGAGCTTTGGTTCTCTGTACCCCTAGATGTCCTGCCATAGGAATTTCATGGGCCACTCCCAACAGTTGCACTCTAAACTGTTTAGATACCACTAACTGTCTCTCAGCTAGCCAGGGATCCTGTCCCTCCACTGGAATGGACTCCCGGTACAACCTCCCTTTATCCCAGTACACTCTCTATCAGAGTCAGCAGGCAGCTGCCTAGCTAGGTCCCTGATCTTTTCTAGTGTGGGATCAGTCCCCTGGGCCTGCTGAAAATCCTGACTCAGACCAATTATTAGTTGCTGAGCTGTGTGAGGCCCCCCACCTTCCTTATCAGTGTTCTCCCCTTGGTCCTCGGGCTGAAGCACCCCCTGCTCCCTAATCTGGGCAGACTGCTATCGGGTCACCACTGATACAGAGGGGCCCTCCCCCTCTGTCACTACTTCCACACACTTCAGGTACTGAGGGATGATTGGTTCACACACCAACAGACTGTCATTCTCATTCAGGTCTCTCTCTCTCTCTGTCAGTGCATCCTTCCACATGTTCACAGGGCACTACAGACATGTCTGGTTCAGGTAAAGGCTGCGTCACACACACACCCTGCCCCCCCTCCCCTTCAACACATATCTGGGTATAGTTACACATGGTCTTTTGTACATTTGGGCCCCTATCCTGTTTACCTAGGTCACAGGCATCATGATCAGGTATATACTGTGACAATAATCTACCCAAATCAGTACCAAGCAATACATTTGTTGGAATATTATCTGACACTCCCACATCTCTTAACCCTCTTCCTGCTCCCCAATCTAGATATACTCATGCCATAGGCACTGCAGGCTGTACTCCCCCAATTCCTTTCAGTGCTAGAGTCTTTCCAGGGATAATGTCCTCCGAGCTAATTAGCTCTGGACGCACAATAGTCACTACTGCACCCGTGTCCTGAAGCCCCAATGTTACCTTATCTCCAACAGTCACAGGTTGTAAGTTCTCATTGGTACTTTCCTCTGGCCGGGTTACAAACAAAACAGAAGATGATAATCCTGAGGAGCGGCCTCCTCCTGCTGATGCTGAAGGTTTCTTCCTTCCTGGGCAGTTAGTGCTGATGTGACCCATTTTTTGACAAGTAAAACACTTGCGGGTATCTCCCTGCCCAGATGCAGCATCCGCCCCTCCTTTCCCAGAGGGAGCAGACACACTAGACAAAGGCACAGCAAGTTTTGTGAAGGGGGGTCGTGCAGCAGCTCCTTTTCAGGTGGATCCCCCCTTAGAAAAGGATTTTCTCCCATTCCCTGCTGACCTGTTGGCTGTGTAAAAATCAGCCAGCTCACCAGCTTCCAATGCTGTTATGGGTTTACGGTCCAAAACCCATTCTTGAACTTCTGCTGGGCACAGCTGCATAAATTGCTCCTTCACTACCAGATCTTCCAGCTCCTCCATAGTGGCAACTTTTAATCCTCTGACCCACTGTTTAAAGGCTGTCATCAAGTTCCCAACAGCTGTAGTATAGCTCTCTGACAAACCTTTCTGCAGAGAACGGAATTTCTTCCTGTACACCTCAGGAGTAAGATTATACCTCCTCTGCAGTGCAGCTTTAATGGAATCATAGTCCTGATCAAACTCTGGGGGTAGTTCAGCAAACGCCTCCAGTGCAGGACCTTTCAGGCCAGGGGTAAGGTACTTGGCCCACTGCTCCCTTGGCAACTGGAACTGTCTGCAAACTTTCTCAAAGCTGCGCAGGAATACATCCACATCTCCATCTTTCTCCAGAGTGGGAAAATTCTCTGCACGCACTTGGGGAGCAGGTGGGTCTCTAGGTTCACTAACAACAGGGGAGACCATCCCTCTCTCCAACCGTGCAAGCTGTAGCTGATACTCTCTCTCCGCCTTTCATTCAGCAGCCTGTCTTTCAGCTGCCAGAGCCTCTCTCTCAGCTGCCAGAGACGCCTGTCTCTCAGCCACAGCAGCCTGTCGTTCAGCAGCCTGTCTCTCAGCTGCCAGAGACACCTGTCTCTCAGCCACAGCAGCCTGTCGTTCAGCAGCATGTCTTTCAGCTGCCAGAGACTCTCTCTCATAAAATTTTGTTATCAGTGAATCGCTGCCCCCAGCTGCAGACATCTCTCCTGAGACCTCAACTGGTGTGATTTGGCTGTTATCATATTCCACAAGAGCTTGTATTGGTACCTCTTTGTTCTTTCCACGTGTTGGAATATCACGCTCCTGGCATAAGAGTGCCAACACTTCTTTAGTCTGTTGCTCGTATGCCTCCATAGCAAAAATAAAATAGAAAAGAAAAACAGAGAATAGGGAAGGGGACTGTTTGCAATGTGTGACTATATAATGCACTGAGTTTTAGCCTTTGGAAATTGTAAGAAACAATTCCTTTTAGTACTGGGATTTTCACACTAGTAAATCCACAAGCACTAAAATCTAATAAAAAAAATGATCTACACTGCTGCCCACCAATTTGTGACGAACCAAGGTTATCCAACCCTGCGCCAGTCACTTATTTGGCACAGAAAGGTTTATCAGCCCCCTTTTACTGTCACCAATAGGTCACAATCTAGCCACACCAGTCAAGCTTGTGATTCAGTTTAGTGGGTGCAAGGGTTAACCACACTCCCTAGTCTGTACTAGACGCAAGAGAAATGCCCAAAATTCCCTTTTAATGCCACCCACACTAAACCAACAATCCTATAGCTCCAATACTGCCACCACTTAAAATTTATTAAAGGGAAAATCCTAAGAAAAAACCCAGACTTTACACATTAACTCTCTAAATACAATTTAGCAGAAAATAACCTAAATTATACAGTTCTAATATTCCAGTCTCTTTCAGTAACGTGGTTCAATTATTAGACAAAGGCCAAACTTAATAAAGGAATTATTTATTATGCCAAAAATATTATGCACAATGCATTATTAATAAAAAGTTGTTACAAATAAAATTACACACGCAAACAGTGTTTTAAAATAAAAAGGAGAAAAACAGAATTTAATACTTTCCTAGTTTCAAGATCTGTGCCAGTGGCTGGCATGAAAATGATGGCTCCTTACTTCTGTGGAACAGCTCCCCTTGTAAGAATGACAATCTTATTGTTAAGAAATAAGATACTTATACCTATTTTCCATAGATCAGGTTGCCTGACCACACCCTCCTGGGCGGGCTAAGAAACCCCCCTGTCTTTATGACCTTCAATAGACTAATTTCTTGCCTGAAATTATACAATCCATTATAATTTCTGCTAGGTAACTCCATTTCCATATATACCTATCAGGAATCTCCTAGTTTCATTGGGATAATCAATTTGATACCAGATATGACAGATTTCCCTTCATTTAATGTCATAACAGTTTTAAACACATATATACATAATATACCAATGTCCTTTTAGTGACCTGGTCAGTTTTTGTGAGTGGCTTTATGACTCAATGCATACACAATAAAATTGGTGGAGCTATTTATGAGGCTCCTGGCACTTCAAAGAAAGTCACAATTCTTCTTGAAAAACAAAAAACTGTTTTGAGTTCAAGCTACACAGAATTAACCCCTTCTTAGCTAAATCCTGAGGTTTTCGTGACAACCTTTATTATTAAATTGATTAAAATGGGTGAAAAGTTGAGCTGTTTTACAAGATGTTAACTAGATGGCATTATGTCCCTTCAAAAATACATAAAATGTTCCTGAGCAGCTCCCCTCTCTGCTGGAGAGGCTGCCAACAGATAGGCGACCCCCAACATATCTGGTGGACCTGTCCCGTCATTGCCCCTCTGTGGCGCAAAATGAAGGTTCTCTGCCGTCATCTTGGTCTTGTCATGTCCCTACCCCTGGAGACGGCCCTGATACATGCAGGTCTGCGGGCTCTCTCCTCATCAAATTGCATTCTGCTGATAACAATCTTGATTGCTGCAAAACTGCTAATTGCCAGAAATTGGAAGAAACCCGACTGTCCCAATTGGCAAGCCCTGATTAATCTCATTTCCTACTTTCGGTCTATGGAAAACTATGTTTATAACGCCCGTCAGCAAATGAACCTTTACGCCATGACTTAGGACCCTTGGGACTCACTGGGGGAGGACAAGATTCTTTCCATGTGAGGCGTGGTTAATAATGTCTATGCCTCTTAGACCATGCAGGAGGGTACTGTGTTATTTCCCCCTCTCTCTGCCTGGCTTTACTTTACCACCCCCCCTTTTTTTTTTCCTTCTTCCCCTCTCTCCCCTCCTCCCCCTTCCTCCCCTGCCCCACCACCTTAACTGTTCTGCCCCCTTGCTGTCTGAGCCCTGATGGCACAGTTCTCTATTTGCAGGCACATCAGGGAATCATCTAGACTCAATTTCAACACCCCTGACACTTACTGTATATTTATCCCTCTAATGTCTAGCACACATAGAAAGAAACGTTAAAAGCCTATATAAAGGTAAATGAAGTTCTATTAGGTTCACATACATTACTCACCTTATGTGACTTACACTAATCATCTCCCACTATGTGCCTAGATGTTCACACTAAGTCCCTACCAATGACATTGTTATTGTACTTGGCTGTTCCTGAATCACTTCAACACTTAAGATGGACATCTGATGTACATTTATCGGTGTTTTAAATTGTTTTGTTCTTTCTATAGTGGATCTCAGGGCCCAACAGAGGCCTCATTATCACCCCTCAGTGAATACGGATAAAGAGAGGGAAAAGGAAAAAAATGGAATTCATATTCCAGGTGTGAAGAACTGGGAAGCAGACTACGTGAGTCAGCAGGTTCTTCACTCTTGGGAATGGTCTCTCACTCAGGAGGTATTCAAACAGATTGTTCTCCGGTGGGGGCCTCAAGAGATGAATCTCATGGCATCCCATTTCAATTTCAAGCTTCCGAGATACGGATCTTGGTCGAGAGATGCTCATGCGGAGCTGGTGGATGCCTTAACGGTCCCCTAGGACTATTTTCTGTTTTATCGGTTTCCCCCGATTGTGTTTCATCCGTTAGTTGTTGCACGGAACAAACAGGAGAGGATGTTAGCGATACTGATAGCTCTAGTGTGGCCACGCAGGACTTGGTATGTGGACCTCATAAGGATGTCGTAAAAGAATACTGGAATATAATAGAGATTACACATATAAAAATATGTGTATGTATATTCCTGAGGGCGCATACCTCCAAAGTATCAGTGATTGCTAATAAACAAAAAAATAAATGAATAAGTGAAAGTGGCTATTAAAATATAAAGTGCAATACAGATATTGTGCAATTATCGAATTTATACGTGATATATAGAAATTTGAGTCTTAAAATCAATGTTTCAGATTGTTGAAAAAGACCAAAAAGACAGGCTGTTCACTGTGGGCTGCTCCACTTTATACCGCTGGTACGTGCTGTAGTCTGTGGGACAAACAAAAGAAAAGGAGCGCCTCATAGTGTAGCCATGTATCAGAGAAAGGTAATGTTTAAAGTGATAGAAAATCACTCACATTTAATGATGGCACAAACTGCTTGGCTCACAGCAGTCAGCTTTTTCACAGGCAGTGTTATCACCTGATTCAGACCTTTTGGATACCGTCTCCTTCCCTGTAGTACAACTTTCCTTCTTTGTGACGTGACTTGCACCCCAGCAGTTGGTGCCATCATTAAATAGGAGGGATTTTCTATCATTTGAAATATCACCTTTCTCTGATACATGGCTACGCTATTAGGGGCCCCATCTTTACTTTTGTTTCTCATAAGAATGTTGTCTGTTCCTCCGTGGCGTCTTCCTCAGAGACCGGACCTCCTAGCTCTGTGTCCATTCTTTTATCAAAACCTAGAATCTCTGATGCTGACTGAGTGGATTGAACGAATGATTTTAGCTCAGAGAAGTTTTTCTGAGTCTGTAATTGACACACTTGTGCAGGCGCATAAACCTGTCACCATACGTATCTATCACAAGGTGTGAAAGGTTTTCTTGTCTTGGTGCGCTGAATGTGGTTTCTCTTGGTATAAGTTGAGAATTTTACATACTCAGTTACGTAAGGAAGGACATGAGAAGGGCCTCTCTGCTAGTTCGAATAAGGGTCAAATCTAGGAAATTTCTGTTTTATTTCATAAAAAGTTGTCACAGTTGCTGGACGTTCAATCTTTTGTTCAGGTGTTGGTTAGGATCAGGCAGTTTTTAAGCCTATTGCTTCTCTTTGGAGTCTTAGGGGTCAATTTATTATTGTGCTGATGGACATGATACGATGTAGTGTATCATGTCTGCCGCACATCGATAAATGCCGACAGCATACGCTGTCTGCATTTATCATTGCACCAGTAGTTCTTGTGAACTGCTGGTGCAATACCACCCCTGCAGATTCATGGCCGCTAGCAGAGGGTGTCAATCAACCCAAACGTATTTGATTGGGCTGATTGCTGTCCGCCACCTCAGAGGTGGCGGACGAGTTAAGGAGCAGCAGTCTTAGGACCGCTGCTTCTTAACTTCCGCTTCAGACGGAATTGAAGTGGAGTGGGTCGGAAGCAGCATCCACTTCTTCATAAATCGACCACAGAATCTTGTTATTAGTGTTACAATGTGCTCCGTTTGAACCTATGCATTTCCTTGATAATAAAATTCTCTCTTGGAAAGTATTATTTTTATTGGCGATCTCTTCTACCCGCAGAGTTTCAGAGTGTCAGCTCTCCAGTGTGTTCCTCCTTACCTGGTGTTTTATCAGGATAAGGCTGTACTGAGAACTAGATTAGGTTTTCTGCCCAAGGTAGTTCTAATGACAATATCAATCAGGAGATTGTAGTACCATCTTTATGTCCTAAACCTCCTCCTACTAAGGAGAGATTGTTACACAATTTAGATCAGGTCATTAGTTTTACCTTCATGTTACCAAGGAATTTTGTCAGTCGTCTAGATTGTTTGTGATTTTCTCTGGTAAGCTCAAGGGTCAAAATGCTACTGCAGTTTCTTTGTCTTTTTGGTGGAGAAACATCATTTGTATGGCTCACTTGGAGGCAGGTCATCATCCCCCAGCTTGTATTACCGATCATTCTACCCATTCGGTATGCACTTCCTGGGCCTTCAAGAATGAGGCTTCAGTGGAACACATCTGCAAAGCTGCTACCTGGCCTTCACTGCAAACGTTCACAAAATGTTATCAGTTTGATGTTTTTTCATCTGTGGAGGCCTCCTTTGGCAGGAAAGTTTTTCAGGCGGTGGTGCCTAGTGTCTAGGTAGCTGCCTTGCCTATTTATCCCGCCCTTATTATGTGGACTCCATAGCATTTCCCATATGTAAAGAGTGTATTCCGTGGACTCTCACTACCTTAGAAAGAAAACAAAATGTATTCTTACCTGATAAATTATTTTCTTTCTTGGCAGTGAGAGTTCACAAATCCACCCTAAATTTGTTTTGGCAGCAGTCCTACTTTGTACCTCTTCACCCCCCTTTATTTAACTGATTTTCCCTATCCTCAGATATGAACTACTGGGAGGGAAGGGCAAGTGGGAGGGATAGTTGAACCTCTGGTTGAGGTGTCTTTGCGTCCTCCTGGTGGACAGGAGATGAATTCCCATATGTAAAGAATGGATTTTGTGAACTCTCACTACCAAGAAACAAAATAATTTATCATGTAAGAATACATTTGGTTTTTCTTCTAATCTGCTATGAAACTTCACCCCTTTTGCATGAGTGTGTACAGTAGTAAATTTAGGAGTGTGCATGTCTTCAGCTCTATATAGCAATGTTATACAAGCAACCTGCAGAGGGAGCTGCTGCGGGCAGCAGTCCTGAGCAACTGCAGGGAATTCCCAGATCTGTGCTTTCACTTACTACTACTGCACAAACTGAATGTCTCCTATTAGAGGTAAATGCACTGTGTGCAGTGTTATTTATATATGTAGATATTTCTTCTAGCTTTTCAGCAGTAGCTTAGTTTACCATAGAGTGGCTGAAGCTACTGCACTCTAAAGCTCCTTCAGGTTGCTTAATTGCCTTTCCATTACTTTTTGATCCTTTCATCCTATGCACCAAGGTCCATACAGGACCAATAATTCCTAATCTGGCAGAAGATACTGGTGCTTCTTAAATGCTACCACAGTAGCTCTTATTCTATTGGCTATTCAAATCAGCCAATAGAATTAAAGTAGCTCGCATCCGATTGGCTGATTTGAATTTAAAGGCTCAAATCAGCCAAAAGGAATTCAAGGGACGCCATTTTTAATCGCGTACCTTGAATTCCTATTCAGTGTACGGCGGCGATCGTATGAAGAGGATCCTCCACGCTCCGGCTCTGGTCTTCAGTTCCAGAGGTCTTCAGTTCCAGCGTCGCCGGTCTTCAGTTCCAGATGGACAGTCTTCAGCTCCGCGGTCATCGGTCTTCAACTCCTCCGCTCCGCGCCGGCTGGATTCTGAAAGAAGAAGAGGTCGCCGCCTGGAAGAAGATTTCTCCGCCTGGAACAGCACCTTCTCCGCCGGTCTTCAGGACAGGTAAGGAGCACTTGGGGGTTAGACTTAGGTTTTTTAAGGGGGGATTGGGTGGGTTAGAGTAGGGGTATGTGGGTGGTGGGTTGTAATGGGGGGGTTGTTGTTTTTTTTACAGGCAAAAAAGCTGATTACTTTGGGGCAATGCCCCACAAAAGGCCCTTTTAAGGGCTGGTAATAGAGCTGTTTACTTTTGTAATTTAGATTAGGGTAGGGAATTTTTTTTATTTTGGGGGGCTTTGTTATTTTATTAGGGGGCTTAGAATAGGTGTAATTAGCTTAAAATTCTTGTAATTTTTTTTTATTTTTTGTAATTTAGTGTTTAGTTTTTTTTGTAATTTAGTTTAGTGTATTTAATTGTATTTTAGTTTAGATATTTGTAGTTTATTTAATTTATTGATAGTGTAGGTGTATTTGTAATTTAGGTTAGGATTTATTTTACAGGTAAATTGGTAATTATTTTAACTAGGTAGCTATTAAATAGTTATTAACTATTTAATAGCTATTGCACCTAGTTAAAATAAATACCAAGTTACCTGTAAAATAAATATAAACCCTAAAATAGCTACAATGTAATTATTAATTATATTGTAGCTATCTTAGGGTTTATTTTATAGGTAAGTATTTAATTTTAAATAGGAATAATTTAGTTAATATTATTAATATTATTTAGATTTATTTTAATAATAATTAAGTTAGGGGTGTTAGAGTTAGATAGGGTTAATATAGTTAATATATATATAATATAATAACTATATTAACTATATTAACCCTAATATAATTAGGGTTAATATAGTTAATATAGGTGGCGGCAGTGTAGGGGGGTCAGATTAGGGGTTAATATATTTAATATAGGTGGAGGCGGTGGAGGGGGATTAGATTAGGGGGTAATACATTTATTATAGGTGGCGGCGGTATAGGGGGATTTAGATTACAGGCAAAAGAGCTGATTACTTTGTGACAATGCCCCGCAAAAGCCCTTTTAAGGGCTGGTAAAAGAGCTGATTACTTTGGGGCAATGCCCCGCAAAAAGCCCTTTTAAGGGCTGGCAATATAACTGGTTACTTTGGGGCAATGCCACGCAAAAAGCCCTTTTCAGGGCTATTTGTAGGGTTAGATTTAGGTTTAGTGGTAAGGAAATTTTAGTGGCGGCGGTATAGGGGGATTAGATTAGGGGTTAATTAATTTAATATAGGTGGCGGCGGTATAGGGGGATTAGATTAGGGGTTATTTAATTTAATATAGGTGGCGGCGGTATAGGGGGATTAGATTAGGGGTTAATTAATTTAAAATAGGTGGCGGCGGTATAGGGGGATTAGATTAGGGGTTAATAATTTTAATATAGGTGGCGGCAGTGTAGCGGGCTCACATTAGGGGGTAATAATTTTAATATAGATGGCGGCGGTGTAGGGGGATTACATTAGGGGTTAATAATTTTAATGTAGGTGGCGACGGTGTAGGGGGCTCACATTAGGGAGTTAGACATTTAATGTAGGTGGCGGCGGGGTCCGGGAGCGGCGGTTTAGGGGTTAAACACTTTATTAGGGATTGCAGCGGGGGATTGCGGTTGACAGGTAGATAGACATTGCGCATGCGTTAGGTGTTAGGTTTTATTTTGCAGCTAGTTTAGGGAGTTACGAGGCTCCAATACACAGCGTAAGGCTTACTACGCCTGCAATTTGTGGCGAGGTGAAAATGGAATAAGATTTCTCCATTTTTGCCACGTAAGTCCTTACGCTGTATATTAGATACCAAACTGCGCTGGTTTGGTATACCTGTCTATGGGCCAAAAAACTACGGCCGAAGGCAGAAATATACGAGCGTAACTTCTATGTTATGCCGTATATGTGATACCAAACCAGCGCAAAATTTGGCGACGCCGGCTTTTGCGGGCGACGCTGCATATCGGATCGCGGCCATACTTTTTAGTTTATCTGCTTGTCCCAGTCCTTAAAATAATAATTTTGTAAATGAATATAATATCAGAGCAGAACAACTTACTAGTTAGTATAGTGAATGAATAACATAAAATTAGCATAACTTCCAAAATTGGGCTAATTTACAGATTGTAATAATTTAACAGGTTAGTTTGATCTTGTCAAAAATACAAAATAGATTTAAAAAGCTAATATTGTATTGATATGAGCAATATTAGAGAATACATATCACACATCATTTTTAAATACAGTGACGTTAAAAAAAAGACAATTTAACAACAGAAAAAAATAACTTTATGCATAGGAGAGATATGACAAAACAAATATAATGGTGTTTAGAATTTTTTGCAATTCATATATATTTATTTAAATGTATTTACATAAGAGATCCAAAATAAATATATATGCAGTGAGAAGCAAGAATACTCATAAAATAAAGAGAATCAGGAATCCTTTGTCCTAAAAATTACACTTCCTCCATACTATATAATATAAATAAAACGTTTCTAAATCAGTTTTTTTAGTACAGTTAAGTGACCACATGAGGGCAGTATATAATTACATAATATAAAATATCCTTACTTTAAAGTCACTGAAGAAATATAAAGAAAAAAACGGAAAATGCACATATTTACTAAAAACTGGAAAATGTAAAAATATGAGGAAAAAAAACAAAAACTAAAACATATCTTAAAATACATAAACCAGGATAAATTTCCAGGGAAGAGGGTTGGTAAGAAGTCCCAAATAAAATAGTATTAGTAGCGACTAGGGTTGCCACCAGCTGGTATTTTACTGACATGGGGCTAGATTACGAGTGGCGCGCTAACAGTTATGCAAAAGCGATATCGGGTTTATTGCGCAGCGGATGTTGCGCATGTATTGCAAGTTGAAAGTAAACCCAATCGCTTGAGTGCAATTGAATTTAATGAAAAACAAAAAAGTGTCACAAAATAAATAAAAAATGCATGAAAAGTTACACTCATAACAACACAATCTAATAAAAAATATATAAAAAAATTGCATGTTTATATGTGTTTACATATGTATTTGTGTATTTATATGTGTATATTTGTATTTAACAGACATATATACACATATAAATACATATATACATAAATAGACATATATATATAAGCACATTGGAGCGCTTTGTAGTCAAGCAGATGAAAACATGTGAAATCATATTTATGCAATATTCATATTTAATAAAGTGTTATACTGTGTATTTACTGTAAATATTTCACTAATATCAAATTTTGTAGACGGTGGTGTGGGATTCTCATTAAATGCTCACATGATCTTATGCTCCTTGTCATAGAGGAAGTTTCTAGGCTTAAGGTTACGGTCCAACAAGAAATTGCCACTGTTAAAGAAACACTGCTTAATACTTACTGCTGATACCAGCACAGACTGGGTATCTAAGTTACAAGTTCAAGTCACTAAATACAAACAAGATGTTTTGGCATTTAAAAACAAAAAGTTTGCTACAGTAGAAAACGACTACAGGGACAAAAGAGTATACAGGTGGTTGTACGGTAAAGATAATAGCACCCCCTATGGTCGCAGGAGAATATATACTAAGAACAGAAGAGTAAACTTCTCTACAATAGATTGTAGTGGAGGAGATTCCTCAGAGGGTGAAACCGTTTCTCCTGTACAAACTCATACACAAGTAGGAGTAAGCACTAGGTCAACACAAAAAAACCCTTTACCACAGGCCCCCGATGCCGACACATCAGGAGGGGGAGGGGGAACAAGAAAAAAAGTGACCAACAAAAAACAGAAACAATAGTATACAATAACATTAAAGGATGGCCATTAAGGCACTCTCCACTGACAAAAATATTGTCATTAGACCAATTGATAAGGGCGGGGCCATAGTCGTTCTCGACTATGACAATTACAGGAAGGAAGCCCATAGACAACTATACCATGGGGTGACATATAACAAACTTTCAGGGAATACGACCATAGGCTTTAAGAAATTGGTTGATGAAATCTTGGGTTTAGCTCATACTGCCAATATTATAGATAATGACACTTGGTCATTTCTGACCGTGGACAAACCAATTTGTCCCATTCTATATTTGCTTCCCAAGATCCATAAAACTCTAGTGGATCCCCCTGGCAGACCTATAGTTTCTGCCAGGGGATCTTTATTTCAGCCTCTTGCTGAATATATTGATTTTTTCCTTCAGCCTGTGGTCCAAGCAACCAAGTCTTATCTAAGGGACTTGTTTGAGCTCATTAATCTTTTGAAAACTTTTGATATTGACAGCGAATTATACTTGCTCGTCACCATGGACGTAGTAAGTCTATATACTATTATTCCCCACAAACATGTGGTTCAAATGATAAAGGAGCAGTTGATTAGTAGTGAGCATTATGCTGGTCCCCCTATTGAGTTCTTGTTGAATCTGATGGAGCTGTGTCTGGAAAAAAACTTTTCTTTCATGTAATTGGCAAGAGTACATGAGCTAGTGACGTATGGGATATACAATCCTACCAGGAGGGGCAAAGTTTCCCAAACCTCAAAATGCCTATAAATACACCCCTCACCACACCCACAATTCAGTTTTACAAACTTTGCCTCCTATGGAGCTGGTGAAGTAAGTTTGTGCTAAGATTTCTACATTGATATGCGCTTCTCAGCATTTTTGAAGCCCGATTCCTCTTAGAGTACAGTGAATGTCAGAGGGATGTGAAGGGAGTATCACCTATTGAATACGATGATTTTCCTAACGGGGGTCTTTTTCATAGGTTCTCTGTTATCGGTCCTACCTCCCTTTTCAGATCGACGATATACTCTCATATTCCATTACCTCTACTGATAACCATTTCAGTACTGGTTTGGCTATCTGCTATAAGTGGATGGGTGTCTTTTGGTAAGTATGTTTTCATTACTTAAGACACTCTCAGCTATGGTATGGCACTTTATGTATTTATATAAAGTTTTAAATATATGTATTGTACTTATATTTGCCATGATTCAGGTTTTCAGTATATTTCCTTTTTGCAGACTGTCAGTTTCATATCTGGGAAATGCTTTTTTATGAAAATGTATTTCTTACCTGGGGTATAGTCTCTTTTTCAAATTGACTGTCTTTTAAATTCGCGGGTAAAATTAGGCTCGCAAGGGCGCAAAATGCGAAAGTTTATTGCGTCATTCCTGGCGCAAGATTTTTTGGTGCGAAGTTACGTTCGTTGACACAAAAATCATCATTTCCGGCGTCATAGTTGACGCCGATTCCTTCACAAGGTTGCATCATCTATGACGCGAGTGTGTCGTTTCTGGATGTTTTTGGAGCCAAAAAATATTTTTCTGTTTGTTGTGCGTCATACTTGGCGCCAAGTATTTTCATTATTTAAGACCTCATTCCTATTTGCCTCTTGCTTTTTTCTATGTCAGAGGGCTATTCTGTTTGCATTTTTTCCCATTCCTGAAACTGCCATATAAGGAAATTGATAATTTTGCTTTATATGTGTTTTTTTTCTCTTACATTTGCAAGATGTCTCAATCTGATCCTGTCTCGGAATTCACTATTGGATCCCTGCTGCCTGATAACAGTTCTACCAAAGCTAAGTGCATTTGTTGTAAACTTGTGGTGATTATACGTCCAGCTGTGGTTTGTAATAGTTGTCATGATAAACTTTTACATGCAGAAAATGTATCCATCAGTAGTAGTTCATTACCTGTTGCTGTTCCCTCAACATCTAATGCACAAGATATACCTGTAAATTTAAAATAATTTATTTTTGATTCTATTCAGAAGGCTTTGTCTGCCATTCCGCCTTCTAATAAACGTAAAAGGTCTTTTAAAACTTCTCATAGAGTTGATGAAATTTCAAATGACCGGCAACATACTGATTTATCTTTCTCTGACGAGGATCTATCTGATTCAGAAGATCCTGCCTCAGATATTGACACTGACAAATCCTCTTATTTATTTAAAATGGAGTATATTCGTTCTTTATTAAAGGAAGTGTTGATTACATTAGATATGGAGGAAACTAGTCCTCTTGATATTAAAACTAGTAAACATTTAAATTCTGTTTATAAACCACCTGTGGTTATTCCAGAGGTTTTTCCAGTTCCTGATGCTATTTCTGATATGATTTCTAAAGAATGGAATAGGCCTGGTACTTCTTTTATTCCTTCTTCAAGGTTTAAAAAATTGTATCCTTTGCCAGCAGTTAGATTGGAGTTTTGGGAAAAGATCCCCAAAGTTGATGGGGCTATCTCTACTCTTGTTAAACGTACTACTATTCCTACGGAAGATAGTACTTCTTTTAAAGATCCTTTAGATAGGAAACTTGAATCTTATCTAAGGAAGGCTTATTTATATTCAGGTCATCTTCTTAGGCCTGCAATTTCTTTGGCTGATGTTGCAGGTGCTTCAACTTTTTTTTTTTTTTTTTTTTAAAGAGCTTTATTTAAGTCAAACAAGTCACAGGACATGCAAACATATATAATAACAGCATTAACACCAGATAACTGATACAACGAATTGCAATTATGATAGAGACGAAAAGTGTTCAAGTTGCATCTTCCTGTAACAGGCCATAGCAGTGGAAGTGCCAACAGAGTTTGTGACACCAACACAGATTATTCTTAAAGCTCTTGGTTTCATATTCTATACAAGCTTTGATATACATATAAACTTAACCATTATGATTACGTATCTCATAACCAAAGTTGAACCGTAACAGGTTCTTACCTTACTGGGAGTTAACATTTTGTAGGTATACCCTTAGTATATCACATGAAGTGAAAGCAAAGACAAACACACACAACAGCATTATGATAACGTATGGAATATAAGACATAACATGAAAGAAGAAAAAACCCACAGTTACAGGATTGGAGTTTATCTTCCCTCCTGAATTATAATGGTACTCTAATTCCCTACAAAAACTGGGTATTGGGTCAACAGACATCCCAGAGGTTTACTTATGTGCTCAGCTTATCTTGGGGCTTGACATTTATTATGTGCAACTACTGTGGCAAAATAAATGAATCAGCAGATAGAAGTGAAGCAAAATATAAGTTACAGTTGTGTCTCATTGTACTTCAGTGTAATTAAGACTATACTAGAAGCTTTCCTATAAACTAAGAATATTTGCAAAGCCAAATTTTTATTTTTACACATGGTGTATAAATACCTCATGTCCCTAACCTCCCCTTTGCTATATAATGATTGGGCAAACTAAATAAAAGTGGGTTAGATAATAGTAAATTAGAATCCTAGCCAAAAGAAATACCCACCTAAAGACTTATATACTATTAACTACATAGGGGATTGAGGATTATGTTTCTTTACCCCTGGTTACTATGGGTCAAGCAAAAATGAGGGTACTTAACTGAGTCCTAACAAATGTAAATTCAGAGTGGGAGACATAATGATGAGAACAAATATAGCAAGAAGAATGTGGGTGAACATTATAACTATTTGCATAAACAGGATAAGAAGGATGACAACATAATATCCTTCAGTGGGAACATGAACCAGTCCAGACCTAAAAGCACATTACATAAAGATGATATTAGCTGACTTGATATCAAACAGTCAATATAAACAGTCCGATGGAACGAACCCTAGATGGTGTAAAAACTAACTGGGTACCTGGTCACAGAGGGGAGTCGTTAAATCTTACCCGAAGCTGTCAATTAAATTTATCCCACTCCAGCTTTGTGGGGGCAACTTGAGTACTTGGGCAAGGCTGTTATGAAAAAAAATTTTAGCAGCCAAAATGCGAGCAGACACGCTGCATGTAGAGTCCAGTGACCCAAGTCTGAGCTAGCGGCAGGTAAATATTGTTCAGCGTGTGCACCTCTAGTATTCTGTCTCCCCCAGAACTTGTAACGCTGCATGGTAGTTGTAGAATGGCAACTCAGATCCTCAGCGTCAGGATCCACATCTTGCGTCTTGGCAATGTAATCCTTCTCACCCATTCCATCCTCTCTCTGTTGGGTACATATAGTGTAAGCAATGGAGCTTCCCATCACTACCTTCCGCCGTTGGGTGTCAGTAGTAGCCATGTGCTTCTCCTCTCAGAAGGTAAGTGTTTTATAACACTGCACTTCTTCAGATAAGATAGGGGGCTGAGGTGCGGAATCTTTGTTGATTTTCTCGGACATTTCCACTAGTGGCTGGAGAAGTTGGATATCCACAGGGTCATGAGTAGGCACCTTCATTTCACAATTCTGGGTCATCCGAGCAGGCTGAGCCAGTTTAACTTGTACATGCTCACCAGCTGGTATGCACTCACTTGCAAGGAAGAGGGTCTGAGCTAGTTGATGCACCATATTGTGAACGTGTGTCTGAAGTGATTGCAGAATCGTTGTCTCCCAATTCATCAAGCTTATTTGGAATCGGGTAAAGCCCCGTCTCAGAGAATTACAGCTCATTCTACTAGATCAGTTGCAACTTCTTGGGCTTTTAAGACTGAAGCTTCAGTTGATCAGATTTGCAAAGCAGCTACTTGGTCTTCTTTGCATTCTTTTACTAAAATCTACCATTTTGATGTATTTGCTTCTTCGGAAGCAGTTTTTGGTAGGAAAGTTCTTCAGGCAGCAGTTTCAGTTTGATTCTTCTGCTTATGATTTAAGTTTTTATTTTTTATTTTTTGAGAATAACTTATATTTGGGTTGTGGATTTTTTTTTCAGCGAAATGGCTGTTTTTATTTTGTCCCTCCCTCTCTAGTGACTCTTCCACATCTTGGGTATTGCTATCCCATACGTCACTAGCTCATGGACTCTTGCCAATTACATGAAAGAAAACATAATTTATGTAAGAACTTAACTGATAAATTCATTTCTTTCATATTGGCAAGAGTCCATGAGGCCCACCCTTTTTAGGGTGGTTATGATTTTTTTGTATAAAGCACAATTATTTCCAAATTCTTTTGTTGATGCTTTTTACTCCTTTCTTTTTCACCCACTTCTTGGATATTCGTTAAACTGAATTGTGGGTGTGGTGAAGGGTGTATTTATAGGCATTTTGAGGTTTTCAAAACTTTGCCCCTCCTGGTAGGATTGTATATCCCATACGCCACTAGCTCATGGACTCTTGCCAATATGAAAGACATGAATTTATCAGGTAAGTTCTTACATAAATTATGTTTTTTCAATTTGAGAACGATTTTTTTCTCCAAATTTTAGGTACGGCAGTGGGGTAGAGTATGCCAACTTATATATGGCACAATATGAGCAGTATAATATCTTTGATCAACAACACAGCTCCATCAAATTCTACCGCTGCTACATCGACGATGTGTTCCTTATATGGAGAGGCACATCAGAAACACTTATAGAATGGTTCAATGTGCTCAACTGTTTGGAATCCACAATTAGAATAAAAATTGAACATGACCAACAAAAAATCAATTTCTTAGATTTGGAGAAATACAAAGCAACTATGGAGGGTAAATACAGCTTACAAACTACTCTGTATCATAAAGATAACGACAAAAATTCAATTTTACATTATGACAGCTTCCATCCTCACACACAGAAGAATGGTGTCAGTTCATCGCAGCTCTTGTCAGGAATAACACAGAGGGTTCCCGTAAGGACCATCAACTGCAAGATATGGCCCAGAAGTTTCTACAACGTGGATACCCCACACATCTCATTGAGCAACAACGTCTGGTTGCGGAACAACAAATCCAGGATAACCTTACAGTGAGGAAAACAGCTAAGGAGAATGACCAACGACTGAATTTCGTGACTACCTATACTCCAGGTTCGGAAATGGTAGCAGCCACTATCAAGGAAAATTGGAAGATTGTGGCTAAAGACACGAGTCTACTCTTCTATGACTTACCTCCTCCGAGGATGGTTTACAAGAGGTCAAGAAACCTACGAGACTTACTAGTTCTGAATAATTCAGTGCACTGCTATGAACGCCAATCCTGGTTACCTAAGGAAAAACAGGGCTGTTATAGATGTGGCAACTGTGTTACCTGTAACAATATGGTGACCTGTAACAGTTTTCATCATCCACACACCAATAAGAAATTTAAAATTAAGCACAGATTGACGTGCACATCAGAATTTTTGGTCTACGCGATCATTTGTCCATGTTCCCTATATTATATAGGTAAAATGGTGACCACCTTCAGAGAATGGCTGGTGAATCATAAATCTGCCATACGCCAGGCAATCAACAAGGGCAGCTCTGAGCAACCGGTCACACAACATTTATCGCAAGCTAGGCATTCAGTATCCATGCTAAGAGTGATACTTATTGATCATGTTCCTCGGCTGAGACGTGGGGGAGACAGGGCATTAGCCCTATTACGACTAGAGGCCAAGTGGATTTTTGATTTGGACACTGTAACCCCCAAGGGCCTGAATACGATGATTGATTTTGGCTGCTGGTAAAGTCCATTGGACTTTAAAACAAATTCTACCTACTCCTTAGGCTTGGATGTTATTTAGAGGTTGTGTGTGCATTATTTGTAGTATACTTTTGATACCATGAGTATAGATCGGCCTCATGGGGCCATACCAAAATTTATGTATCCCCTTATGAGTATTATACTGCTCATTTTTTTGCACCACTAATAGCCTTCAGTTTAATATTAATTTAATTCCCTAGTATTAGGGATGTTCACTTGCGTTTAGTATTATATTTAGTATAATTATGGCTGTAATGTTTAATATACTCATAATAATTAGTAGTGATTTTTACTATGTGTATCATTTTGTAGTATGCATTTTTCCTCTGATCGCTTTATCAGCCTGCCAGCATCTCAACAATAAGAAAGGTTGTTTACTGCTGTCATGACAACCTCCACACAGCCTGCTACCCTGACGGCGGTGGCGGATGATGTCATCATTATGCACGGTTGCGCATGGAGCTTCGGTAGCATGGTGGTCTAGTGTTCATGAGGTTTATCACCTGTTTAGGTATTTCATTAAGGATCACACAGACTATATAAGGATAGTTTGGTTTAGAGCACTGTATGTCTTTGATGGGCTCCATTTAAAAAAGGTTCAGATTAGAACTGAAACATTTGGGTTATATGCAAGATATGCAAATTCTGAAGCAAAAAAACTGAGAATTTGCATACCTAATTTGCATATCTTACCCACAATTCTCTTGTGCATTGGAAACATTGCATATTAAGAATTTCTGGGGGCAAGCGGGGATACTTGCTTAGATGTACTAATTTCCTATGCAAATATTTACATTGATTTAATTTTGATTTAATTTTGAGACATGGAGGATTTTAATTTCAGTTTTTTTATCTCCCCCCCATAATTTTAATGAATTTTGGTTTAACCATGAAAATAGCTTTTCCAATGCAGCAATCAGAAATCTATCTCCTACTGATGAGTTCTAAAAAGAACGAAACAGGCTTGTATAGTGAGTGATTTCTGGTTTGCTGTCATATTCCTGTTTAAAAGGATCGCTGTGTTAAAACAGTATTTCTGAAGCAAAAAAACTGAGAATTTGCATACCTAATTTGCATATCTTACCCACAATTCTCTTGTGCATTGGAAACATTGCATATTAAGAATTTCTGGGGGCAAGCGGGGATACTTGCTTAGATGTACTAATTTCCTATGCAAATATTTACATTGATTTATATATATATATATATATATATATATATATATATATGGGTATAAATATGCAGTGTATCAAAATACCATCAGATATATGTAGAAATATGTATTTATGAATAAATAGAACATATTCTGCAATGTGAAGAACATTGGAATTTGAAATATTACTACTTTCATGACTGGTTAGTGCACTTGAGAATATACGATCGGGTTTGTGCGATAGTAGGGTGTTTTCCCCCCACTTTTTTTGGTCCATTGACTTCTATAGGGGAATACATTACGGTTGCAATAATCTAACTACTGCTTTTTACGCGTATCTGGTTAGTGCACAAGCAAATACATTTTACTTTAAACTTGTAATA
Organism: Bombina bombina; assembly: GCF_027579735.1. Taxonomy (NCBI): domain Eukaryota; kingdom Metazoa; phylum Chordata; class Amphibia; order Anura; family Bombinatoridae; genus Bombina; species Bombina bombina. The sequence continues at coordinate 844,854,331 of NC_069504.1, read as the reverse complement.
CGAGTGCTATCTGACACAGGCAAAAAGCTTACATCTAGCACAGTTAGCACACGAGCGGGAGTGATAAATACCGCTCCACTTGTATTCTGGTCTATGGCCGGTATTTGCAAGGTTCAAGTTAGAATTGAAATTAAAGAATCAATATTGAAATGACGATGCTATCAGGGTCAAACTTATTCTAAGTATATTAGAATATAATTATAAACAAATGATCATATAAATCATTGATGTGCCAAGTTCAGCTGCTGTGTTCTAGTATCTGAATGTGTTGTGACATTAAAATGTAGTAGCCAGTGTGCCATGATGTCATCCTGCTCCTATGCTCTCCAAATGCTTATTTATTAATATTATTACAAAGCAATGCTACATATTTGTTTAGTGGGGGTGCATGACCCCTCTGTACATCTTCAAATTCTGGTTATGGGAAATATATGAGGCAAATATTAGCTAAAATTGTTAGGATTGAGGTGGTTTGGAGGGAAGTAATTTTCCAGTGCCCATGGCCTTACAACTAAATACACCATAGTGTCTATGACATTGTTCCTCATAGGTGTTGCCTTTCACCTATCTCTTACCAGGGGAATGGTGACAGTATAGTGGTTAGGCCTAGAATATACCTCTTTCTTTCATGTAATTGGCAAGAGTCCATGAGCTAGTGACGTATGGGATATACATTCCTACCAGGAGGGGCAAAGTTTCCCAAACCTCAAAATGCCTATAAATACACTCCTCACCACACCCACAATTCAGTTTTACAAACTTTGCCTCCCATGGAGGTGGTGAAGTAAGTTTGTGCTAGATTCTACGTTGATATGCGCTTTGCAGCAGGCTGAAGCCCGGTTTTCCTCTCAGAGTGCAGTGAATGTCAGAGGGATGTGAAGGGAGTATTGCCTATTGAATACCATGGTCTTCCTCTAGGGGATCTATTTCATAGGTTCTCCGTTATCGGTCGTAGAGATTTCTTCTCCTACCTCCCTTTTCAGATCGACGATATACTCTTATATACCATTACCTCTACTGATTCTCATTTCAGTACTGGTTTGGCTATCTGCTTTATGTAGATGAGTGTCTTTGGGTAAGTAAGTCTTATTTTTATTTATGACACTCTCAGCTATGGTTTGGCACTTTATATGTAAAGTTCTAAATATATGTTTTATACTATATTTGCCATGATTCAGGTCAATCAGTTTATTTTCCTTCTTTCAGACTGTCAGTTTCATTTTTTGGGAAAATGCATATGAATAAATATTTTTCTTACCTTCAATTTTCATTGAATTTTTTCCAATAAATTGCGGGCTGTTAGGCTCGCGGGTGCAAATATGCTGTCATTTCCGACGTCGTAGTTGACGCCGGCAGTTTTCACGTAGTCGCGTCATTTTTGACTCTCGTGTTTGTTACAGACGTTTTTGGCGCCAAAAAATATGTGGGCGTCATACTTGGCACCAGATTTTTAACATTATTTAAGTCTCACTTTTTAGTTGCTTCTGGTTTCTAGAGACTTGTTCTGTTTGCATTTTTTCCCATTCCTGAAACTGTCATTTAAGGAATTTGATAATTTTGCTTTATATGTTGCTTTTTCTATTACATATTGCAAGATGTCACAACCTGACTCTGGATCAGAATCTACTTCTGGAAAGACGCTGCATGATGTCGGTTCTACCAAAGCTAAGTGCATTTGTTGTAAACTTATGCTAACTGTTCCTCCGGCTGTAGTTTGTGTTAGTTGTCATGATAAACTATCAAACACAGATAATATTTCCATTAGTAATAATCCATTACCTGTTGTTGCTCCGTCAACATCTAATGTTCAGGATGTTCCTGTTAATGTAAAAGAATTTGTTTCTAATTCTATTAGGAAGGCTCTGTCTGTTATACCTCCTTCTAGTAAACGTAAAAGGTCTTTTAAAACTTCTCATAAATCAGATGAATTTTTAAATGACCGCCATCATTCTGACTTATCTATCTCTGATGAGGATCTATCTGGATCAGAAGATTCTGCCTCAGATATTGACACTGATAAATCTTCATATTTCTTTAAGATGGAGTTTATTCATTCTTTACTGAAAGAAGTGTTGATTGCATTAGATATGGAGGAGTCTAGTCCTCTTGATATTAAAACTAGTAAGCGTTTAAATTCGTTTTTTAAACCTCATGTTGTTATTCCAGAAGTTTTTCCAGTTCCTGATGCTATTTCAGATGTAATTTCTAGGGAATGGAATAGTCTGGGTACTTCATTTACTCCTTCTCCAAGGTTTAAGAAATTGTACCCTTTGCCGTCTGATAGATTAGAGTTTTGGGAGAAAATCCCCAAAGTTGATGGGGCTATTTCTACTCTTGCTAAACGTACTACTATTCCTACGGCAGATAGTACTTCTTTTAAGGATAGGAAGCTTGAATAATTTCTAAGGAAGGCTTATTTATGTTCAGGTAATCTTTTTAGGCCTGCTATTTCTTTGGCTGATGTTGCTGCAGCTTCCACTTTCTGGTTGGAGGCTTTAGCGCAACAAGTGTCGGACCATGATGCTTATAGCATTGTTAAACTTCTTCAACATGCTAATAACTTTGTTTGTGATGCCATTTTTGATATCATTAGGATTGATGTCAGGTATATGTCTTTAGCTATTTTAGCTAGAAGAGCTTTATGGCTTAAATCTTGGAATGCAGATATGACTTCTAAGTCAACATTGCTTTCTCTTTCTTTCCAAGGTAATAAGTTATTTGGTTCTCAGTTGGATTCTATAATTTTAACTGTCACGGTGGGGAAAGGAGCTTTTTTTGCCTCAGTATAAAAAATCTAAGGGTAAATATAGGGCTGCTAATAGTTTTCGTTCCTTTCGTCAGAATAAGGAACAGAAGCCTGACCCTTCCCCTAAAGGAACGGTCTCCGTTTGGAAACCTTCTCCAGTCTGGAATAAATCCAAGCCTTTTAGGAAATCTAAACCAGCTCCCAAGTCCGCATGAAGGTGCGGCCCTCATTCCAGCACAGCTGGTAGGGGGCAGGTTACGATTTTTCAAAGATGTTTGGATCAGTTCGATTCAAAATCATTGGATTCAGAACATTGTTTCTCAAGGGTACAGAATAGGTTTCAAGATAAGACCGCCTGTGAGAAGATTCTTTCTCTCACGCATTCCAGTAAACCCAGTAAAGGCTCAGGCTTTTCTGAAATGTGTTTCAGACCTGGAGTCAGCTAGGGTAATTGTGCCAGTTCCAGATCTGGAACAGGGTCTGGGGTTTTATTCAAATCTGTTCATTGTACCGAAGAAAGAGAATTCTTTCAGACCAGTTCTGGATCTAAAAATATTGAATCGTTATGTAAGGATACCAACATTCAAAATGGTGACTATAAGGACTATTCTGCCTTTTGTTCAGCAAGGGCATTATATGTCCACAATAGACTTACAGGATGCATATCTGTATATTCCTATTCATCCAGATCACTATCAGTTCCTGAGATTCTCTTTTCTAGACAAGCATTACAAATTTGTTGTTCTACCTTTTGTCCTAGCGACAGCTCCAAGGATCTTTTCAAAGGTTCTCGGTGCCCTTCTCTCTGTAATCAGAGAGCAGGGTATTGCGGTATTTCCTTATTTGGACGATATCTTGGTACTTGCTCAGTCTTTACATTCTGCAGAATCTCACACGAATCAACTCGTGTTGTTTCTTCAAAGACATGGTTGGAGGATCAATTTACCAAAGAGTTCCTTGATTCCTCAGACAAGGGTAACCTTTTTGGGTTTCCAAATAGATTCAGTATCCATGACTTTGTCTCTAACAGACAAGAGACGTCTGAAATTGGTTTCAGCTTGTCGAAACCTTCAGTCTCAATCATTCCCTTCGGTAGCTTTGTGCATGGAAATTTTAGGTCTCATGACTGCAGCATCGGACGCGATCCCCTTTGCTCATTTTCACATGAGACCTCTCCAGCTTTGTATGCTGAACCAATGGTGCAGGGATTATACAAAGATATCACAATTAATATCCTTAAATCCCAATGTTCGTTTTTCTCTGACTTGGTGGTTGGATCACCATCGTTTAGTTCAAGGGGCCTCCTTTGTTCATCCAACCTGGACTGTGATCACAACAGATGCGAGTCTTTCAGGTTGGGGAGCTGTATGGGGATCTCTGACAGCGCAGGGGGTTTGGGAATCTCAGGAGGTGAGATTACCAATCAACATTTTGGAACTCCGTGCGATTTTCAGAGCTCTTCAGTTCTGGCCTCTTCTGAAGAGAGAATCGTTTATTTGTTTTCAGACAGACAATGTCACAACCGTGGCATATGTCAATCATCAAGGTGGGACTCACAGTCCTCAGGCAATGAAAGAAGTATCTCGGATACTTGTATGGGCGGAATCCAGCTCCTATCTAATCTCTGCGGTTCACATCCCAGGTATAGACAATTGGGAAGCGGATTATCTCAGTCGCCAGACGTTACATCCGGGCGAATGGTCTCTTCATCCAGAGTTATTTCTTCAGATTGTTCAGATATGGGGACTTCTAGAAATAGATCTGATCGCTTCTCATCTAAACAGGAAACTTCCCAGGTATCTGTCCAGATCCAGGGATCCTCAGGCGGAAGCGGTGGATGTGTTGTCACTTCCTTGGAATTATCATCCAGCTTATATCTTTCCGCCTCTAGTTCTTCTTCCAAAAGTGATTTTCAAAATCATAATGGAACGTTCGTTTGTGCTGCTGGTGGCTCCAGCATGGCCACACAGGTTTTGGTATGCGGATCTTGTTCGGATGGCCAGTTGCCAACCTTGGACACTTCCGTTAAGGCCAGACCTTCTATCTCAAGGCCCATTTTTCCATCAGGATCTCAAATCATTAAATTTGAAGGTATGGAAATTGAACGCTTAATAATTAGTAGTAGAGGTTTCTCTGACTCAGTGATTAATACTATGTTACAGGCTCGTAAATCTGTGTCTAGAAAGATTTATTACCGAGTTTGGAAGACTTACATTTCTTGGTGTTCTTCTCATAAATTCTCTTGGCATTCTTTTAGAATTCCTAGAATTTTACAGTTTCTTCAGGATGGTTTGGATAAGGGTTTGTCTGCAAGTTCCTTGAAAGGACAAATCTCTGCTCTTTCTGTTCTTTTTCACAGAAAAATTGCTAATCTTCCTGATATTCATTGTTTTGTACAGGCTTTGGTTCGTATCAAGCCTGTCATTAAGTCAATCTCTCCTCCTTGGAGTCTTAATTTGGTTTTGAGGGCTATACAGGCTCCTCCGTTTGAGCCTATGCATTCTCTGGACATTAAATTACTTTCTTGGAAAGTCTTGTTCCTTTTGGCCATCTCTTCTTCTAGAAGAGTTTCTGAGTTATCTGCTCTTTCTTGTGAGTCTCCTTTTCTGATTTTTCATCAGGATAAGGCGGTTTTGCAGACTTCATTTAAATTTTTACCTAAAGTTGTGAATTCTAACAACATTAGTAGAGAAATTGTTGTCCCTTCGTTGTGTCCTAATCCTAAGAATTCTCTGGAGAGATCTTTACATTCTTTGGATGTAGTAAGAGCTTTGAAATATTATGTTGAAGCTACTAAAGATTTCAGAAAGACCTCTAGTCTATTTGATATATTTTCTGGTTCCAGGAAAGGTCAGAAGGCTTCTGCCATTTCTTTGGCGTCTTGGTTAAAGCTTTTGATTCATCATGCTTATGTGGAGTCGGGTAAATCCCTGCCTCAAAGGATTACGGCTCATTCTACTAGGTCAGTTTCTACTTCCTGGGCTTTTAAGAATGAAGCTTCTGTTGATCAGATTTGCAAAGCAGCAACTTGGTCTTCTTTGCATACTTTTACTAAATTCTACCATTTTGATGTTTTTTCTTCTTCAGAAGCAGTTTTTGGTAGAAAAGTACTTCAGGCAGCTGTTTCAGTTTGATTCTTCTGCTTATAATTTCATTTTTTTTCATTATAAAGATTAAAACTTTTTGATTTGGGTTGTGGATTGTTTTTTCAGCGGAATTGGCTGTCTTTATTTTATCCCTCCCTCTCTAGTGACTCTTGCGTGGAAGTTCCACATCTTGGGTATCTGCTATCCCATACGTCACTAGCTCATGGACTCTTGCCAATTACATGAAAGAAAACATAATTTATGTAAGAACTTACCTGATAAATTCATTTCTTTCATATTGGCAAGAGTCCATGAGGCCCACCCTTTTTTGTGGGGGTTATGATTTTTTTGTATAAAGCACAATTATTCCAATTCCTTGTTTGATGCTTTCGCTCCTTTCTTATCACCCCACTTCTTGGCTATTCGTTAAACTGAATTGTGGGTGTGGTGAGGGGTGTATTTATAGGCATTTTGAGGTTTGGGAAACTTTGCCCCTCCTGGTAGGAATGTATATCCCATACGTCACTAGCTCATGGACTCTTGCCAATATGAAATAAATAAATTTATCAGGTAAGTTCTTACATAAATTATGTTTTTCGAAGTGTTGTAACTATCTCTTCCATCCATTGAATTAATGGTTGATTGTGCCCTGCTGAAAATGTTGCTTGTGACAATGATATTTAGGCACCGATTTTATAACCATGGTAACATTGTTGACATAGTTACACATCAACTGTGACCTTAGACAGCTACACAATTGCAAACCTTCCAACCATCCCAGATCTTGCCAGGTTGTCATGGGTTGGAAGCAGGGCCATCTTTAATATTGACTGGACCCTGGGCAAACATTTTCTTGGGCCCCCCACCCCATGCAATTTCGCTCTCCACCCCAACATCCCAAAAAACAACTAAATCAATTTTTTTTTTTTTTTTTAATTATTAGCCCAGCAGTGAATCATCCACTGCAGGGCTAATCATTTAAAAACAAACAAAAAAAAATTTGCAATATGTGAAACTGGACCTAAGCAGTACTAATAATTAAATAAATATATAAATTCCTCCCCTGTGGATTAATTTAATATGCTTTTGAATGCAATTCTGGTGTGACGTTAGCTGGTTAAAGATATTTAGGGCAGCCAACAGGAGCAAAGCAAGGTAAAGGCTGAGGAGGAAGCATGGAGGTGCAGACAAATATAAGTTTACTGACAGGAACAGCATAACTACTATGGGAAGCTGTAAAATTTGAGACAGAGAAAAAAAAAACAACTATAAAAATAAACCTTACCTTAATGTGTATGGTATTTTGATTGGGAAACAAATATGGTAGTGAACCCATACACTAAAGAATGAGTTATATTTAGGCTATCACATTGCTTGGTGAACTCAAAGTAATATGTTTTGTCCTAGGAGCCTAAAGTTGTAATTAATTTGCACAAGCTAAACCTTAAAAAAATCTAACAAATAGAGTATAGACCTATAAGTTTGCCATGGGGACATCTTCCATGATACCACAGTCCTCTAGGGCAGAAACTTAAAGGGAAATTAAATTCTAACGAATGTTATCATTGTTTATGAAATAGAAAAACATTTTTTTTTGCATAAACAAAGTTAAAGCTGTTGTGAAGGGTTTATTTTGGTCAGTAAAGTGACATACAAAACAAACTGAACTACATTTTAAAACACCTTGTTATGGATGCAGAGTTAAATGGATCCTGGAGATCTTTCATTCTTACATGAAACTTGTTATATGTAATGTAAAAATCTCCAAACCAGATAAATCTTTCAGGACATATTCAGTATAGAACACAGATGAAAACTCTGAGTTATGTCTAAAGTACTGCAAGGCGAATAAAGCTAAGGTGATATAACTTAAGGAGTCACCAGTATAATCACAAACATATTCCAGCCTCTTAAATCTTCTTCTGTTTAGGCCCATGTGCAGCAAAAGAATGCTCTGGTCTCTGAGAATATGTTGTTTTTGGCTCTCATTTAATTTGAAAACAATCCAAGTTAGGTACACGGTATTTCTAAATACTTCACATATTTTTGCTTCTGATTAGGTAAATACAGAGAGAGGGAAAGGAAGAGTGGGAGAAAACGGCAGGGTGAGGAAGGGGGGGAGTGAGGGAGAGTAAGTCAAATGATTACATGAAGATAGAAGCAGCGTGAGTGTGAATTGTGACAGTAATACGCCAAAAAGAAAAACAGAAAACAGATTTGGTCTTTGAATGTGGCAGATTTTAGGCCTGCACCACCCGGCTCAGGACTATGGATGAAGGGGAGTTAACTACCAGGTTCTGCACCCATGTCCTGCATCACCATGGAAGATAGGCACAGGAATCCAGGATATCAATAGCACAACGTATAAGAGATCATACATTTACACACTTGAAACTCAAATTATTTTCTTTTATGTTTCAATTTTCCTGCAATTTTAAACAACTTTCTAATTTACTTCTATTATCAAATTTTCTTGGTAGCTTTTGTTTGAAAAGCAGGGATGTAAGCTTAGGAGTGTAGACTCTTAAAGGGACAGTCTCCATAGATAGATAGATAATGCCTTTACTACCCATTCCACAGCTTTCTGCCTGTTTCTAAGCCACTACAGACAGCCTCTTATCACATGCTTTTTTATTTGTTTTTCTCAACAGGAGATTGATAGTTCATGTGGGCTATATAGATAACATTGTGTTCACGCCCCTGGAGTCCTTTAAGAGTCGGCACAACACAGCACTAATTGACTAAAATGCAAGTCAATAGATAATAAATAAAAAGTCATGTGATCAGGGGACTGTCTACAGAGGCTTAGATACAAGGTAATCACAGATGTAAAAAGTGTATTAATATAACTGTGTTGGTTATGCAAAACTGAAGAATCCTATATAATAAATGACCAAGTATGTTTGTCAGATGCAGTCATGCGCAGTAGAGAGTACCTGGCCGTTTGGATCCTGACACTCAGCACAGAGCAAGGCTGAAGCGGAGTGTCAGGGGGCGTGACCGACGGGAGCGTCTTGGTGGGGGCGTGACCGGGCGTGGCGAAGGGCGTGACCGGACGCGATGAGGGACGTGGTCGGGCGCAACGAGGGGCGTGACCGGGCGCGGCGAGGGGCTTGGCCGGGTGGGTGCCGCCGTGATGGGGCATGGCCGGAAGGGTGCCACGATGGGGGCGTGGTCAGAGAGTCAAAGGGTTTGAAAGACAGAGCCAGAGAGGGAGCAAGAGAGGGGGGGGGAGAGCAAAAGAAAGGGGGGAGAAGGGCCAAAGAGGGGGGGAGAAGGGCCAAAGAGGGGGGGAGAAGGGCCAAAGAAGGGGGAGAGAGCCAAATAAAGGGGGGAGAGAGCCAAAGAGGGGGAAGAGGGCCAAAGAGGGGGGGAGAATGGCCAAAGAGGGGGGGAGAGGGCCAAAGAGGGGGTGAGAGAGCCAAAAAGAGGGGTGAGAGAGCCAAATAGAAGGGGGGGAGCCAAAGAGGGGGGAGAGAGAGAGCAAAAGAGGAAAGAGAGCCAAAGAGGAGAGAGTGCAAAAGAGGGGAGAGAGCCAAAGAGGGGGGAAAGAGAGCAAAAGAGGGGGGAGAGAGAGCAAAAGAAAGGAGGGAGAGAGCAAAAGAAAGGGGGGAGAGAGCCAAAGAGGGGGGAGAGAGAACAAAAGAGGGGGCAGAGAGAGCAAAAGAAAGGGGGGAGAGAGAGAGCAAAAGAGGGGGGAGAGAGCAAAGGAGAGGGTCGAGAGAAAGCAAAAGAGAGGGGGGGGGAGCAAAAGAGAGGGGGGAGAGAGCAAGGGGTGGGACCGCTGTACTGCAAAAAATGGCCCGTGTACACAGGCTTTAGTACTAGTGGGTAATAAAGGAATTATATATCTTTTAAAACAAAAATTCTATTGTAGACTGTCCCTTTAAATAACTCAACTGGTGTGAACACAATGTTATCTATATGACCCACATGAACTAGCAGTCTCCTGTTTGAAAAGCAAATAGCAAAGCTTATGATAAGAGGCTGTCTGTAGTGGCTTAGAAACAGGCATACATTTAGATGTTTAAATGTTATAAAGTATATTAATATATCAATGTTGGTTGTGCAAAGCTGGAAAATGGGTAGTAAAGGTGTTATCTATCTTTTTATACAAAAACAATTTTAGTGTTGACTGTCCCTTTAACAAATTAAATTCTCTAATGAAAGAGAGCATGCTAGTTTCATGCTACAATTTCCTTTACAAATGTCTCAGTTTGTAATGTCAATATTATGATAGAATATCAAAGCAGCCAAGTTGTTAAAAAAAATGCTACAAATGGTTACTGGGTTGTGTAGGGAAGGGGTCAGGGCATGAGCTGTTGAGAGGGGGTTTGCAGATTAGCTGGAGGGGAAAGGAGTCAGAGGATCTCATATAACAGCAGCAGGTCACTTGGCTGCAGTTTAGTTCCTCCCCATGCCTTACTCAACCCCCTCCCCATTCTGCTCCAGGGGATAATGTTGAAATTGCTTAAATTGCTTGAAGGAAAAGGAAAAGCAACATTTTTCTTCTATGATTCAGATACAGCATGCGATTTTAAACAACTTTCTGATTTACTTCTATTATAACTTTTTCTTCGCTATCTTGTTATCTTTGGTTGAAATCAGGGACATATGCGTAGGAGCTTACCCATTTTTTGAGCACTATATGGCAGTAGTTTTGCAAGAATGTTATACATTAGCAAGAGCACTAGATGGCAGCAGTTTTGTAAGAATGTTATCCATTTGCAAGAGCACTAGATGGCAGCAGTTTTGTAAGAATATTATCCATTTGCAAGAGTACTAGATGGCAGCAGTTTTGTAAGAATGTTATCCATTTGCAAGAGCACTAGATGGCAGCAGTTTTGTAAGAATGTTATCCATTTGCAAGAGTACTAGATGGCAGCAGTTTTGTAAGAATGTTATACATTTGCAAGAGCACTAGATGGCAGCAGTTTTGTAACAATGTTATCCATTTGCAAGAGCACTAGATGGCAGCAGTTTTGTAAGAGTGTTATCCATTTGCAAGAGTACTAGATGGCAGCAGTTTTGTAACAATGTTATACATTAGCAAGAGCACTAGATGGCAGCAGTTTTGTAAGAGTGTTATCCATTTGCAAGAGTACTAGATGGCAGCAGTTTTGTAACAATGTTATACATTAGCAAGAGCACTAGATGGCAGCAGTTTTGTAAGAATGTTATACATTAGCAAGAGCACTAGATGGCAGCAGTTTTGTAAGAGTGTTATCCATTTGCAAGAGCACTAGATGGCAGCAGTTTTGTAAGAATGTTATCCATTTGCAAGAGTACTAGATGGCAGCAGTTTTGTAAGAATGTTATCCATTTGCAAGAGCACTAGATGGCAGCAGTTTTGTAAGAATGTTATACATTTGCAAGAGCACTAGATGGCAGCAGTTTTGTAAGAATGTTATCCATTTGCAAGAGTACTAGATGGCAGCAGTTTTGTAAGAATGTTATACATTTGCAAGAGCACTAGATGGCAGCAGTTTTGTAAGAATGTTATCCATTTGCAAGAGCACTAGATGGCAGCACTATTTCCTGTCATGTAGTGCTCCAGATGCCTATCTAGGTAGCTCTTCAACACAGAATATCATAAGAATAAAGCAAATGTGATAACAGAAGTCAATTGCAATTTTTTTTTTCAATTGGTATGTTCTGTCTGAATCATTAGCGGTGTATTCTGTCATAGTTATGGCACTAAATTATGAAAACTATAGAATGCATATTACAGTGAATGTGTCTATTTTACACCTCATAATTGTGATATTAAAACAAATACCCAACAAAAGCAAAATCATGACAATAAAAAGACACTGAATATAAAATAGTTTATTGTGCACAGAAAAATAAGTTGCAGTTTACTCATTATTATTTTACCCACTTTCCCTACAATATACCCAAAAACATTGTGGTTTATCCACTTTAATTAAAGGGACACTGAACCCAATTTTTTTCTTTTGTGATTCAGATAGAGCATGCAATTTTAAGCAACTTTCTAATTTACTCCTATTATCAATTTTTCTCCATTCTCTTGCTATCTTTATTTGAAAAAGAAGGCATCTAAGGTTTTTTATTGATTCAGAACTGTGGACAGCACTTTTTTATTGGTGGATGAATTTATCCACCAATCAGCAAGAACAACCCAGGTTGTTCACCAAAAATGGGCCGGCATCTAAACTTACATTCTTGCATTTCAAATAAAGATACCAAGAGAATGAAGAAAATTTGATAATAGGAGTAAATTAGAAATTTGCTTAAAATTGCATGCTCTATCTGAATCACAAAAGAAAAAAATTGGGTTCAGTGTTCCTTTAAAGAAGCTGGAGTGCCACCCAGAGACTTTTGATGCCTGACCCTGCTATATGCTACACTGATTGCTTGATGATAGCTGTCTCAAATGCCATAGAACAGCAAATAAACAGCACTACAGATATATTACAGGTAGCCCTCAGTTTACGCCGGGGTTAGGTTCCAGAAGGAATGGTTGTAAATCAAAAACGTTGTAAATTGAAACCCAGTTTATAATGTAAGTCAATGGGAAGTGAGGGAGATAGGTTCCAGGCCCCTCTCAAAATTGTCATAACACCTAATACATTTATTTTTAAAGCTTTGAAATAAAGACTTTAAATGATAAATAGAATTATAAACCTAATAAAATAAACACACAACACAGAATATATAATTAAACTAAGTTAAATGAACAAAAATATTTGCTAAACAGCATTATAAACCTTATAAAATTATCACACAACACAGACTTCACTTGCATTTTTCTGCAAACAGTTCTTTCTATGCATTCCAATCTGGACTGATTTATAGACAGGAAGATCTTGTTCCTTTGAAATCTGCTCGATAGCTCAGGTATGGTTAAACTGATTCATTTCAGCTTGTTTGGCTTTGCTGCAACACAAGCGGACAGCTCCACCTACTGGCTATTTTAATAAATGCACTGCTTCTCAATGCTTTTCAATAGCAGTCACATGACTGGAAAAAAAAGGTTGTTATTCTGAAACGGTGTAAATTGAACCGTTGTAAAAATGAAGGCCACCTGTATTATTATTATTGTTTAAAGGGACAGTCTAGTCCAAAAAAAACCTATGATTCAGATAGAGAATATCATTTTAAACAATTTTCCAATTTACTTTCATCACCAATTTTGCTTTGTTCTCTTGGTATTCTTAGTTGAAAACTAAACCTAGAAGGTTCATATGCTAATTTTTAAGCCCTTGATGGCTACCTCTTCTCTCAGGGCATTTTGACAGTTTTTCACCACTAGAGGGTGTTAGTTCATGTGTGTCATATAGATAACACTGTGCTCACACACGTGGAGTTCCAGTGAGCCAGCTCTGATTGACTAAAATGGATGTCTGTCAAAAGAACTGAAATAAGGGGGCAGTTTGCAGAGGCTTAGATGCAAGGTAATCACAGAGGTAAAAAGTGTATTTATATAACTGTGTTGGTTATGCAAAACTAGGGAATGGGTATTAAAGGGATTATTTATCTTTTTAAACAATAACAATTCTGGTGTAGACTGTCCCTTTAATATTATTTTTGATTAATTGTAAAGTACTGACAAATTCTATAGTATTAGTGCTATGGGAAATTGTTTACTTTAAAGGGACACTAAACCCAATTTTTTTTTCATGTTTCAGATAGAACATGCAATTTTAAGCATCTTTCTAATTTACTCCTATTATCAATTTTTCTTCATTCTCTTGCTATCTTTATTTAAAAAACATGAATGTAAAGCTTAGAATCAGGTCTATTTTTGGTTCAGAAGCGGGGTATGCTTGTTTATTGGTTTGCTAAATGTAGCCACCAATAAGCAACACTATCCAGGGTGCTGAACCTAAAATTGGTTGGCTCCTAAGCTTTATATTCCTGCTTTTTTTAAATAAAGAAAGCAAAAGAATGAAGAAATGTTGATAATAGGAGTAAATAAGAAAGTTGCTTAAAATTGCTGCTCTACCTGAATCATGAAAGAAAAAAATTGGGTTTAGTGTCCCTTTAATTAAAGTGAAATGAAACTAAAAATTGAACTTTTATGTTTCTGGTAGAGAAAGCAGCTCGGGAAAACTTTCCAATTTGTTTCTATTATGATATTTGCTTAGTTCTTGTAGCCTTTGTTGAGGAACATACCTAGGTAGGCTCAGGAGCATGCATGTGCCTGAATTATTATATGGCAGCAGTGTTGTAGCAATGTGTGTAACAATGTTATATTTTTTTATGCACTAGAGAGAACAGTATTTGCAACAATGTATAACATTGTTACAAACATTGTTGCAACACTGTTGCCGTATAGTGCTCCAGACAGGTGCATGTTCCAGAAACTACCTAGATATGCTCTTTACCAAAGGATGCCAAGAAAACTATTCCCGTTTGATAATAGAATCAATTTGAAAAGTTTTTTTTTTTTAATTGATTGCTCTCTCTAAGACAATGAAAATTAAAGGAACAGTAAATACAGTAGATTTACATAATCAACAAATGCATGATACAAATACTTTTTTGATGAGTGTCCCTTTAATTTTTGATTTTATGTCCCTTTAATTAAATGGTCTACTTGAAAATTGTTATTGTTTAAAAAAGATAGATACTCCCTTTATTACCCATTCTCCAGTTCTTCATAGCCAATAATGTTATAATATTATAATTTTCCTATGATTACCTATATCTAAGCCCCTGCAGACTGCCCCCTAATTTCAATTTTTTTTTACAATCTTACATTTGATCTAATTAGTGCTTGTCCTTGTATAACCATTATCATTCTCCAATGTTATCTATATGACACACATGAACTAGCACTGCCTTGCTGTTGTGTGAGAATTAAAAAGCTAATCAAAAGCACTGGGATAAGGGGCAGCCTGCAGAGGCTTAGAAACAGTCAAAATGTATAGGTTGTATAGTATATTACTATAACAATGTTGGTTATGCAAAGCTGCCGAATTGGTAGTAAAGGTGCTATCTATCTTTTTAAGCAATTAAAAAATTAAGTGGACTGTCCCTTTAAGGCAACTCATTTGTCTCATATTTTAATCTATGTATAATGGTTGTAAAAGTATAACTAGTTTATAAAACTATTTAAAATGGAAATAACTTTATATAATCTGTTTATGTCTTCTGAACTTGTTACTAGGTAATTTGTGAATGTGGGTTACTGAATAACCTCATAAAAGGTGGCAGTGTGCCCAGTATGAACCATTGAAGTCCTGGCACTGTAAGATGAAATGGTGGGGAGCTGGGGAAATATATAAAATATAAGAGATTAGAAGAGAATAATGTCTTGAAAATATTTTTTGTCCTAATCTAGGAAAAGCCCAACCAAGTTTAACTCACTGAGGGCCAGATTTAAAGTGAGATGCTAATTAATTCTCCAGCTCGAGCGTTAAAGGGACATTAAACACTAAATGAATGCTAGATAGAATGATGTATTCAAAGAAAAGATTAGTCTGAGAATAACAAGTAGATGTATTTTTTAAAGTTTTATTTGCTGTTTAAATATTGACAAAATAAGTGTAAAGTTTTACGGCTAGATTTAGAGTTCTGCGGCCAAAGGGGTGCGTTAGCTACGCGTGCTTTTTTCCCCCCGCACCTTTTAAATACCATAGAGCATATTTAACGCAACTGCAACTCTCGATACCAGAGTTGCTTACGGACGCGGCCAGCTTCAAAAACGTGCTCGTGCACGATATCCCCATAGAAAACAATGGGGCAGTTTGAGCTGAAAAAAAAACCTAACACCTGCAAAAAAGCCGCGTTCAGCTCTTAACGCAGCCCCATTGTTTGCTATGCGGAAACACTTCCTACGTCTGCACGTAACACTCTAACATGTACCCCGAGTCTAAACACCCCTAACCTTACACTTATCAACCCCTATTCTGCCGCCCCCGCTATCGCTGACACCTGCATATTTTTTTAACCCCTAATGTGCCGCTCCGTAAACCGCCGCTACTTACATTATCCCTATGTACCCCTAATCTGCTGCCCCTAACACCGCTGACCACTATATTATATTAATTAACCCCTAATCTGCCCCCCACAACGTCGCCTCCACCTGCCTACACTTATTAACCCCTAATCTGCCGTCCGCACACCGCCGCCAGCTACATTATAGCTATGTACCCCTAATATGCTGCCCCTAACACCGCCGACCCCTATATTATATTTATTAACCCCTAATCTGCCCCCCTCAACGTCGCCTCCACCTGCCTACACTTATTAACCCCTAATCTGCTGAGCGGACCGCACCGCTACTATAATAAAGTTATTAACCCCTAATCCGCCTCACTCTCGCCTCAATAACCCTATAATAAATAGTATTAACCCCTAATCTGCCCTCCCTAACATCGCCGACACCTAACTACAAGTATTAACCCCTAATCTGCCGATCGGAGCTCACCGCTACTCTAATACATTTTTTAACCCCTAAAGCTAATTTTTACCCTAACCCTAACACCCCCCTAAGTTAAATATAATTTTATTCTAACGAAATAAACTAACACTTATTAAATAAATTATTCCTATTTAAATCTAAATAGTTACCTGTAAAATAAACCCTAATATAGCTACAATATAAATTATAATTATATTATAGCTATTTTAGGATTAATATTTATTTTACAGGCAACTTTGTATTTATTTTAACCAGGTACAATAGCTATTAAATAGTTAAAAACTATTTAATAGCTAAAATAATTACAAAATTACCTGTAAAATAAATCCTAACCTAAGTTACAATTAAACCTAA
Source organism: Bombina bombina (assembly GCF_027579735.1). Classification (NCBI taxonomy): domain Eukaryota; kingdom Metazoa; phylum Chordata; class Amphibia; order Anura; family Bombinatoridae; genus Bombina; species Bombina bombina. Next base: position 844,837,752 of record NC_069504.1, on the reverse strand, counting down.
CACTACACTATCAATAAATTAATTAAATACAATACCTACAATTATCTACAATTAAACCTAACACTACACTATCAATAAATTAATTAAATACAATCTACATATAAATACAATGAAATAAACTAACTAAAGTACAAAAAATAAAAAAGAACTAAGTTACAAAAAATAAAAAAATATTTACAAACATTAGAAAAATATTACAACAATTTTAAACTAATTACACCTACTCTAAGCCCCCTAATAAAATAACAAAGCCCCCCAAAATAAAAAAATGCTCTACCCTATTCTAAATTAAAAAAGTTCAAAGCTCTTTTACCTTACCAGCCCTGAACAGGGCCCTTTGCGGGGCATGCCCCAAAGAATTCAGCTCTTTTGCATGTAAAAAAAAACACATACAATACCCCCCCCCAACATTACAACCCACCACCCACATACCCCTAATCTAACCCAAACCCCCCTTAAATAAACCTAACACTAAGCCCCTGAAGATCTTCCTACCTTATCTTCACCCTGCCAGGTTCACCGATCCGTCCTCGGAAGTCTTGATCCAAGCCTCGGAAGTGTTCATCCAAGCCCAAGCGGGGGGCTGAAGAGTGACGTCCATCCTCGGGCTGAAGTCTGGATCCAAGCGGCGACTGAAGAAATCCATCATCGGGCTGAAGTCGGAAGTCCATCATCGGGATGAAGTCTTCTATCAAGCAGCATCTTCAATCTTCTTTCTTCCGGAGCGGAGCCATCTTGTTCCCAGCCGACGCGGATCCATCCTCTTCTAACGACGCCTACTAGCCGAATGACGGTTCCTTTAAATGACGTCATCCAACATGGCATCCGTCGAATTCCGATTGGCTGATAGGATTCTATCAGCCAATCGGAATTAAGGTAGGAAAATTCTGATTGGCTGATCGGATCAGCCAATCAGATTGAACTTGCATTCTATTGGCTGATCGGAACAGCCAATAGAATGCGAGCTCAATCTGATTGGCTGATCGGATCAGCCAATCGGATTGAACTTGAATCTGATTGGCTGATTCTATCAGCCAATCAGAATTTTCCTACCTTAATTCCGATTGGCTGATAGAATCCTATCAGCCAATCAGAATTCGACGGACGCCATCTTGGATGACGTCATTTAAAGGAACCGTCATTCAGCTAGTAGGCGTCGTTAGAAGAGGATGGATCCGCGTCGGCTGGGAACAAGATGGCTCCGCTCCGCTCCGGAAGAAAGAAGATTGAAGATGCTGCTTGATAGAAGACTTCATCCCGATGATGGACTTCCGACTTCAGCCCGATGATGGATTTCTTCAGTCGCCGCTTGGATCCAGACTTCAGCCCGAGGATGGACGTCACTCTTCAGCCCCCTGCTTGGGCTTGGATCAACACTTCCGAGGCTTGGATCAAGACTTCCGAGGACGGATCGGTGAACCTGGCAGGGTGAAGATAAGGTAGGAAGATCTTCAGGGGCTTAGTGTTAGGTTTATTTAAGGGGGGTTTGGGTTAGATTAGGGGTATGTGGGTGGTGGGTTGTAATGTTGGGGGGGGGTATTGTATGTGTTTTTTTTACAGGCAAAAGAGCTGAATTCTTTGGGGCATGCCCCGCAAAGGGCCCTGTTCAGGGCTGGTAAGGTAAAAGAGCTTTGAACTTTTTTAATTTAGATTAGGGTAGGGCATTTTTTTATTTTGGGGGGCTTTGTTATTTTATTAGGGGGCTTAGAGTAGGTTAATTAGTTTAAAATTGTTGTAATATTTTTCTAATGTTTTTAAATATTTTTTTATTTTTTGTAACTTAGTTCTTTTTTATTTTTTGTACTTTAGTTAGTTTATTTCATTGTATTTATTTGTAGATATTGTATTTAATTAATTTATTGATAGTGTAGTGTTAGGTTTAATTGTAGATAATTGTAGGTATTGTATTTAATTAATTTATTGATAGTGTAGTGTTAGGTTTAATTGTAACTTAGGTTAGGATTTATTTTACAGGTAATTTTTTAATTATTTTAACTATTTTAGCTATTAAATAGTTCTTAACTATTTAATAGCTATTGTACCTGGTTAAATAAATACAAAGTTACCTGTAAAATAAATATTAATCCTAAAATAGCTATAATATAATTATAATTTATATTGTAGCTATATTAGGGTTTATTTTACAGGTAAGTATTTAGCTTTAAATAGGAATAATATATTTAATAAAAGTTAATTTATTTCGTTAGATTTAAATTATATTTAACTTAGGGGGGTGTTAGTGTTAGGGTTAGACTTAGCTTTAGGGGTTAATCCATTTATTACAGTAGCGGCGAGATTCGGTTGGCAGATTAGGGGTTAATAATTGAAGTTAGGTGTCGGCGATGTTAGGGAGGGCAGATTAGGGGTTAATACTATTTATTATAGGGTTATTGAGGCGGGAGTGAGGCGGATTAGGGGTTAATAACTTTATTATAGTAGCGGTGCGGTCCGCTCGGCAGATTAGGGGTTAATAAGTGTAGGCAGGTGGAGGCGACGATGAGGGGGGCAGATTAGGGGTTAATAAATATAATATAGGGGTCGGCGGTGTTAGGGGCAGCAGATTAGGGGTACATAGCTATAATGTAGGTGGCGGTGGTGTACGGAGCGGCAGATTAGGGGTTAATAATATTATGCAGGGGTCAGCGATAGCGGGGGTGGCAGATTAGGGGTTAATAAATATAATATAGGGGTCGGCGGTGTTAGGGGCAGCAGATTAGGGGTACATAGGGATAACGTAGTTGGCGGCAGTGTACGGAGCAGAAGATTAGGGGTTAAAAAATTTAAATATAGTGGCGGCGATGTGGGGGGGCCTCGGTTTAGGGGTACATAGGTAGTTGATGGGTGTTAGTGTACTTTAGAGCACAGTAGTTAAGAGCTTTATAAACCGGCGTTAGCCCAGAAAGCTTTTAACTACTGACTTTTTTCTGCGGATGGAGTTTTGTCGTTAGATTTCTAACGCTCACTTCAGCCACGACTCTAAATACCGGCGTTAGAAAGATCCCATTGAAAAGATAGGATACGCAATTGGCGTAGGGGGATCTGCGGTATGGAAAAGTCGCGGCTGCAAAGTGAGCGTTAGACCCTTTCCTGACTGACTCCAAATACCGGCGGTAGCCCAAAACCAGCGTTAGGCTGGTTTTGACGGCTACCGCCCAACTCTAAATCTAGGCCTTAGTGTCTAAAAAACAATGGGAGCTGCCATGTTGTAACTTGCCGTGGCCAATTAAGGACAGTTATAAATAGTTCACTATAGTGTGCAGCCAAAGGTTGTGTGGAATATAAATGTTCTGTATGGAATAGAATTGCTGTCAAAAAAGCAAGCATGTGTGTTTCTTTATCATTGTACATATATTGTGTCATACAAATAAAAATCGCACCTTTAAAATAACTCTGGTATTGAGAGTCCACAGAAAGGCTGCGTAGAGCATATTTAACGCAACTGCAACTCTCGATACCAGAGTTGCTTATGTACGCGGCCAGCCTCAAAAACGTGCTTGTGGAAACAACGGGGCTGTTTGAGCTGAAAAAAACCTAACACCTGCAAAAAAGCTGCGTTCAGCTCCTAACGCAGCCCCATTGTTTACTATGGGGAAACACTTCCTACGTCTGCACCTAACACTCTAACATGTACCCCGAGTCTAAACACCCCTAACCTTACACTTATTAACCCCTAATCTGCCGCCCCAGCTATCGCTGACCCCTGCATATTATTTTTAACCCCTAATCTGCCGCTCCGTAAACCGCCGCTACTTACATTATCCCTATGTACCCCTAATCTGCTGCCCCTAACACCGCCGACCCCTATATTATATTTATTAACCTCTAATCTGCCCCCCACAACGTCGCCTCCACCTGCCTACACTTATTAACCCCTAATCTGCCGAGCGGACCGCACCGCTATTATTATAAAGTTATTAACCCCTAATCCGCCTCACTAACCCTATAATAAATAGTATTAACCCCTAATCTGCCCTCCCTAACATCGCCGACACCTAACTTCAATTATTAACCCCTAATCTGCCGACTGGAGCTCACCGCTATTCTAATAAATGTATTAAACCCTAAAGCTAAGTCTAACCCTAACACTAACACCCCCCTAAAATAAATATAATTTTAATCTAACGAAATTAATTAACTCTTATTAAATAAATTATTCCTATTTAAAGCTAAATACTTACCTGTAAAATAAATCCTAATATAGCTACAATATAAATTATAATTATATTATAGCTATTTTAGGATTAATATTTATTTTACAGGTAACTTTGTAATTATTTTAACCAGGTACAATAGCTATTAAATAGTTAAGAACTATTTAATAGCTAAAATAGTTAAAATAATTACAAATTTACCTGTAAAATAAATCCTAACCTAAGTTATAATTAAACCTAACACTACACTATTAATAAATTAATTAAATAAAATACCTATAATTATCTACAATTAAACCTAACAATACACTATCAATAAATAAATTAAATACAATTCCTACAAATAAATACAATGAAATAAACTAACTAAAGTACAAAAAATAAAAAAGAACTAAGTTACAAAAAATAAAAAAATATTTACAAACATTAGAAATATATTACAACAATTTTAAACTAATTACACCTACTCTAAGCCCCCTAATAAAATAACAAAGCCCCCCAAAATAAAAAAATGCCCTACCCTATTCTAAATTACTAAAGTTCAAAGCTCTTTTACCTTACCAGCCCTGAACAGGGCCCTTTGCGGGGCATGCCCCATGAAGTTCAGCTCTTTTGCCTGAAAAACAAAACATCCAATACCCCCCCCAACATTACAACCCACCACCCACATACCCCTACCTTAAATAAACCTAGCACTAAGCCCCTGAAGATCTCCCTACCTTGAGTCGTCTTCACCCAGCCGAGCCAAATTCTTCATCCAAGCGGAGCAAGAAGAGGTCCTCCATCCGGTAGAAGTCTTCATCCAAGCGGGGCAGAAGAGGTCTTCCATCCGATTGAAGTCTTCATCCAAGAGGCATCTTCTATCGTCATCGGAGCGGCAGCATCCTGAAGACCTCCGACGCGGAACATCCATCCTGGCCGACGACTGAACGACGAATGACGGTTCCTTTAAATGACGTCATCCAAGATGGCATCCCTCGAATTCCGATTGGCTGATAGGATTCTATCAGCCAATCGGAATTAAGGTAGGAATATTCTGATTGGCTGATGGAATCAGCCAATCAGAATCAAGTTCAATCCGATTGGCTGATCCAATCAGATTGAGCTCGCATTCTATTGGCTATTCCGATCAGCCAATAGAATGCGAGCTCAATCTGATTGGCTGATTCAATCAGCCAATCAGATTTTTCCTACCTTAATTCTGATTGGCTGATAGAATCTTATCAGCCAATCGGAATTCGAGGGACGCCATCTTGGATGACGTCATTTAAAGGAACCGTCATTCGTCGTTCAGTCGTCGGCCAGGATGGATGTTCCGCATCGGAGGTCTTCAGGATGCTGCTGCTCCGCTCCGGATGGATGACGATAGAAGATGCCTCTTGGATGAAGACTTCAATCGGATGGAAGACCTCTTCTGCCCCGCTTGGATGAAGACTTCTACCGGATGGAGGACCTCTTCTTGCTCCGCTTGGATGAAGAATTTGGCTCGGCTGGGTGAAGACGACTCAAGGTAGGGAGATCTTCAGGGGCTTAGTGTTAGGTTTATTTAAGGTAGGGGTATGTGGGTGGTGGGTTGTAATGTTGGGGGGGGTATTGTATGTTTTTTTTTTCAGGCAAAAGAGCTGAACTTCTTGGGGCATGCCCCTCAAAGGGCCCTGTTCAGGGCTGGTAAGGTAAAAGAGCTTTGAACTTTAGTAATTTAGAATAGGGTAGGGCATTTTTTTATTTTGGGGGGCTTTGTTATTTTATTAGGGGGCTTAGAGTAGGTGTAATTAGTTTAAAATTGTTGTAATATATTTCTAATGTTTGTAAATATTTTTTTATTTTTTGTAACTTAGTTCTTTTTTATTTTTTGTACTTTAGTTAGTTTATTTCATTGTATTTATTTGTAGGAATTGTATTTAATTTATTTATTGATAGTGTAGTGTTAGGTTTAATTGTAGATAATTATAGGTATTTTATTTAATTAATGTATTAATAGTGTAGTGTTAGGTTTAATTATAACTTAGGTTAGGATTTATTTTACAGGTAAATTTGTAATTATTTTAACTATTTTAGCTATTAAATAGTTCTTAACTATTTAATAGCTATTGTACCTGGTTAAAATAATTACAAAGTTACCTGTAAAATAAATATTAATCCTAAAATAGCTATAATATAATTATAATTTATATTGTAGCTATATTAGGATTTATTTTACAGGTAAGTATTTAGCTTTAAATAGGAATAATTTATTTAATAAGAGTTAATTAATTTCGTTAGATTAAAATTATATTTAATTTAGGGGGGTGTTAGAATTAGGGTTAGACTTAGCTTTAGGGGTTAATACATTTATTAGAATAGCGGCGAGATTCGGTAGGCAGATTAGGGGTTAATAATTGAAGTTAGGTGTCGCCATGTTAGGGAGGGCAGATTAGGGGTTAATACTATTTATTATAGGGTTAGTGAGGCGGGAGTGAGGCGGATTAGGGGTTAATAACTTTATTATAGTAGCGGTGAGATCCGCTCGGCAGATTAGGGGTTAATAAGTGTAGGCAGGTGGAGGCGACGTTGAGGGGGGCAGATTAGGGGTTAATAAATATAATATAGTGGTCGGCGGTGTTAGGGGCAGCAGATTAGGGGTACATAGCTATAATGTAGGTGGCGGCGCTTTGCGGTCGGCAGATTAGGGGTTAATTATTGTAGGTAGCTGGCTGGGACGTTGTGAGGGGCAGGTTAGGGGTTAATAAATATAATATAGGGGTCGGCGGTGTTAGGGGCAGCAGATTAGGGGTACATAGCTATAATGTAGGTGGCGGCGCTTTGCGGTCGGCAGATTAGGGGTTAATTATTGTAGGTAGCTGGCTGCGACGTTGTGGGGGGCAGGTTAGGGGTTAATAAATATAATATAGGGGTCGGCGGTGTTAGGGGCAGCAGATTAGGGGTACATAAGTATAACGTAGGTGGCGGTCGGCAGATTAGGGGTTAAAAAAATGTAATCGAGTGGCGGCTATGTGGGGGGACATCGGTTTAGGGGTACATAGGTAGTTTATGGGTGTTAGTGTACTTTAGAGTACAGTAGTTAAGAGCTTTATGAACCGGCGTTAGCCCAGAAAGCTCTTAACTACTGACTTTTTTCTGCGGCTGGAGTTTTGTCGTTAGATTTCTAACGCTCACTTCAGACACGACTCTAAATACCGGAGTTAGAAAAATCCCATTGAAAAGATAGGATACGCAATTGACGTAAGGGGATCTGCGGTATGGAAAAGTCGCAGCTGAAAAGTGAGCGTTAGACCCTTTTTTGACTGACTCCAAATACCGGCGGTAGCCTAAAACCAGCGTTAGGAGCCTCTAACGCTGGTTTTCACGGCTACCGCCAAACTCCAAATCTAGGCCTAAATTTTCAAATACAATTTCTTTTTTTTTTTTTGGATTTTTTTTTAAATACAAATCTTTAATTACAAATACAATTTTTTCTTTTGGAAGTACAGTTTTTTTTTTTTTTTGGAATTATACTTCTAGCATGTGTCAAAACACTCTCAAAAATAAATCTAGTTCACATTTTGCTAAAGTACAGAAACAATTGTACTGTGCTTCTAAAAAACAAAAGTGTAATTAATTCCAAAAAAGAAGATTGTAATTCCAAAAAACTGAATTGTACTTCCAAAAACCCCCCAAAGGAATTGCATTTGTAATTAAAGATTTGTAATCTATTTTTTTTTTAGTTTTTTGTATTATTATGTCACTATTTAGGTACAATGATAAAGAATCACTCGCGCTTGTTTTTTTTTTACAGAAATCTTATTCCATAGTCCATTTCTTACAGGAACTGAAAAGATCACAATTTCAGAATGGAATTACAGTAAAAGGGGACAAAATAAATAATGAAAGCAAATTGCAGAGTTTTACAGGAAAAGGGAACAAAATAAATAATTAATAAATAATGAAAGCAAATTGCAGTTTTATATATACAGTATGTATACACACTTTATCATTTAATATTACCATCACAAAGTGTTTGATGTCCCTTTAATTGTGCTAGAAGTAAGCTTTTTGCATGCATCAGGTTGCTTTCATATTATGAGTTTAAAGTAAACTGTTTTCACTCGCACGCTAACCCGACGAGCGCAAAAAGCTGAACTTACAGTATTGCGTGCGCATTCACGTATTCCCCCATAGAAGTCAAAGGAGAAAAAAAAGTGGAAAAAACCCAATACCCCAGTCTTGCGCAAACCCATTTGCACATTCTCATGTGCGCTAACCTATTAAAATATGAATATTTCACATTCCATTGTTCTTCACATAAAAAATATGTTCTATTTATTCTTAATAAATATTTCTACATATATCTGATGTTTTTTGTACAATATATATCTATACCTATATATATACAAATGATTATATATATATATATATATATATATATATATATATATATGAATATCTATTTAAAAATACTTACAATATATTCTGCTATGTGTAGAACATTGGAATGTGAAATATTTACACTAAATACATAGTTAAAATCTTTATCAAATATGAATATTGCATAAATATTCTTTACATTTTTTCATCTACTTAACTGCAATGGGCTCCCAATGCACTTATATATATATATATATATATATATGTCTATATATGTATACATATGTATTTATGTGTTTATATGTGTATATATGTCTGTAAATACATATATACACATATAAATACATAAATACATATCTACCTGATGAAACGGTCGGTGTAAGACCATGAAACGTCATATTTTAGTGTATTTTACTTGTTTTTAAATAAAGTCTTTAAGCCAAGGAGACTTTACACAGATTTATTTACTACACTATAACCGCTTTTATTCCTTTGTGGGGTCACAGCACTGACATTTGTTGAACACCTTCAGACTTGCTAAAGATTCTGTGAGCAGGCATTGGAAAGGCTAAAACAGTGACCACAGTGGACCCCAGTGAGCTGCAGTAAGAAGAGGGATAGTCAGCTGTGCGACTATAAGTGCTCAGCCTGCGCTTGCGGCACTTATCAAGTGCTGTGTATCTCGTAAGTAGAACAAGAGTCTTAGAGGGGCAAGTGGTGATAACATTGATACGGCACTATTGTAGTGCTTTTTTCTTTCTTGTATCCCTCCTTATATACTGTGAGAGATCAACAGTGAATATCCTGTCGAGAGGAAAAGACGGAGACTTTTGATATAGCCTGAGGACAGTCAGCTGTACGACTGAATAGTACAGTCTACGCTTGTGGCACTTATCAAGTGCTTTTGATTTTGTAAGTAGAACAGAGGGATATTTGGGGAAGTGCGTGTTACCATTGATGCTGCACTATTGTGGCGCCTTCTTTTTTCTTTTCTTCTATACATAAATACATATGTATACACATATAAATACATAAATACATATATATACACATATAAATACATATGTATACACATATAAATACATAAATACATATATATATACACATATAAATACATATGTATACACATATAAATACATAAATACATATATATATATACACATATAAATACATAAATACATATATATACACATATAAATACATAAATACATATATATACACATATAAATACATAAATACATATATATACACATATAAATACATAAATACATATATATACACATATAAATACATAAATACATATATATACACATATAAATACATATATATACACATGTATACACATATAAATACATAAATACATATATATACACATATAAATACATATGTATACACATATAAACATATATAAATACATACATATACATATTTAGACATATACTGTATATGTATGTATCTCACTGTTAAAGCCCTTTGCCTGCCTCTTTTTCTAACACGTGAGACCTCATATCTTTGAGCCCTTATAAATTTTGTGTGCAATTATTTTTTAGCATAGCTATAATTAGTGTTTTGTAACTTTGTAATCTATTTTTTGATATGTTTTGGGCAACTTTTTAGTTTTTGCAAAACAGTTAACCAGAGCTCTGAAGTTGCAGTAATCATTCTAGCATAAATTGCAATTGCGCTCCAATTTACTTTCAACTTTTTACTTTCAACTCATAATACCAGTGATAAGCCCGACGAGCGCAAACCCTTGTGATAAACCCCTTATCGCTCACACGCAAACATTTGTGCTCAATTTCAACTATTCTTATTAACTTTACATGCATTGTTGCCTTTTCCTAATTTTCTAACAATTTTTTAAATGAGATTTCAAAGTACATCATTTTAAAGGGGCAGTATAAACCAATTTTAATTTAACTGCATGTAATAGACACTACTTTAAAGAATAATATGCCCAGATACTGATCTAAAAATGAAGTATAAAACCTTTTAAAAGCGTACTTAGAATCTCCCAATTTAGCACTGTTGATGAGATTAGCCTGGGACACCCACTGAAAGGGGGCTGATAGCAGAACCACCCTCCTCCCCTCCCCCCTGCATATGAAAAGACCCATTATACAAACAGAAGCAGTCTGTATACATCAGTATGCATCTAAAACTTTGGGGCTTGGTTAGGAGTCTTAAAATCAGCAAAATGTTATTTAAAAATAAGCAACACACACCCAGATAGGCTATATTAGTGGATCATCTACAAAGCATTAATGCAAAGAAAAATCTAGTGTACAATGTCCCTTTAAGCACTGTAAAATAATTTAACAATAAAAAACAGTAATGCTTTAATAATCTAGGGCTGGATTACAAGTGGAGCGTTACTGAATGCATGTGGGGTGTTATGTGGTCTACCACTTGATTTGGTATTACAAGTCATTGGTTAAAAAATTGTTTTGTGTAATCACTAAAGTTATTTATAATAATACTTATGAAGGGAAGCGCCGATTAGAACGCTGGACACATTTACTTTGATACTACAGCGTTGATTTGTGAAGCAGCGGATGCTGCTTCCGACCCACTCCGCTTCAGGTCCGCCTGAAGTAGAAGTTAAGAAGCAGCGGTCATAAGACACACAAAAATCTTCCAATAGTCCAACGGAAAAAATAAATAAATACACATTCCCTTATCAAAATGTGCACACAATTGAAAACCCACCTATTCAGAGAGGCTTACGATCTCTCCTCCATCCCGCATCCGAACCAAACTAATACATGTACATGAACTGCCTGACTCACTGCTGCAAATACAACCGATGTAACAAGCTACCCCAACCTTATGTCTCTGCACCCTAAACCTATAGACTGTGAGCTCTCCGGAGCAGGGCCCTCTTCCTCCTGTGCTAGATTTGTTTTGTTTTGTTATGTTTTGTATTTTATCACAAATCTTTGCCATTGTATACCCCTATCATTGTACCCAGCGCTACGGAATTTGGCGGCGCTATACAAATAAATGATAATAATAATAAACAAATCTTGTGTGACACCTCTGGGGCTCCGTACTTACCTGTTCAAACAAAGAAAAAAAAAAAAACATTAATGAAAACAATTAACAAAAATAAAATATTACAAAACATTTTATAAATAAATCCATATCCTAATCTTAAAAACTAAAGACTCCCATAATTTTTTTTTTTTTTTTAAACAAAATACAGGTGGCCCTCGATTTACGCCGGTTCAATTTGTGCCGTTTCAGAATAACAACCTTTTCTTTCAGTCATGTGACTGCTATTGAAAAGCATTGAGAAGCATTGCATTGATTAAAATAGCCAGTAGGTGGAGCTGCACGCTTGTGTTGCAGCAAAGATATTGAAAGCCAAGCACAGAAACAGGCTGGAATTAATTAGTCTAGCTAGACATGAGCTATCGAGCAGCTTTCATAGGAACAAGATCTTCCTGTCTATAAATCAGTCCAGATTGAAATGCATAGAAAGAACTGTTTGCAGAAAAATGCAAGTAAAGTCTGTGTTTTGTGATTATTTCATAAGATTTATAATGCAGTTAAGCAAATGTTTTTGTTAATTTAACTTAATTTAATCATATATTCTGTGTTGTGTGATTATTTGATACTGTTTATAATGCTGTTTAGCATTTAAAGTCTTCATTTCAAGCTTTAAAAATAATGTATTAGGTGTTACTTATGACAATTTTGAGAGGGGCCTGGAATCTAACTCCCTCACATCCCATTGACTTACATTATATACTGGGTTTCAATTTACAACGGTTTCGATTTACAACCATTCCTTCTGGAACCTAACCCCGGCGTAAACTGAGGGCTACCTGTACTACAAATAGCTAAAGTATCACTGAAAATAAAATAATAAGGGCCAATATGAGTGGAGCACTTACAGTTACACATGAGCGATAAGGAGTTTATCGTTGGTGTTTGTGCTTGTCGGGTTTACTGCTCGTAAATGAAAGTAAATGTGATCACTTGAGCTGAATCACGATTTATGCTAGAATGATTACTGCATCCTCAGAGCTCTGCTTAGCTGTTTTGCAAAACAAAAAAGTTGCACAAGACACATTAAAAAATACATTACAAAGTACAGTTACACTCATAATAACACCAGCTAGTAAACATTATTAAAAAAAAAATATTGCACACAAATGTTATGAGGCAGGCAAAGGGCTTTAACATACATGCATATACATGTCTAAAGATGGATATGTATGTGTATATACAGTCATGGCCAAAAATATTGGCACCCCTGCATTTCTGTCAGATAATGCATCACTTCAACCAGAAAATTGTTGCAATTACAAATGTTTGGGCATTCTCATGTTTATTTATTTTGTTTGTATTGATATGACACAAAAAGTGGAGAAAAAAAGCCAAATCTGACACATTCCTTTCAAAACTCAAAAAATGGACTGGACAAAATGATTAGCACCTTCTCAAAATTGTAAGAACTAATTGCATTCCAAGTCTGTGATGCTCCTGTAATTTGTAATTAAACTCACCTGTACAAATTAACAGGTGCTGACAATATAGAAATCACACCGGCAACCAGCTAAAATGGTGAAAATTTGACTCAACCTTTCTGTTGTCTGTCTCTGTGTGCCACACTGAGCATGGAGAAGATAAAGAGCAGCAAAGCATTGTCTGAGGATTTGAGAACAAAAATTGTGGAAAAGCATGGACAATCTCAAGGTTACAAGTCCATTTCCAGAGATCTTAATTTTCCTGTGTCCATTGTGCGTGACATTGCCAAGAAGTTTCCAGCCCATGGCACTGTAGCTAATCTCCCTGGACGTGGAGGAAAAAGAAAAATTGATTAATGATTGCAACAAAGGATAGTTTGAATGGTGGAAAAAGAACTTTGATAAACTTTGAGACACATTCAAGCTGACCTTCAGGCACAGGGTACAATGTGTCAGCTCACACTTTACGTCGCCAACTGAATAAAAAGGGACGCTATGGTAGGAGACCCAGGAGGACCCCCACTGCTGACACAGAAACATAAAAAAGCCAGATTGAAGTTTGCCAAAACTTACCTGAGGAAGCCAAAATCCTTTTGGGAGAATGTGGCGCAGATAGACAAAACAAAATTACAGCTTTTTAGTAAAGCCCATCATTCTACTGTTTTCTGAAATAGAATAAAGAAAAGAATATAGTCCCTACAATCAAACATGGTGGAGGTTCACTAATGTTTTGGGGTTGCTCTGCTGCTTCAGGCACTGGATGTTCTGACTGTGTGCATGGCATTATGAAATCTGAAGACTACCAAAGTATTCTGTGGTGCAATGTAGGGCCCCGTGTCAGAAAGTTGGGTCTCCGTCAGAGGACATGGGACTTAAAGCAGGACAATGACCCAAAGCACACGTCAAAAAGCACCCAGAAAAGGATAAGACAAAGCACTGTAGAGTATTGAACTGGCCAGCAATAAATCCAGATCTCAATCCCATAGAACATCTGTGGAGGGATCTCAAAACAGCAGTTGGGAAAAGGAACGCTTTCAATATGAGAGACCTGGAGCAGTTGTCAAATGAAGAGTGGTCCAAAATTCCAGTAGAGAGGTGTAAGAAACTAATTGATTGTTACAGGAAGCGATTGATTTCAGTTATTTTTTCCAAGGGGTGTGCTACCAAATATTAAATTGAGGGTGCCAATAATTTTGTCCAATCCATATTTGGAGTATTGCATGGAATGTGTCAGATTTAGCTTTTTTTCTCCACTCTTTTGTGTCATACTAATACAAACAAAATAAATAAACATGAGAATGCCTAAACATTTGTAATGGCAATCATGTTCTGGGCAAAGTGGTGCATTATCTGACAGAAATGCAGGGGTGCCAATATTTTTTGCCATGACTGTATATATATATATATATATATATATATACTTAAAAAAGAGCACTCTCACCTTAGTAACAACTGCCAGGATGCCATTCCAACAGTTAAATATAACAAGTGGAAGAAGGCACTCTCTGGTCTTTCCAAGTGTACTTTATTTGAAAATGTTTCGGGGACGCACTCCCCTTCCTCAGACAGTGTCCCCCGAAACGTCACACTTTTTCAAATAAATTACACTTGGAAAGACCAGAGAGTGCCTTATTCCACTTGTTTTATATATATATATATATATATATATATATATATATATATATATTCAACCAAACAAAACCGGGTGAGTAAAACAATCTGGAACTTTATTTCTTCATTTTAAAATAGGCAACACGCTATTAAAAACATATAGCACACACAAGGGAGACTAGTCTGACATGTTTCGGCCTTGACTGGCCTTAATCATAGACACTTTAGTCACAGTAGATGGGGCGGCTATTATACCACCCACCTTGATTTCATTGGCTGTCTGAGCTAAAATTGAATTGTTACACCTGCTATCCTGTATACTGGGTATGTGTAAGATAATTGCTTATTAAATGAGATTTGTGTTAGCATTGTTATGTACCTCTGTCTGAACTTAGTGTGTACATTCATAGTTTACTACCCCCAATGTGCTAAATGTGTAATCATAAAAGTCATATAATAACATATCTTAAGCGCTACGGACCTTGCTTGAATGGTATATTTACACAGACACCATCCAATCATGCCATCTAGCATGATATTGCTATGCCTCCACTTATTTGACTAATACACCATAAGCTAGGGTAGAAAGTAAATATTACAATGTACTCTAAATAAATGTAGTCCAAGGATTATTATCCCAACTAGATCTAAGCTTAATACTCTTTCTTAATAAATCAACATTGTAGACCATACTTTTAAGGTTTTTGTTTTTTAGTTTTTTAGATGCTAAGGCAATCTAAGTATATGAAGTTATAGAGTAATATATGGGGTGATATCTAATACCAAAAGTTAATCAAATCTCCCTCTATATTCATGCCATTCGGACTGCGTGTATACAATTTGAAAATCCAGAAGGCTTCCTTTTTATACAACTCCTTAGTCCTACTTCCTCCCCTTGGTTTATTCTTAATTAGATCTATGATCATCCAGGTGAATGTCTTGACACTTCTGTCATGCTCATGTATGAAATGCTTAGATGCACCTGTCGCTGTCCTCCCTCTCTCAATATCATTAAGGTGTTCACGTATACGTTTTCTAGTCTCACGTGTAGTACACCCTACATATTGCTTCTCACAGGAGGTACATGTTATGACATAAATTGCAAATTCTGATCGGCAGTTTGTACAGTAATTACAATCAAAGACTCTTTGTGTATAATTAGACTGAAATACTTTACTAATTGTAGTATGACTACAAGCAATACAGCTGTGCAGGCCACACTTAAAGTGTCCTTTACAGCTGAGCCAACTACTCTGCCTAGGAGGCTTCCTAAGGGCACTGGGTGAGACAAGATTTCCAATGGTCACATTCCTCTTAGAAACAAATAGACAACCCTTGTCAACCACATTCTTGAGAGCATCATCAGCCTTCAAAATTGGAAGGTTCCTCCTAATGATCTCGCATACTTCCCTGTACTGATTAGAATAAGTGGTGACAAAAGTTATTCCACTTTTCCCTCTAGATTTAGTAGATGTTTTAGTTGTAAGTAAATTTGCTCTGGGAATGCTCTCAACCTCTAAAAAGGCTTTTCTTATGGGTCCCTCCGGGTAACTCCTTGCCTTAAGTCTTTTCCACAGGGCCCTACTCTCTGCCCGGAAATCTTCCTCTCTAGAGCAATTGCGCTTAATCCGGATGAACTGCCCTTTAGCCACGCCATAATTCATATGGCGTGGATGGCAGCTCTTGGCGTGGAGCAGGGCATTTGCAGAAATTGGCTTGGTATATAATGCTGAGTTAACCAATTGATGGTCCCCATCTCCCTCTAGCTCAACATCCAAATAGGGCACTTTGTTTTTGCTGAAATTATATGTAAACTCCAGACCTGCCCTATTATTATTTAGATACTCAACAAATTGCTGACCCTCCTCCTCAGTGCCTGACCAGACCATCAACAGGTCATCAATGTAGCGCTTATATGCTACCACTGAATGTCTATATGGATTAGTATCTGCATAGACGTGGGACAGCTCCCACCAACCCATGTAAATGTTGGCAAATGCCGGGGCAAATTTTGCCCCCATGGCTGTCCCTGCAGATAAAATACTCCATTGAATTCAAAATAGTTGTGTGTCAGCAAGAAGAGGAGAACCTGTAATAGTATATATATATATATATGTGTGTGTGTACATATGTATTTATGCATTTATATGTATTTACAGACATATATACACACATATAAATACATAGACATATATCTTTACCTATATATAATCATCTATATAGGTATAAATATATATTGTAGCAAAATACCACCAGATATATGTAGAAATATGTATTTATTAATAAATAGAACATATTCTTGTATGTGAAGAACATTGGAATATGAAATATTTATATTTTTTCATGTCGTGTTAGCGCACATGAGAATATGCGATCGGGTTTGTGTGCGAGTTAGGTTCCACTTTTTTGCTCCATTGACTTCTATGGGGGAATACGTGAAAGCGCACTAGTATTCTAATTTTGGCTTTTTGCACTTGTCAGGTTATCGCAAGAGCGAAAACAAGTGCATCCTGACGAGTGCAAAAAGCTTACTTCTAGCATAGTTAATGCTCAAGTAGGAGCATTAAAGAATGCTCCACTCGTAGTCTAGCCGTAAAAAAGTATCCCTAAAAAATAATAAAAAGCTAAAATGTTAGCATTTTTTAGGGGCTTTAACTAAAAACTAAAAAGCCACGTAAAATAAAACAAATCCATAAAAACATTAAAAAATACACTGAAAAACATTACGTTTACTGCTTAAGGGACATTAAACACTTTGAGATGGTAATATAAAATGATAAATCATACATATGAAGAAATCTCTGCAATATATTTTCATTATTTATTTTGTCCGCTTTTCCTGTAATTCCATTCTGAAAATTGTAGGTCTTGAGTTGCTGTTACAAATGGAAGTGCAGAACACTGTTATATTCCACACAGCCATTGGCTGCACAGTCTGGTGGCCTATTTATAACTGTCACTAATTAGCCACAGCAGAGAAGCTAACCTAAGATACAACATGGCAGCTCTCATTCTTTTAGACACTACAGGGAGTGCAGAATTATTAGGCAAATGAGTATTTTGACCACATCATCCTCTTTATGCATGTTGTCTTACTCCAAGCTGTATAGGCTTGAAAGCCTACTACCAATTAAGCATATTAGGTGATGCGCATCTCTGTAATGAGAAGGGGTGTGGTCTAATGACATCAACACCCTATGGGGGGTAGTTATCAACGTGTCTACTTTCCTGCCTTCGCCGGCCCAATACGCCCGCCTAAGCTCGCCTACCTTTGCCGCCGCGGACCTGAAAAAATACGCCTAAGTTATCAAAAAAAGCTGTCAAAAAGCCGCGGGGCGATGAGCAGCGGACTGTGAGAGTTATCACTCATCCGATCTCGCTGCTCTTCGGCTGTTTGACAGCTTTTTTGCTAGCCTGTCACTAAGCACTCACACTAAACTGCACTGTTCTACCCCCTATACCGGCGCACCCGGAGCCCCCCGCAACAAAATAAAGTTACTAACCCCTACACCGCCGCTCCTAGACCCTGCCGCAAGTCTTATAAATGTATTAACCCCTAAACCGCCGCTCCCGGACACCGCTGCCACCTACATTATACCTAGTAACCCCTATCCTGCCCCCCCCTACACCGCCGCCCTCTGTAATAAAGTTATTAACCCCTATCCTGCTGATCCCGCACCTCGCCGCAAATAAATAAATAGTTTAACACCTAAACCGCCGCTCCCTGAACCCGCCGCAACCTATATTAAATTTATTAACCCCTATCCTGCCCCC
This sequence comes from Bombina bombina, assembly GCF_027579735.1. Taxonomy (NCBI): domain Eukaryota; kingdom Metazoa; phylum Chordata; class Amphibia; order Anura; family Bombinatoridae; genus Bombina; species Bombina bombina. Next base: position 844,819,397 of record NC_069504.1, on the reverse strand, counting down.
CCTACACCGTCGCCACCTATAATAAATTTATTAACCCCTATCCTGCACCCCACTACACAGCCGCCACTGTAATAAAATTATTAACCCCTAAACCTAAGTCTAACACTAACCCTAACGCCCCCCTAACTTAAATATTAATTAAATAAATCTAAATCATATTTCTATTATTAACTAAGTTAATTCTATTTAAAACTAAATACTTACCTATAAAATAAACCCTAATATAGCTACAATATAAATAATAATTATATTCTAGCTATCTTAGGATTTATTTTTATTTTACAGGCAACTTTCAATTTATTTTAACTAGGTACAATAGCTATTAAATAGTTATTAACTATTTAATAGCTACCTAGCTAAAATAAAGAGAAATTTACCTGTAAAATAAATCCTAACCTAAGTTATAATTACACCTAACACTACACTATACTTTAATAAATTATTCCTATTTAAAACTAAATACTTACCTGTAAAATAAACCCTAAGATAGCTACAATGTAATTAATAATTAGGATTTATATTTATTTTACAGGTAACTTTGTATTTATTTTAGCTAGTTAGAATAGTTATTAAATAGTTATTAACTATTTAATAACTACCTAGCTAAAAGAAATACAAAATTACCTGTAAAATAAATCCTAACCTACAAATAACTACAATTAAATACAATTACATAAACTAACTAAAGTACAAAAAATAAAAAAAGCTAAGTTACAAAAAATAAAAACATAAGTTACAAACATTTTAAAAATATTACAACAATTTTAAGCTACTTACACCTAATCTAAGCCCCCTAATAAAATAACAAACCCCCCCCAAAATAAAAAAATGCCCTACCCTATTCTAAATTAAATAAATTTCAAAGCTCTTTTACCTCACCAGCCCTTAAAAGGGCCATTTGTGGGGGCATGCCCCAAAAAGTTCAGCTCTTTTGCCTGTAAAAGAAAAATACAACCCCCCCCAACATTAAAACCCACCACCCACATACCCCTAATCTAACCCAAACCCCCCTTACAAAAACCTAACACTAATCCCCTGAAGATCATCCTACCTTGAGTCGTCTTCACTCAGCCGAGCAGCGATGGAACCGAAGTGGACATCCGGAGTGGAAGAAGTTAATCCTCCAAGCGGCGCTGAAGAAATCTTCCATCCGATGAAGTCATCATCCAGGCGGCGCTGAAGAAGTCTTCTATCCGAGCGATGTCATCTTCCAAGAGGCGCTGAAGAGGTCTTCTATCCTTGCGATGTCATCTTCCAAGCCGGGTCTTGAATCTTCATCCCGCCGACGCGGAACATCCTCCTTTCCCGACGAACTACCGACGAATGAAGGCTCCTTTAAGGGACGTCATCCAAGATGGCGTCCCTTCAATTCCGATTGGCTGATAGGATTCTATCAGCCAATTGGAATTAAGGTAGGAAAAATCTGATTGGCTGATGGAATCAGCCAATCAGATTCAAGTTCAATCCGATTGGCTGATCCAATCAGCCAATCAGATTGAGCTCGCATTCTATTGGCTGTTCCGATCAGCCAATAGAATGCAAGCTCAATCTGATTGGCTGATTGGATCAGCCAATCGGATTGAACTTGAATCTGATTGGCTGATTTAATCAGCCAATCAGATTTTTCCTACCTTAATTCCGATTGGCTGATAGAATCCTATCAGCCAATCGGAATTGAAGGAACGCCATCTTGGATGACGTCCCTTAAAGGAGCCTTCATTCGTCGGTAGTTCGTCGGGAAAGGAGGATGTTCCGCGTCGGCGGGATGAAGATTCAAGACCCGGCTTGGAAGATGACATCGCAAGGATAGAAGACCTCTTTAGCGCCTCTTGGAAGATGACATCGCCCGGATAGAAGACTTCTTCAGCGCCGCCTGGATGATGACTTCATCGGATGGAAGATTTCTTCAGCGCCGCTTGGAGGATTAACTTCTTCCACTCCGGATGTCCACTTCGGTTCCATCGCTGCTCGGCTGAGTGAAGACGACTCAAGGTAGGATGATCTTCAGGGGATTAGTGTTAGGTTTTTGTAAGAGGGGTTTGGGTTAGATTAGGGGTATGTGGGTGGTGGGTTTTAATGTTGGGGGGGGTTGTATTTTTCTTTTACAGGCAAAAGAGCTGAACTTTTTGGGGCATGCCCCCACAAATGGCCCTTTTAAGGGCTGGTAAGGTAAAAGAGCTTTGAAATTTATTTAATTTAGAATAGGGTAGGGCATTTTTTTATTTTGGGGGGGTTTGTTATTTTATTAGGGGGCTTAGATTAGGTGTAAGTAGCTTAAAATTGTTGTAATATTTTTAAAATGTTTGTAACTTATTTTTTTATTTTTTGTAACTTAGCTTTTTTTATTTTTTTGTACTTTAGTTAGTTTATGTAATTGTATTTAATTGTAGTTATTTGTAGGTAGTTTATTTAATTAATTTAATGATAGTGTAGTATTAGGTTTAATTGTAACTTAGGTTAGGATTTATTTTACAGGTAATTTTTATTTCTTTTAGCTAGGTAGTTATTAAATAGTTAATAACTATTTAATAACTATTCTAACTAGCTAAAATAAATACAAAGTTACCTGTAAAATAAATATAAATCCTAAGATAGCTACAATGTAATTATTAATTACATTGTAGCTATCTTAGGGTTTATTTTACAGGTAAGTATTTAGTTTTAAATAGGAATAATTGATTAAAGTATAGTGTAGTGTTAGGTGTAATTTTAACTTAGGTTAGGATTTATTTTACAGGTACATTTCTCTTTATTTTAGCTAGGTAAGCTATTAAATAGTTAATAACTATTTAATAGCTATTGTACCTAGTTAAAATAAATTGAAAGTTGCCTGTAAAATAAAAATAAATCCTAAGATAGCTAGAATATAATTATTATTTATATTGTAGCTATATTAGGGTTTATTTTATAGGTAAGTATTTAGTTTTAAATAGGATTAACTTAGTTAATAATAGAAATATGATTTAGATTTATTTAATTAATATTTAGGTTAGGGGGGCGTTAGGGTTAGTGTTAGACTTAGGTTTAGGGGTTAATAATTTTATTACAGTGGCGGCGGTGTACTGGGGGGCAGGATAGGGGTTAATAAATTTATTATAGGTGGCGGCAGTGTAGTGGGGGGCAGGATAGGGGTTAATAAATTTATTATAGGTGGCGGCGGTGTAGTGGGGGGCAGGATAGGGGTTAATAAATTTATTATAGGTGACGACGGTGTAGGAGGGGCAGGATAGGGGTTAATAAATTTATTATAGGTGGCGGCGGTGTAGTGGGGGGCAGGATAGGGGTTAATAAATTTATTATAGGTGGCGGCGGTGTAGTGGGGGACAGGATAGGGGTTAATAAATTTATTATAGGTGACGACGGTGTAGGGGGGGCAGGATAGGGGTTAATAAATTTATTATAGGTTGCGGCGGGTTCAGGGAGCGGCGGTTTAGGGGTTAAACTATTTATTTAGTTGCGGCGAGGTGCGGGATCAGCAGGATAGGGGTTAATAATTTTATTATAGGTGGCGACGGTATGGGGGGCAGGATAGGGGTTAATACATTTAATATAGGTTGCGGCGGGTTCAGGGAGCGGCGGTTTAGGGGTTAATACATTTATTATAGTTGCGGTGGGCTCCGGGAGCGGCGGTTTAGGGGGTAATAACTTTATTTAGTTGCGGCGGTGTAGGGGGGGCAGATTAGGGGTGTTTAGACTCGGGGTACATGTTAGGGTGTTAGGTGTAGACAGCTCCCATAGGAATGAATGGGATGTCTGGCAGCAGCGAACTTGTACTTTCGCTATGGTCAGACTCCCATTGATTCCTATGGGATCCACCGCCTCCAGGGGTGGCGGTTTGAAAACCAGGTACGCTGGGCCGGAAAAGTGCCGAGCGTACCTGCTAGTTTTTTGATAACTAGCAAAAGTAGTGAGAATGTGCCGCACTTGTGTGCAGAACATCTGGAGTGACGTAAGAATCGATCTGTGTCGGACTGAGTCCGGCGGATCGAAGCTTACGTCACAAAATTCTACTTTTGCCGGTCTCGAGGCCTTTGATAACTAAGGTGAATCAGCCTCGCCACAAATAAGCTGCGGAATTCCAGCGTATTTGAGGTTGACGGCTTGATAACTAGGCCCCTATATCAGGTGTGCATAATTATTAGGCAACTTCCTTTCCTTTGGCAAAATGGGTCAAAAGAAGGACTTGACAGGCTCAGAAAAGTCAAAAATAGTGAGATATCTTGCAGAGGGATGCAACACTCTTAAAATTGCAAAGCTTCTGAAGCGTGATCATCGAACAATCAAGCGTTTCATTCAAAATAGTCAACAGGGTCGCAAGAAGCGTGTGGAAAAACCAAGGCGCAAAATAACTGCCCATGAACTGAGAAAAGTCAAGCGTGCAGCTGCCAAGATGCCACTTGCCACCAGTTTGGCCATATTTCAGAGCTGCAACATCACTGGAGTGCCCAAAAGCACAAGGTGTGCAATACTCAGAGACATGGCCAAGGTAAGAAAGGCTGAAAGACGACCACCACTGAACAAGACACACAAGCTGAAACGTCAAGACTGGGCCAAGAAATATCTCAAGACTGATTTTTCTAAGGTTTTATGGACTGATGAAATGAGAGTGAGTCTTGATGGGCCAGATGGATGGGCCCGTGGCTGGATTAGTAAAGGGCAGAGAGCTCCAGTCCAACTCAGACGCCAGCAAGGTGGAGGTGGAGTACTGGTTTGGGCTGGTATCATCAAAGATGAGCTTGTGGGGCCTTTTCGGGTTGAGGATGGAGTCAAGCTCAACTCCCAGTCCTACTGCCAGTTTCTGGAAGACACCTTCTTCAAGCAGTAGTACAGGAAGAAGTCTGCATCCTTCAAGGAAAACATGATTTTCATGCAGGACAATGCTCCATCACACGCGTCCAAGTACTCCACAGCGTGGCTGGCAAGAAAGGGTATAAAAGAAGAAAATCTAATGACATGGCCTCCTTGTTCACCTGATCTGAACCCCATTGAGAACCTGTGGTCCATCATCAAATGTGAGATTTAAAAGGAGGGAAAACAGTACACCTCTCTGAACAGTGTCTGGGAGGCTGTGGTTGCTGCTGCACGCAATGTTGATGGTGAACAGATCAAAACACTGACAGAATCCATGGATGGCAGGCTTTTGAGTGTCCTTGCAAAGAAAGGTGGCTATATTGGTCACTGATTTGTTTTTGTTTTGTTTTTGAATGTCAGAAATGTATATTTGTGAATGTTGAGATGTTATATTGGTTTCACTGGTAAAAATTAATAATTGAAATGGGTATATATTTGTTTTTTGTTAAGTTGCCTAATAATTATGCACAGTAATAGTCACCTGCACACACAGATATCCCCCTAAAATAGCTATAACTAAAAACAAACTAAAAACTACTTCCAAAACTATTCAGCTTTGATATTAATGAGTTTTTTGGGTTCATTGAGAACATGGTTGTTGTTCAATAATAAAATTAATCCTCAAAAATACAACTTGCCTAATAATTCTGCACTCCCTGTAAGGTGCCAATTTAATAATAGCGAATCATGTCCGCCCGACATCACTAAATGCTGACAGCATACACTGTCAGCATTTAACATTGCACAAGCATTTCTAGTTAATGAGCAGCGGTCTTTCGACAGATGCTTCTTAACTTCTGTTTCCGGTGAGCCGGAAACTTCGGGGGTAGATTGCAGCATCCGCTGCTTAATAAATCTACCCCTAAAACTTTACACTTATTTTGTAAATATTTCTAATATCTAATGAAAATGTAAAAAATACATCTGTTATTCTCAGACTAATCTTTTCTTTGAATGTATCATTCTATCTACTATTTATTTAGTATTTAATGTCCCTTTAAGTCTTCTGTTCGGTATCCAGTATCTTGATCTAGTGATGTGAGCAGTCCTATTAGCTGTAGCCCACTCTTCTGGCATCCTCTCTACTGCGGTGCTCTTCTGGACTTCTCTTAAAGTTAGCCAATAGAATTAACTTTTTTCCTATTGGCTGATTTTTGAAAATAAATATATATATATAAAATAAAAAGCTACAATTTGCCATTCTAAAATTTGTTATCTTACATTATTGTTGAGACTTGTTAGATAATCTTCCCAGACCAGAGTTTTAGATACTTGCCCTTTCCATGATAGCATGCTGCATAGCTGGCAATTTGAACTATGAAAGAGTTTGTCACTTAAATGTCATTTAAGTGGCCTTCAACCCCCCTAAAAAATAGATTTCATAAACTTCAGCATCCACATGCAGAATTACTGTATTTTCTAAAATTAGATTATTAGACAATTTGGAAATGCAAAATACATTATATCTATCACAAACACAATAAAAACATTTCTCTTGTAAAGGTGTATCCAGTCCACGGGTTCATCCATTACTTGTGGGATATTCTCCTTCCCAACAGGAAGTTGCAAGAGGACACCCACAGAGCTGTCTATATAGCTCCTCCCCTAACTGCCACCCCCAGTAATTATCTTGCAAGCTCTCAACAAGAAAGGAAGTATCAAGAGAGATGTGGTGAATTAGTGTAGTTTTTTACCTTCAATCAAAAGTTTGTTTTAAACGGTACCGGCGTTGTACTGTTTTTACTCTCAGGCAGAAATTGGAAGAAGAATTCTGCCTGGAGGTTTGATGATCTTAGCGGTTTGTAACTAAGGTCCATTACTGTTCTCACACATAACTGAAGAGTATGGAAAGAAAACTTCAGTTGGGGGGACGGTCTGCAGATTGCCTGCTTTGAGGTATGTTCAGTATATTTTTTTCTAGAGAGATGATAAGGTCTAGAAAATGCTGACAGTGCCTGGTATATTTGAGGTAAGCCTGATACAGTGATTTAACAGCAACTGAGATCATGCTTGCAAATAAGGGTAATATTCACGTTAATACTCATATTACTTAGTGTAAAAACTTTTGCATGTTTTATAGTAAAAATGTTTTTTCTCTGAGGGTGATAAATCTTTATTTAGGGGCCTAGTTTTCCACATGGCTTATTAGATCACTCCTAAAAAACGCCCTCTGACATTCAGTGCATGGTGGGAGGGGCCTATTTTCGCGCACTTTATGCGCAGTTGATATTCAGACTGAGACATACAGCTTCCCTAAAGGAGTCCTCTGGCATCTAGGACCACTATAGAGGGTGTTTGTTCCTGCAAAAATCGTGTTTAAGGGCAGGTTATTTATTAAAGTGTTTTCCAAGCTTGCTGGTCTCATTACTAGTCTATTAAACATGTCTGACATAGAGGAAACTGCTTGTTCATTATGTTTAGAAGCCATTGTCGAACCCCCTCTTAGAATGTGTGCCAAATGCACTGACCTTTCTATAAATTATAAAGACCATATTATGGGTTTTAAGGATTTATCACCAGAGGTTTCTCAGACTGACAAAAGGGAGATTAAACCACCTAGCTCTCCCAATGTGTCAGAACCTATATGTCCCGCGCAAGTGACGCCAAGTACTTCTGGCGCATCCAATGCGTTTACCTTACAAGACATGGCGGCAGTTATGAATCATACCCTCACAGAGGTATTGTCCAAACTGCCAGGGTTACTAGGAAAGCAAGGCAGCTCTGGGGCTAGAACAAATACAGAGCTTTCTGACGCTTTAGTAGCTATGTCTGATATACCCTCACAATGTACAGAAGCCGAAGCAGGAGAGCTTCTATCTGTGGGTGACATTTCTGATTCAGGGAAGGTGTTACTTCAGTCTGACTCTGAAATGACAGCATTTAAATTTAAGCTTGAACACCTCCGCTTGTTGCTCAAGGAGGTTTTAGCAACTCTGTGACACCATTGTAGTCCCAGAGAAATTGTGTAAAATGGACAAATACTTTGCAGTGCCTGTTTACACTGATGTTTTTCCAATACCTAAGAGGTTTTCAGAAATTGTTACGAAGGAATGGGATAGACCAGGTGTACTGTTCTCTCCCCCTCCTGCGTTTAAAAAGATGTTTCCTATAGATGCCGCTACACGGGACTCGTGGCAGACGGTCCCTAAGGTGGAGGGAGCAGTATCTACCCTAGCTAAGCGTACAACTATCCCCGTCCAGGACAGTTGTGCTTTCCTAGATCCAATGGATAAAAAATTAGAGGGTTTCCTTAAGAAAATCTTTATACAACAAGGTTTTATTCTCCAGCCTCTTGCATGCATTGCCCCAGTCACTGCTGCAGGTTCGAGTCTCTTGAAGAGGCTCTTCAGGTGGAGACCCCGTTGGATGATATCCTAGACAGGCTTAAAGCTCTTAAGTTAGCCAATTCATTTATTTCTGATGCCGTTTTTCATTTAACTAAGCTAACGGCTAAGAATTCAGCTTTTGCCATTCAGGCGCGTAGGGCGCTATGGCTTAAATCCTGGTCAGCTGACGTTACTTCAAAGTCTAAGCTTCTCAACATCCCCTTCAAAGGGCAGACCCTATTCAGGCCTGGACTGAAGGAGATCATTTCTGATATTACTGGAGGGAAAGGCCACGACCTTCCCCAGGATAGGTCCAACAAATTAAGGACCAAACAGACTAATTTCCGTTCCTTTCGGAACTTCAAGAGTGGCGCAGCTTCATCTTCCTCTACTTCAAAACAAGAAGGACATTTTGCCCAGTCCAAGCCAGTCTGGAGACCTAACCAGGCTTGGAGCAAGGGAAAGCAGGCCAAAAAACCTGCTGCTGCCTCTAAGACAGCATGAAGGAGTAGCCCCCGATCCGGGACCGGATCTAGTGGGGGGCAGACTTTCTCTCTTTGCCTAGGCTTGGGCAAGAGACTTCCAGGATCCCTGGGCTCTGGAGATTGTTTCCCAGGGATATCTTCTGGATTTCAAAGCCTCATCCTCAAAAGGGAGATTTCATCTTTCTCAATTATCTGCAAACCAGATAAAGAGAGAGGCATTCTTATGTTATGTTCAAGACCTTCTGGTCATGGGAGAGATCCACCCAGTTCCGAGGGAGGAACAGGGGCAAGGATTCTATTAAAATCTGTTATAGTTCCCAAAAAAGAGGGAACTTTCAGACCAATCTTGGATCTCAAGATCCTAAACAAATTTCTCAGGGTCCCATCCTTCAAGATGGAGACTATTCGAACCATCCTACCTCTGATCCAGGAGGGTCAATATATGACTACCGTGGACTTAAAGGATGCTTATCTCCACATTCCGATACACAGAGATCATCATCGGTTTCTCAGGTTTGCCTTCCTAGACAGGCATTACCAGTTTGTGGCTCTTCCCTTCGGGTTAGCCACGGCACCAAGAATCTTTACGAAGGTTCTAGGGTCCCTACTAGCAGTTCTAAGACCCCGTGGCATAGCGGTGGCCCCTTACATAGATGACATTTTGATACAGGCAATCAAATTTTAAAATAGAAAAGTCCCATACGGACATTGTTCTGGTCTTTCTGAGGTCTCACGGGTGGAAGGTGAATGAAGAAAAGAGTTCTCTCTCCCCTCTCACAAGTGTTTCCTTCCTAGGAACTCTGATAGATTCAGTAGAAATGAAGATTTTTCTGACAGAGGTCAGGTTGTCAAAGCTTCTAACTTCCTGCCGTGCTCTTTAATCCACTTTTCAGCTGTCAGTGGCTAAGTGTATGGAGGTAATAAGTTTAATGGTAGCGGCAATGGACATAGTTCCGTTTGCCCGCCTACATCTCAGACCACTGCAACTTTACATGCTCAATCAGTGGAATGGGGATTACACAGATTTGTCCCCTCTGCTAAATCTGGATCAAGAGACCAGAGATTCTCTTCTCTGGTGGCTATCTCGGGTCCATCTGTCCAGGGGAATGTGCTTCCGCAGGCCAGAATGGACTATAGTGACGACAGATGCCAGCCTTCTGGGCTGGGGCGCAGTCTGGAACTCCCTGAAGGCTCAGGGTTCGTGGACTCAGGAGGAAGCCCTCCTTCCGATAAACATTCTGGAGCTAAGAGCGATATTCAATGCTCTTCAGGCTTGGCCTCAGCTAGCTGTGGTCAGGTTCATCAGATTTCAGTCAGACAACATCACGACTGTAGCCTATATCAACCATCAGGGGGGTACAAAGAGCCCCCTGGCGATGTTGGAGGCTTCAAAGATAATTCTATGGGCAGAGGTTCACTCTTGCCATCTCTCAGCTATCCATATCCCAGGAGTAGAGAACTGGGAGGCAGATTTTTTAAGTCGGCAGACTTTTCATCCGGGGGAGTGGGAACTCCATCCGGAGGTATTTGCCCAGTTGATTCATCTATGGGGCAAACCAGAACTGGATCTCATGGTGTCTCGTCAGAATGCCAAGCTTCCTTTTTTCGGGTCCAGGTCCAGAGATCCCAAGGCGGCGCTGATAGATGCTCTAGCAGCTCCCTGGTCCTTCAGCCTGGCTTATGTGTTTCCACCGTTTCCTCTGCTCCCTCGTCTGATTGCCAAGATCAAGCAGGAGAGAGCTTCGGTGATTTTGATAGCTCCTGCGTGGCCACGCAGGACTTGGTATGCAGATCTGGTGGACATGTCATCCTTTCCACCATGGACTCTGCCGCTGAGACAGGACCTTCTACTTCAAGGTCCTTTCAAACATCCAAATCTAATTTCTCTGCGTCTGACTGCTTGGAGATTGAACGCTTGATTCTATCAAAGCGTGGTTTTTTCGAGTCGGTCATTGATACCTTAATTCAGGCTCGAAAGCCTGTCACCAGGAAAATCTATCATAAGATATGGTGTAAATATCTTCATTGGTGTGAATCCAAGGGTTACTCATGGAGTAAAGTCAGGATTCCTAGAATATTATCTTTTCTCCAGCAGGGATTGGAGAAAGGATTGTCTGATAGTTCCTTAAAGGGACAGATTTCTGCTCTGTCTATTCTTTTGCACAAATGTCTGGCTGAAGTTCCAGACGTTCAGGCGTTTTGTCAGGCTTTAGTTAGAATTAAGCCTGTGTTTAAACCTGTTGCTCCGCCATGGAGTTTAAATTTAGTTCTTAAGGTTCTTCAAGGGGTTCCGTTTGAACCTCTGCATTCTATAGATATTAAACTTTTATCTTGGAAAGTTCTGTTTCTTGTGGCTATCTCCTCGGCTCGAAGAGTTTCGGAGTTATCTGCTTTACAGTGTGATTCCCCTTATCTGATTTTCCATGCAGATAAGGTAGTTTTGCGTACTAAACCTGGGTTTCTTCCTAAGGTAGTATCTAATAAGAACATCAATCAGGAGATTGTTGTTCCTTCATTATGTCCTAATCCTTCCTCAAAGAAGGAGCGTCTTTTTCACAATCTTGACGTGGTTCGTGCTTTAAAGTTTTATTTACAAGCTACGAAGAATTTTCGTCAAACATCTGCTTTGTTTGTTGTCTACTCTGGACAGAGGAGAGGCCAAAAGGCTTCGGCAACTTCTCTATCTTTTTGGCTAAGAAATATAATACGCTTAGCTTATGAGACTGCTGGCCAGCAGCCTCCTGTAAGAATTACAGCTCATTCCACTAGAGCGGTAGCTTCCACATGGGCCTTTAAAAATGAGGCCTCTGTTGAACAGATTTGTAAGGCGGCGACTTGGTCTTCGCTTCATACTTTTTCTAAATTCTACAAATTCGATACTTTTGCTTCTTCGGAGGCTATTTTTGGGAGAAAGGTCTTACAGGCAGTGGTGCCTTCCGTTTAAGGGCCTGCCTTGTCCCTCCCTTCATCCGTGTCCTAAAGCTTTGGTATTGGTATCCCACAAGTAATGGATGAACCCGTGGACTGGATACACCTTTACAAGAGAAAACAAAATTTATGCTTACCTGATAAATTTATTTCTCTTGTGGTGTATCCAGTCCACGGCCCGCCCTGTCATTTTTAGGCATGTGTTTTTTATTTTAAACTACAGTCACCACTGCACCCTATAGTTTGTCCTTTTTTCTTGCTTGTCTTAGGTCGAATGACTGGGGTTGGCAGTTAGGGGAGGAGCTATATAGACAGCTCTGCTGTGGGTGTCCTCTTGCAACTTCCTGTTGGGAAGGAGAATATCCCACAAGTAATGGATGAACCCGTGGACTGGATACACCACAAGAGAAATAAATGTATCAGGTAAGCATAAATTTAGTTTTTTTTACCTAATGAGTCCTCACTTACAATGGTCTGGTTAGTGGGCGTGGGGTGTTAAAAAAAACGGCAGTGAAAAGGTCTATGGGGTCTGTGTGTTCCCTGTAAATATATATGTATATGCTTATATAATATCCAACCAGGTTTAGCACTCACAAAATTACTGCTACTGGCTGGGGTGCAGAGCAAATGTATCAACAAAATCCCAAGTAAAGTCAGCACTCTCTGGTATTAGGTGCAATCAAATTAAAAACATTAAAACAACATAATAATAAATGTGATACTTATATAACTTACTCACCGCTTAAAGGGACACTGAACCCAAATTTTTTCTTTTGTGATTCAGATAGAGCATGCAATTTTTAGCACCTTTCTAATTTACTCCTATTATCAATTTTTCTTTGTTCTCTTACTATCTTTATTTGAAAAAGAAGGCATCTAAAAAAAAATTTTGGTTCTGGACTCTGCACAGCATTTTTTTTATTGGTGGATGAATTTATCTACCAATCAGCAAGAACAATCCAGGTTGTTCACCAAAAATGGGCCGGCATCTAAACTTATATTATTGCATTTCAATGATGAATGAAGAAAATTTGATAATAGAAGTAAATTAGAAATTTGCTTAAAATGTCATGCTCTATCTGAATCACAAAAAAAAAAAAATTGGGTTCAGTGTCCCTTTAAGTGAATAACAGCGTGGCGGTCGATCGCCTGGAGCGGTGCATGCGTCACTAACGGGCGCTGCCCGTTGCCTAGCAACATACCACAACAACAGATCTTTTGACTAACAAACTTATGTACATACGATCTGACTATGACATGGCTGTAACTAGGTAAATCGATAGCATTATAACTCGATCTAGTAGAATAAACCAAGAAGAAATTTATATTACTAATTTCTGCACATTCCTATATAGGGTAAATTCTTATCTAGGGGATAAGAGCATACATAAGGACCTAGGAGCTAATGTGTATGTCTACACTAACCTAATACAAGCAAAACTAGGACACGCTATATTTACTATTACAGTACTTATTACAGAAAACAATGCCATTCTATTTTGGTATTAAAGGGACAGTCTACCATAGAATTGTTATTGTTTTAAAAGATAGAAATCCCTTTATTACCCATTCCCCAGTTTTGCAAAACCAACACAGTTATATTAATATACTTTTTTACCTCTGTGATTACCTTTTATCTAGGACCTTCTTCCAGCCCCCTGATCACATGACTGTGACTGTTTATTATCTATTGTCTTAAATATAGCATTGTATTGTGCTAGATCTTAAATAGCTCCCTGTGCCTGAACACAGTGTTATCTATATGGCCCATGTGTACTTTCTGTCTCTTTGTGTTGAAAAGAGATTTAAAAAGCATGTGATAAGAGGCAGCCCTCAAAGGCTTAGAAATTAGCATATGAGCCTACCTATGTTTAGTTTAAACTAAGAATACCAAGAGAAAAAAGCAAACTTGATGATAAAAGTAAATTGGAAAGTTGATTAAAATTAAAAGTCCTATCTGAATAATGATAGTTTAATTTATACTAGACTGTCCCTTTAAGTCTCTTTTGGACGTAATGTTTCCAATTCATATGTCTATCTTGCTTCTCTTTGCATCAAAACCTTATTTCGGTCTCCTCCCCTCCTTAATGGGGGAACGGGATCTATTATAGTGTATTTGAGGTCTGCCACATTATGACCGCATTGCAAAAAATGACTAGCCACTGGTTGGTTTGCTTCTCTTTTGTTCAGGGCTGTACGTATCGAGCTACGATGATTGGCCATCCGAGTTCTCATATCATTGCTCGTTTTTCCCACATAGAACAAACTACACAGACAGTGTAGCAGGTAGACCACACAATTAGTGGTGCAAACTGGGTCACTTTTCTGTAGGATATCCTTTAGTGATCGACCTCTTCTGAATCCTATCCTCGGGTTTCCCATCATCCTAAAGGGGAAAGTATCATCTGAATTTAATATCTCCCAGTCCTTTTTTCAGAATGGAGTTGAATTTGTTAAAGGAGATGTATTTAAACAATTTAATTCACTCCAGCAGTTAAAATTGATCATTGGGGAACAAATTAAAGTGGTGAAAAAATTAGGGTACACTTTCCCTTTAATGAATCAATACCTTGTATTTTAATAGACCAATACAATGTCTATGTGGCCATTTCAGATTGTTTTGCATATGTGCAAGATAATAGACTGTTGTTCCCAATAGCTGCGAAATAGTTTTAAAAAAGGTCCAAAATGCTCTTTCAAGGACATATCACTTGCCTAGAGGTGTTGCATTTGAAAAGTAAAAACTGGCCTCCAAAAGTCTCTTGAAAATGGATTGTAAACACCAAGATCTATTCAGCCCCATAATACAGATAGGGCTTTAAAGGGACAGTCAACCATAGAATTGTTATTGTTTTAAAAGATAGATAAACCCTTTATTACTCATTCCCCAGTTTTGCATAACCAACAGTTATATTAATACACTTTTTACCTCTGTGATTACCTTGTATCTAGGAACCTTCTTCCAGCCCTATGATCACATGACTGGGACTGTTTATTATCTATTGACTTAAATTTAGCATTGTATTGTGCTAGATCTTAAATAACTTTCTGTGCCTGAACACAGTGTTATCTATATGGCCCACGTGTACTTTCTGTCTCTTTGTGTTGAAAAGAGATTTAAAAAGCCTGTGATAAGAGGCAGCCCTCAAAGGCTTAGAAATTAGCATATGAGCCTACCTATGTTTAGTTTAAACTAAGAATACCAAGAGAAAAAAGCAAATTTGATGATAAAAGTAAATTGGAAAGTCGATTAAAATGAAAAGTCCTATCTAAATAATGAAAGTTTAATTTATACTAGACTGTCCCTTTAAGTAAGAAATAGCCGAAAAGGTTTCACAGATTGTGATAGAGGCCTTAGTGGTAATAGGGGTAAAATCTCAAGACTAATGAAATATATAAAAATGAACACTATGAAGATCTAAATATGCCCTTTAAACTGTGTGATGTAACAGTTTTTTCAAGCCGTGTATCAGTGATTTGTACAAGGATATTCTTCTCATTAATTTAAAGGGACATTCTTGTATTGATTTATATTTTAACAAATTCCCTTCTTTTACAGAAACAGGTTTAATCAGTCAGTCATATTCATGCCCCAGATTCAGCCTGTTCTTGATGAGCTAACCAGTCATATCCTCATTGGGGAGAAGCGGATGTGTGACTTTGGCTATGTGTTTAATCACATGGCTGATATCCAGGTGTTTTCCAGGCATATGTTGTTGATAATTACACTTAGCTTTGTGGGGCAGTGTAAAGTCCTCCACAAGAATTGGTGCTGCTAAGTAAACATTCACGAGGTCTGACTCACCTCAATAACATCTAGATTGTGACACTAATAGGTGTTTGCTGTTTCTATTTTAGCTCTCATCATTATATTTCATTGGGCATTGCCAGCCGGTTTTATTTGTATTAATTACACTGGGAGTGTATTTACCCTATTTCATTTTCTTTACAGTGCTTCCTTTCAAGTCTTTGTGCATGAGCCTTGTGTTAAAGGGACATGGAACTTAACATTTTCCTTTCTTGATTCAGATGAACGTGCAATTTTAAACAACTTTCTAATTTCCTTCTAGTCACACATTTTCTTCGTTCTCTTGGTATCTTTTGTTGGAAAAGCAGGGATGTAAGCTCTCTAGCGTGCACATGTCTGGAGCACTATATAGCAGCAGTTTTGCAAGAATGGTATCCATTTGCAAGATCAATAGATGACAGCACTATTTCCTGCCATATGGTGTTCCAGACACCTACTTTTTTGCGTCTCATATCCCTTTAATTTTAGAGAATATGTAGCAGGAGCTGAATTATCTGCTATATGTTTACCTGGGCTTTAGCTATTTATCTATGTACTATTGGCAAGATAACAAGTCGCACGGTATATATTTTCTGCGCATAATATGGTCTTTTCGCAAAGAAATGTAATTGTGCAGATATTACAAGTCTTGAAAAATCGTGATTGTGCACTCGCAATCACTTTTTACACAACAATTCTTTCCGCACTCGAAAAGCTGTAGTTAACAGTTTTCTGCAACCTTAAAAGTTTCACAAAACACTTCCAAAATACGTTACAAAGTAAGTTACGCTCATATTAACACTGTCTATTAAAAATTATAATAAAAATATTGCAAACAAAAGTTATAAGGGCTCAAAGATACGAGATCTCAGGTGTTAGAAAAAAAACCAGACGCAGGGATTTTACATTGACATACATACACATATATAGAGAAACATGCATTTATATTATAGAGATATGTTTAACTATGGATATAAGGAAAAGATTTCGCATAACAATCTTATGCACATTAAACAATGAGGCCCATTTATCAAGCTCCGAACGGAGCTTGAGGGCCCGTGTTTCTGGCGAGTCTGAAGACCGCTGCTCCATAACCCTGTCCGCCTGCTCTGATGAGGCGGACAGGAATCGCCACAATTCAACCCGATCGAGTACAATCGGGTTGATTGACACCTCCCTGCTGGCGGCCCATTGGCCGCGAGTCTGCAGGGGTCGGCGTTGCACCAACAGCTCACAAGAGCTGCTGGTGCAATGCTGAATACGGAGAGCGTATTGCTCTCCGCATTCAGCGATGTATGTCAGACCTGATCCGCACTGTCGGATGAGGTCCGACAGACATTTGATAATTCAGCCTCAATATATCAGATGGATTTTCAAAGAGATATTTACACATAGATCTCGGGATATCTAGACATGTATATATATATATATATATATATATATATTCATATACATATCTCACTATAAATAGATATATCTGTCCAAAAATCTTCACATATATAGAGAAATATTTATTTAGAAATAAATAGAACATATTCCGTTAACAAAACATTCTTGAAATATGATTTTTTTTGCATTTTCATGTACACTTTTCGAGGAAAATATGTCATGGGCTTTGCGCAACAGATTAGGGTTTTAGTTTTTTTTTTTTTTTATTTGTCTTCTCCATTGAGAAGACAAATACATGAACGTGCATGCGATCTGGCTTTATGGATTACGCGGGTTAACACACAAGCAAAATAAAAACTGATTTGCCTAATGGGATTACATGCCCAATGGGTTTACATACAACATTTTCTGAGCAAAGAAAATTGTAGGGAAGCGGGACAGAAATCTTGTAAGGTGAGTACTTTGGATTAAAGGAGCAGTAAAGTTCAAATTAAACTTTCATGGCCTGTAATTTTAAACAACTTTCCAATTTACTTTTATCATCAAATATATATATATATTTATAATATATGCCATTATTTGATTGGCTATGATGATGCCGTCATTTGATTGACTTCACATTACACGTGATCATGACGTGTACTGGACTGTGAGATGCGGCCACTTCCGGGTTTACGGCGTGGTGCCGGTGCAGCTATCAGACTGTAGTACAACGATCGGCTTCATCTGTGACCATCTAAAAGTAAGTTTATGCTTGCACGTTATGAGACTGATATGTCCCTTCATCCTATGTAGTTATATATACAGCAGATTTCCTCCGTAATAAAATCTGCCTATTTTCATCTGAAAAACATAGCCAGGATACAACACTTTATTCCACCGGATGATATGCCAACGTTAACCCATGCATTTGTATCCTCTAGGCTAGATTACTGCAATGCACTTTACTTGGGCCTCCCAAAAAAAAAACTCCATTGCCTTCAGACGGTAAAAAACGCAGCAGCCAGACTATTGACCAATCAAACTCGCTCCTGCCACATAACACCTGTTCTCCACTCCCTGCATTGGCTTCCAATTAAATGGCGAACATATTTTAAAATTGGCCTGCTGACCTTCAAAGCCTTAAACAACCAAGGCCCACAGTACCTGAAAGAGCTCCTAACACCCTACATCCCATCCCGCTCACTTAGGTCAGCCAACACATCCCTCCTCTTAGTGCCAAGAATAAGGACAAACTCAGGCTCCAGAGCATTCTGCCACACTGCCCCTACTTTCTGGAACTCTTTACCGTGCGCAATCAGAGAGGCACCGTCCTTACAGACTTTTTAAAAAAAGCTAAAGACCCACCTCTTCCATCAGGCATTCAGTCCGCTTATCTGACCTTCAGAAATTCCTAACTTTTATGTCTTATGTTGGTATATTTGTAAAGTGCTTTGAGTCTCACAGGGAGAAAAGCGCTATATAAATCGCAAATTATTATTATTATTATAGATGATCTCATACATGTGCTTGGCATTCGGTACATTTTTACATAAGGTATCTATGTCTTCCACATCTGGGTTTCATGCTATTTATCCTTCCCACTTTACTAAGTCACTTTACACCATATATTGATGCAATGATATTCTCAGACAAGCTTCACTGTATTTACACACTGTTGTTTATTTATGTTTGTGACTAGGTGGTTACAATGGAGTCCGTTTTGGTGGTTTTTCTGTCCTAATTGGGGGGTGGGGTTTTCTGTATGTTTTGCTGTTTGTTACACTTTGTACACACTGTGTCTGAGGAAGGGGATGCTTTGTCCCCCCAAACGTCACTGTTCACAGTAAAGGTTTACTTCTGAAATGACCAGAGTGCAAGTTTTTTGTTCGTATCTGTTGAAGTTCACTAGCACCCTGGTAGTTGTTTGACGGAGTGAGAGTGCACATCCCAGCTCTGTATATATATATATATATATATATATAGTTATAGGTAAATAAAAAAAATAAAATCTAGTAGTGAAGGGGTTAAACATACAATCAGGATGTTTGCCAAGGGAGTGCTATCTGGTATGTGCAAACTCAGTCACCAGTCACATTATTTCTCTCCTCAGTTTAAGGAAGTTTACAATAAAATCTCTTGAGACTATGGTGAAATTGTATGAGATCACAGTAAAGCAAAAACAGGGTGTAGAGCCATTTAGGCTAGAAGTGACATAAGGGCAGAAGGTTATAGCGAGGGTATGGATTGCAAGTTTTGCGTTGAGAGAGGTCTTACCTGGTTATATGCAGGTTATAACGTCCTCCCAGCCTCCTCTTTTCCAGTGAAGACCATGTTTCCCACTCTTCCTCACCTTTGAGTTTTTACTGGCTGCATGGGGATGACTTCCTTAGGGTTGCTGAGTTTCCCTGTGGCGGCGATATAGTTTGTCAAGCTAGCCTTTTGTAAGACCACGGTTTTACTTGGCTTGTGGGGCCTAGTTGAAGGGAGATCCCCTTATGGGTGAGCTTGTGCACTCTGGGCCTGATTTGGGGAAAAGGTGGGGCATTGGTCCAGGTTGAGGGGAGAGAGGCAGATTCTTCAGGTGGGAGCCTGGGGTGCTTCTACTTGGACAGATGGGTCATACGAGCTCCAGAAAGCCGGAGTACTATTGCCATATGTATAGCTTGCTCTGCTGTAGTCTCGAATGGGGCCACTGACCTCACGTTTTTTGAGGAGAGTAGGGACTCACATGCTGTCAGGTAGTTGAATAATTTTAGTCGGTTTCATATTATTATTTAATAAATATGGCCAGTGATGGTCTTACACATTAGGGTGCAGTAATGATTTAGAACTACATGCTCAGTGTATAATTAGTCACTAACAGTAATAATAGAAAATAATAAATAACACTTTATTGAATCAAATAAACAAAAATGATCTAAGATTGGGACACAAGCGGGAATGGGTATATCACACCCACTCCCATATTTCAATTAATCCCAATACAAAATTAAAAACATATAGAGACCAGGGTACCGGAGTGGGTGATCATTAGGTATATACAAATGGATCCACTGAAATAGGGATATAGTGTGTGAAGCAATAATACAACAGGCTGACGCATTTCATCACTTTCAACGTGACTTTGTCGGTGGGTGGGGCCAGAGGGTGGTGTTATTCAGGTGGTTCACTCACTAATGATACTAATGAATGTGACTTTTTTGTTACATATATTTACACTCTATATTTAGGCTGACAAACTATTTTGTGTTTATTCACAGTGAATTTATTTTGATACATTGTATATATTGAATAACGAAGGATGCATGTGTGAATAACTTAACATCTAATAAGAGGAGCGTTGTGTAAACAATATAATCATTAGAGGATGTAAGTGCTCAATAGAAACAGGGAACTGAGTCAGAAATCGGCTGGCTGGGTAACTCCCACGAAGCTTGCAGCAGTGACCTTTTAATATCTGCCTTTTAATTGGCTGCTTCCATCCTTCACATAACTCCTGTCCCTCTTCAAACAACAATCTTCTGCATATCTCTTCTCAAAATCCTCTTTTTCTGCTATAAACCTATCTACTTGACCCTCTGAGTTGTCCATAAGGATGTGCATAGCCTACCACCCCAGAATACATGACCCTTTCAAATAAATAAATAAATCACAAAGCAATTTTGGAGAAAATATTTGGCTGCAGGAGTTTTATAACACTTTATTTGAATGCTTACAACAGCAAAACAGCAATAAAACACATTGTATAAATAACTGACAAAAAGCTACATTTTTTTTTTACTAGGGCTATATTAAAGTTTCTGGAGGTAATATCCCCCAACCGTTCCCCAGTTTATCTGCTAACCAACTTCTTAACTGCTCTAAAGAACCCCATGCCAAAGTATGTGAGTGTGCATACAAACAAAAGAAAATGGTGGATAAGCCAGACCACACCACAGAGAGAAAATGGCTGCTCCACACACCTATTATCTATCTGGGTTCACTCTTTCCTTCAGTCTGAACATGTTAGCCACCTCCTGAGAATGTGTCCTTCTCAAATAATGCATTTGTATTATGACCATGGGGAAGTCTCCATAAGGATGATGGGGGAAACCAGATGTGGAATCATTGTCAAGTGTGCTTAGAGGAATATGGCTGCACTGATAAGTCGCTATGAAAGCTGAAACGATCGTCTGGGGTTGTCATGTTCCTTGTTCAGAGGAGGATTGCCTGGTATTTCAGGGCTGGACTGACCTTATTAGGTGAAATCAGACTGATATACTTCAGGAACGTTGTCCTCTGTAAAAAGCACAATTGGGCTAAAAGAGGCTGCTCCTTGGTGGTAACTCACCATAGAACAAGCTACTGAGCTGTTGTTTGTTCCTGGTAGAGAGCTTTTCTTTCTGTATGAATGTGTCCTCACCAGTTGGCTCCAGAAATGCCCATAGGAGGGGATTTGAATTTTCTAGAACACTCAGCAGCTGTTTTAGCAGCCTCATCCCCTGCCAAAGTATCGACATTTTAGATATTACTGGATGTTAGGAAGGGATACTATCTTCTAACATACTAAAAAAAGAGTGACATTTATTCCTCTCTTCAATAAATAAAGGGAGGAAAATGAACCCCTTTTTGCCCCACCACAATGCACCCCTCCTTCTAAGGGTCAAATAGTCCTTCTCCTAAGGGCACTTGTACTGGATACTATACTTCCCTTCCACACAAACTCTCTCACATTTCTCTCAACTGCACCCCCTTTACTGCTTGTACCTGCCACGTCCGGCACAGTTGATGCTCACAGCTAGTAAAACTGTGAAAATACTAATAACAATCTACAGATCCTGTATAAAATAAAAATGTGAGTCAAGATCCAACTGAAGATAGTAACCATGATGGATACTTTTCTACATATGTCTTTGGTCTTTAGGACTTTCAATATTTATCTCCAGATACATAATTTGCCCTAGAACTCTGGACGCAGATGAGATGTCAGTAAGTTTTGAAGTCCCAGGACATTTGACCAACGTACATCTATTGCAAGTCTCTTTCATTTATGTTATAGCCCTATGTGCAGGCACATGCCTCTTAAAATCATCTTTAGTAAGCTTATCTTATCTGCTTTGCTCTGGCCAGTTAGGAATATATATATATACATAAGCTCCTGCATTAATCAAGCTATGTGGATCCTGAAGTCTACATAATGCACTTGAGTATCTTTGGAGGAAGTTGCTATAGTTAAAGAGACACTAAACACATTTACTTGCAAGACATTTATGTTGCCTTGCTTTAAAATAAAATAGCCAGCCCAAGTATATACATTTTTAAAACAAATTAAGATCTTGTTTGTTGAAATTGTTTTATGAGGAACAAAACTCTACCACCACTTGCCTTATTTGAACCAGCCAATTAGGGAAGTATATATAGCAATTTTCAGAGCTAAATTACACGAAAAGGGGACAAAATAAATAAAAGTTTATTGCAAAGTTGTTTTACTATGTATACTTACACATTGTGTATTAACATCTTAATGTGTTTACTGCCCATTTAAATTACAAGAAAAGTGAGACAAAATAAACAACGAAAGAACATTACTACATTTTTATTACTATGTGTAATAAAACATGTTCTGGGGGGAATTCAACATTACATTTAATGTTGCTCTATAAATGGCCTCATAGTAATTCCTGACTATGTTTTGGTTCTGTGTCTAGACTTCCACAAAGGCCAAAAATAATATTGATTCTATTAATAAATGTTCAATTAATAATGAATCATCTATCTGATTATGTTCCCTCATGTAGCATTTCTGCATGTAATAGCATAGTCTCACCTAATTCACAGAATGGGTGTATATATTCAATGTATATACTATACTATAAATATTCTCAATACAAAAGTAATATTCTGAAAGGAAACAATTCATGAAACAAAATATAGCACAACTCAAATGTAATGGGACCTGGTTCATTATCTCTTAATGTAATCATTACAATATTGATATTGAACAGACCCAGACACAAATTTAAGGTTACCACAGATAATTTATAGGAGCTATGACTAATTACAGCTAAGTATATACAAAAAAGTAAATATTTGCTCCTTTCCATAAAGTTCTTAAATTATTTTTTGTTTAACACAGATAAAGAATATGTATATTTCCTCGCCAAGAAAGCTTACACTTTAAAGGACATTAAACTATTTTTTTTTCTGTCATGTACATGAATGAACATTGAAAAATACTAAACATTTTTTGGCATAATAAAGTTCTTTAAAGTGACACTAAATACATTTCATGCAACTTCCTCTATTCATGGGCGCTGCCATTTTGGAACCTAGGTTACATTGCAGGTATCTGAAGGATTTCAGGTTTCTGCACATGTGCTGGAATGTAATATAAAATAGATTACAACCTGGCCAGACAGCCCCCATAACTACAGGTAATCAGGAAATAAACTTAATACTATACTTATAAAATGTATTTAGTGTTTAATGTCCCTTTAAGTTAAAGACTTTTAAATTGCAAGTGAAACTAATAGGTGATATCTAAAAATACTGTATATTGCTCATTTTATTATCCCAGATTTTTGAAAGGGCTGTACATTACCTGTATTATTTATTTTTTTTTGTGGCAGGAATTCTATTATTAAAAGTAATTTCCATATTACATAAAAAATCTCAAACAAGCAGATCACGTCACATCTGTCCCAGCTTTATCATATTTTGTCTCATTGAATGCACATAAAATCTTTGATAAATGCCGGCTACTGTTTTTTTTCCTGTTGCAGATAAAGAAAGTAACAATGGAAGTCAAGAAAAGACAAATAATAATTAATGAGATTATGGCCACTGTTGAGTTTTGCATCTTTCTTTCAAGCTCTTCTGCCGACGTTGGATGGATCTCATCTTGTAGTTTTTCAGAATCTGCGTATAGAGAAAAACAAAGACTATGACCACCAGGGAAGTTTGGATGATAAACATAAATACAGAGGATGGAGAGTAGTGTTATAGGAGCAGTAAATCATTGAAAGAAGTTTGAAGGGAAGAGGTTGAATTGCAGTAAGATCCAATAACACGTTTGTTTAAGTTATGCATCATTTTTTCTTTTCAGCCCACATACCTTGTTGTGTATGCACCTCCAGGTTTGTTTGACCTGGATTTTCTGTTGTGGTCATAGTAGGTTGGGTAGATGTAACAGTGTATTCTTTTTTTAAGATGTTCCCAAGGATCTTTGTTGCATAATCTGCAGTTGTTGAAGGCAACATGCTCAGGTCTTTAGCTGAGCCCTTGGAAAAGTCTTTATTAGGTCCAGCATCAACTGTCTTAAGGCAGGAATTGATCTCTGTACACAGAAGACAAGAAAATGAAGCATTAGCAGAGTGTTTTTATTCAAATCAATAGCTAGTGATAATATTTTGTTGTTTCTCAGCTTCTGTTCTTCAGACAACTCAACCATAATTGACTCACTTAAAGGGACATGAAACCCAACATTTTTCTTTCATGATTTAGGTAGAACATACAAATTTTTTTTAAATCTTTTATTTTTATTCAATTTCCAATACAATATCAGTTTGGTTCCTACTACATGTAGGTTCCTGTTGCGCCTCGCAGGGCTTTGTATCAAAGAAAAAATAAATAAAAATACTTATAATCAGCAGGAACAAGGTAAAAAGAAAACAAAACAAATGACAAGACAGAGCCAATCCCAATTTATCCTTGTGTATCGGCTAATTCCATCTGACTTGATCTAACCTATTATAATATCTTGAATTACTACATGTGTAGGTCTCTTTGAGCTTTGAGTTTTGTCACTGTTATTTTTAACTGCATTGGACTTCCTCGATTTTCCTTATTAGGCTTACGGGGTACCTAGTTCGAATCTAAGTATTGATTTAATGAATTAGAGGAGAGTGTATATGAGGGGGGGGGAGAGAGCAACGGAGGGGAGGCGGTGGGAGAGACAGAACAGAAGGGAAAAGAAAAAAAGAAAAAAAGAGGGGGAGGGGGAACTATCTTCTATTCCTACCAAATTCCTAAAAGAACTAGATCTGAATTCCTAAAGGGGTAAATTAGATGGTCTATTTCTTTTTTTTGAAAGATCTTTTTAAATGATGACCATTTTTGGCAGAACCTATTAACATCTTGGGTTTCAAATAGTTTTGTGTCATATTGTTCAAGTATACATTGCTTTTTTATACAATTTCTTATCTCTGGGATGCTAGGGGTTGATGTTTCTTTCCATTTTTTAAAAATCAGGTATCTTGTTGCTAATACAGTGACATTTACTATTTTTTCCTTATCTGGAGAAAGTCTTTCATCTGTTCTAAGAAATATTACATTTATGAAAGAGAGAATCGCATAAGATATACCAAGCTTTCTATTTAACCAGTATTCCACTTTCTTCCACATCTCTCTTAACTTTGGACAATCCCATAACATGTGTTTTAGATTGGCCGCCCCCATTGAACATTTTGGGCACTTGTTAAATTGCGTGTTGCCCCATCTATGTCCCTTTTCAGGGGTAACGTAAGTCATGTGCAGAAGTTTCACGTGTGATTCCCTCCAAGTAGAGGAAAGTGTTGTTTGATTTACCTTTAGGATAGATGTTTGAATATATCCTACTTCTGTAGAGGTTGGTTCAATAATTGGAGCCCATTTTAGTTCAATATTATTTATATTATATACACCTTTACTTGACTTCAACATTTGGTAGCAGGGAGAGATTGACATTTGGCCTCTATTAGCCAGTAATAGCCAATTTTCTAGTGAACCCAGAGACCAATTCCAGCCTGCGTCACTTATTAGCTTCCAAGTATAATGTCTTGCCTGGAGATAGACAAAAAAATATTTTTGTGGGATGTTGAATTCATTTCTGAGATCAGCAAATGATTTAATACATTCCCTTGCTACATCAATCAATTGCACTACTCTTTCAAGGCCATTTGCTTCCCATCTTAGAAGGGGTGATATTTGTAAGCCTAGTTCAAACTGTGGGCTTCCTTTTAAGGGTAAGTAATTAGAGATTTTCTCATTTATTTTTAATAAATTACAGATCTTTAACCATGCTTTAATTGGAACAAAAATAGACCGAAGTTTCTTAATTTCCTTTGGAATTTCACCAATTTTAGTATGTATTAGTGCTAGAGGGAGATAAGGAAAACTTATGTTCTTTTCTAAGTCATTATTTGTTGCGTAATCTTTAAGGCAGATCCAATCTATTACTATGCGGGCTAAAAACGCAAGATTATATAACCGTAGATCAGATAAAGCACAGCCTCCATATTTTTTGGGTAGGGAAAGTTTTTCAAGAGATATTCGAGGTTTCTTGCCCTGCCATAGAAATTTTCTAAGTGTCATATTTAAAATCTTAATATCTTTCTCCTTTAGTAAGATTGGTATATTTTAGCAAATATATAAAATTTTTGGGAATAATATCATTTTGTAGAGAGCAATTTGGCCTGAAAGTGAAATAGGTAGGTTTTGCCAATTCTTCATTGCTTCTCTAATTACTTTCAGGATTGGAAGTATATTAAGAGAGTACCATTGTTCTGGGTTTGAAGAAATTATAATACCCAAATATTTAAATGCATCTTCTGCGATTTTAAAGGGCATGTTATCTAAAGGCTGATCTGGGGGTCTTAACCAGTAAAGTTCCGATTTATTAGTGTTTATCTTGTATCCCGAAAATGAGCTAAACTTTGTTATAATAGACAAGAGTTTGGGAATATTTAACTGAGTATTTCTCATATATATTAAAATATCATCTGCGTAGAGTGCAATTTTGAGTTCTTTTTTCCTTATTCTAATTCCTTCGACATCTTGTCTAACTAGAATCGCGAGAGGTTCGATTGCAATATTGAACAGCAAGGGTGAAAGAGGACATCCTTGTCTTGTACCTTTAGCTAAATGTAGATTGGTTGATTGTCTGGTGTTAACTAGTAACCTAGTATAGGCTTTATTATAAAGATTTTCAATAAATTTAGAGAATTGACCTCTAAAACCAAATTGAAAAAGTGTATGCAAGAGATGATCATGGTGGACCGAATCGAACGCCTTTTCAGCATCGATTGTGATAATAGCCTTATCGCTAATACTATGTTCTGCTTCTTGGGCTTGGTTCGATTGTGCATTAAAAAAATCAATAGTAAGAAATAGCTCACGAATTTTAGCTGAGGAGTTTCTATTTATCATGAAACCTGCTTGATCTTTATGTATTATCTGTGCAAGAGGGGTTTGTAATCTACGTGCCAAAATAGATGTCAAAAGTTTATAGTCTGTGTTGAGCAGGGCAATTAGAACATACAATTTTAAACAACTTTCCAGTTAACTTCTATTATCAAATGTGCTTCATTCTCTTGCTATCATTTGTTGAAGGAGCAGCAATGCACTACTGATTTCTAACTGAACACATGGGTGAGCCAATGAAAATCGTTATTTATATGCAGTCACCAATCAGCAGCTAGAACCTAGGTTATTTGCTACTCCTGAGCTTACCTAGACAAACCTTTTATCAAAGGACAAGAGAAGGAAGGAAATTAAATAATATAAGTAAATTAAAAAGTTATTTAAAATGGTATTTTCTGTCTAAATCATGAACTGTCCCTTTAAAGAAGAGATATTTAAATCCTGGTCTGTTGGTTTACAGGTTAGAGATGATAATTACTATACTAACATAATAGTGCACATCATTATACACACGTTGTGCCAAAACAATTACTTTTTAATTATCTTATGGGACCACAACACTTAAAGTTACAGTAAAGTAAAACAAAAATCATAATTCAGATAGCGCACATGTAGTTTTACACAACTTTATAATTTACTTATATTATCAAATTTGCTTTGTTTTCTTTTTAGTGAAATGTTATGTATAATTCTATCATTATGATTGTACTGTGAACTTACTATTGTCAAGACACGCCTTTAAGCTTTTCACCCAGTCTTGTGTATTTTCTGCACAGAAAAAAGCATTTTCAACATTAAACCTGAAAGAAAAACAGAAAGTAGTCAATGAGAGCGAAAGAAAAGAATTCAAAAAAGAGAAACAGCGGGGTTATAAAGAAAAAAGAAAAGCAAGAAAAGGCAACATAAGAAAGTATAAAGAAATTATGAATATATATGTGTCAGCTTTAAAGGGACACTGAACCCAAATTTTTTCTTTCGTGATTCAGATAGAGCATGCAATTTT
Organism: Bombina bombina; assembly: GCF_027579735.1. Taxonomy (NCBI): domain Eukaryota; kingdom Metazoa; phylum Chordata; class Amphibia; order Anura; family Bombinatoridae; genus Bombina; species Bombina bombina. Next base: position 844,791,488 of record NC_069504.1, on the reverse strand, counting down.
AAGCAACTTTCTAATTTACTCCTATTATCATTTTTTCTTCATTCTCTTGCTATCTTTATTTGAAAAAGAAGACATCTAAGCTTTTTTTTTTTTGGTTCAGACTCTGGACAGCACTTTTTTATTGGTGGGTGAATTTATCCACCAATCAGCAAGGTCAACCCAGGTTGTTCACCAAAAATGGGCCAGCATCTAAACTTACATTCTTGCATTTCAAATAAAGATACCAAGGGAATAAAGAAAATTTGATAATAGTATTTAATTAGAAAGTTGCTTAAAATTTCATGATCTATCTGACTCACGAAAGAAAAAATTTGTGGTCAGTGTCCCTTTAATAGTATTTATAGTACGAAAACAAAAGGAGCAAGTGCATTTTAACATGAAAAGAACGAATAAAACACAGTGACAATGCTGTCACTGCCCTGAAAAGATCACAATCTACTTTACAGAAGGGAGATATACAAATATATAAAAGAAAAACGAAAAAGGTGATTTTGATGGCAGATAAGAACCAGAAGGCTAATTGAGTCTGCCCACATTTAAATGACCATTAACCACTTTGATCAAAACGAAATGCTTTGCTCGTCATGCATTTCACTACCTGTAGGCACATGATGAGCCCTTTTCGTCATGAATGGGGCTCGCCAATCAAACACTGTTTTCGGCGATCCCCCGCACTACAGGCTGGGGATTGCTGGTGGCCAATTGGTCAGCGCTTCCAGGCATCATTGGACTGCTGGTGACATCACCACGTACGCATATGGTGAAGTCACAAAGTAGCTGAACCAGGATGCACCAGTAGCTGCAAGGGAGCTGGATGGGGGAAGGTTGTTCAAACCCCTCAATCTCAGCTCCCTTAGGAGCTACTACCCCTCATTTGAAAGATAATCGTTTGCTCTTTCAAATGGTGGTGGTCTTGCAGCAGAACTAGAAAGCAGATATTTTAAATTAAAGTCAAATAACACATGGGGATTTGCTTGTTACTTTATATGCACAATAAAAAAAAAATCTATTATATATGATACTGTATATATATATATATATATATATATATATATATATATATATATGAGATACTGTATATATATATATATATATATATATATATATATATATATATATATATATATATAGATAGAGAGAGAGAGAGAGAGAGAGAGAGAGAGAGAGTTTTGCTTTATAGTATGTGTTTCTTTGTGTGAAAATAAACAAAACTACAAAACCGGTGTGATAGAAATATAAGGTAAAAATAGAAAGCCAAGGTTGTAGGTAAAAAGAATAGAAGGAAAAAAAGAGGAAAAGCTTCAATTTCTGTCATTCCAGTACCTGACTCTATTACTTGGGCAATTGTCATAACTCTTCACGTTCTGAAGATACTTCTGGAACTGTTCTGTTGCTGGAGGGTCTCTTAATTTTTTACAGTGCTCACATTTATCGTAACTGGCACCAAACTGAGAAAAAACTGAAAGAAAATGATAAGAATAAGTAAGCAGAGTAGCCATATTAAAGCATGAAGAAGCTTCCACACCCGGGGGTGCTAATCAAACAGTTCTGTAAAGCACTCACACAGAGCTTAAATACATAGCTTGGGAGCTACAACACATTGCAACTTCAGAACATGGCCAGTGATTGGTGGGTTACATGTGTATCCCACTCCTGATTGGCTCACGGGCCATGTCATGCTCAGGACCTGCAGTGTGTTGTTCTGGACTTTAACTGTGTTAAGCGCCCATCAGCTCAATCTTCTAAAATCTTAATTTTGCATTTGCTAAATGTCATTTTTGTCCTGTATACCCTAAATTTCAGTGTGTTAAGAAAAGCATGTATATCCCTTTAAGATGCATAAACAGATTACTCTGCATCTACCTCACAATTTCTATGCTGAGAGAAGAAGTGCAAAATATATCTATTATCATTTTTAAAATAAATTATGAAAATTATAAAAAAAATTGGGAAATATATCCGTTGTCTTGCCATCTTAAAGGTTAAAGGGATACTGTACTGTACCCCCTCCCCTTAATATGTTCCCATTGATTTGTTATACCAGCAGCAGAGTAAAATATGCATAGGAAAATGTTCCTTTAAGTTTATTTTTGCAATGGAAATGACTAGCTGTACTCACTGAAACCAGCACCTATAATGAGCATTTCAGTACTTAATTACTGGTGGTAATTGGAGGTGGTTTTCTTTATATTGATCATGTAGAACCACACAGCTTAAAGGGATATTGTAGGGTAAAAATGCCAGAGCATTTTATTTTTAAACAAATGCCTTTGTTTTCCTATGTGCTTAACCCTTGCAAAGAGGTTAATGCATAATAAAAGTTATGGTCCAAATGATAATACAAAGAACATCCAAACAGCAGCACCCAGGTAGTTGCAAAATGACTTTATTACATCAAGGCAAAAGAATCAAATCCATGACGTTTTCGGTCAAACATACCTTAACAGGCATACATGGGTATGCTGCCTCCTTAAAGGGACATGAAACCCCCAAAAATCTGTCATGATTCAGATAGAGAATACAATTTTAAACAACATTCAAATTTACTTCTATTATCTAATTTGCTTCATTCTTTAGATATCTTTTGTTGAAGAGATAGCAATGCACATGGGTGAGCCAATCACACGAGACATCTATTTGCAGCACCAATCAGCAGCTACTGAGCCTATTTAGATATGACTTTCAACAAAGGATATCAGGAGAATGAAACAAGTAAGATGATAGAAGTAAATTTGAAAGTTGTTTAAAACTGTATGTTCTTTCTAATTAATGACAGAAAAAACTTAGTTTTCATGTCCCTTTAAGGTTAAACTCACAAATGTTTTGATTCTGTGGTTAAAGGAACATTGTAGTGAGAAAATGCACTACTCACCGTAGAACTCTAGGTGATTAAAGGGACAGTGTACTGTATAATTGTCTTTACTTTAATTTTTCCCCAGTTATCCATTTTTACTGCTGGAGTGTATTAAATTGTTTATAAATAGTTTCTTCACATTTATTTTGACATTTGAAATCGCTGCTTTTGTATATAACTGCCTATATTGACATTTTCAATACTTAAATGGACACTCAATCAAAATTAAACTTTCATTATTCAGATAGAACATGCCATTTTAAGCAACTTTCCAATTTACTTCCATTAACAAAATGTGCATAGTCTTTTTTATATTTAAACGTTTTGAGTCACCAACTCCTACTGAGCATGTGCAAGAATAAGTGTGTATTTATATGTGAATGGCTGTTGGCTGTCACATGGTACGTGTATGCATTTGTGATTGGCGGATGGCTGTCACATGGTACAGGGGGAGTGGAAAAAGACATAACTTTTAAAATTGTCAGAAAAAAAATCTTCTACTCATTTGAAGTTCAGACTAAGTGCTATTGCATTGTCTTTTTTATCAACAAATGCAAGATAACAAGACAATGCAATAGCACTTTGTCTGAACTTCAAATGAGTAGTAGATTTTTTTCTGACAATTTTAAAAGTTGTCTTTTTCCACTCCCCCTGTATCATGTGACAGCCATCAGCCAATCACAAATGCATACACGTACCATGTGACAGCCATCAGCCATTCACAAATGCATACACACTTATTCTTGCACATGCTCAGTAGGAGCTAGTGACTCAAAACGTTTAAATATAAAAAGACTGTGCACATTTAGTTAATGGAAGTAAATTGGAAACTTGTTTAAAATGGCATGCTCTATCTGAATAATGAAAGTTTCATTTGATTGATTGTCCCTTTAAGTGTTGGCTGTAGAAAAGCTATGTAAACATAGCCAGTAGAAGAAATCACACTCCCAGTGGGAGGTAGGAGAAATGAGTAATAAAATATTAATTATCAATTGATCTGTCTAAGGGCCTGATATTCAAAAGCATGGAGAGAAATCATGCATTGTAATCTAGGTGTCTCTCCTTCACATCAAGAACCCTGAATAGTGAGATAAATAGCTTTAAAATTAAAGTTTGTGTTCTTTTTTTTTTTTAAATATATTTTTATTCAGTTTTAGAAATAATCAAGGAGTATACACAATTTAAAAAATAAAAAATAAATAAGTATAAGAAAACATGGACTATGAGCTCACATATGCTTGTATGTATCTTAAACTTTATACGAAAATCATCATCATTCATAGTGACAAGCAATTTAACAAAGTAACTATATATATTAACATCATGCATTACAATATGACATTTTATTTGTACATTGTAACTGTTTTAGATCATTATACATTAAGCAACAATCACACTAAAGTAAATACAACAGTATCCGTGTATAATTGTGGTACAAAAAAATATTAATAAAAAAATAAATATATAATAATCATCCCACACCCCCCTCTATGCCCAAGGTTCCAGACATGCATTAAGTTTCTATCCAGCATTCTGGAAGTGCATTCTCTCTATTACTAAGCGGACAAACCAATTGGGCTTGAAGATTTTCAGGTAAGGAAGTAATAACTACCTTCCATTTGTTAAAAAATCGTTTCAATTAGGTATTAGAAGGATTTCGTAATGAATATTGTTCTGTTACACATTGAGTGACTAGAGCTTTATTACAAGCTATAAATTTAGGAGCTTTAGAGGCTTTCCAGCTCTTAGACTTAAATTCCTGATCACTAATATTATTGTGCTAATCAGCTCGTCCTCTGAGTATTTCAATAAGAAAAAAATAGTGATATGCCTGAATGTCAAAATGTATTAATAGTTTCCTCTTAAGCCAACAATTAACTTGTGTCCATAGTTGTAGAATTTTAGGACCGGACCAGAAATAATGTAATATATCTGCCTCATCTGAACAACTTTTGGGACAAGTTTGTTTAGTTCCATACCATTTATTTAGACTAGCATTTGTTATGTATGTCTTACTTATTAGTTTTAAGTGTGATTCCCTCCAGATAGTTGGAACCCAACTTTTAGTGCTTAATCTAAAAGCCTTTTGTATCTCTCCTATGTCAAGTCTTGGGAACTCTTTTTGCCATTTATATTTCATTTTATTCAAGTATTTTGCATTTTGGAAAGAATTAATCACACTGTAAAATATCGAAATTGAACATCTGTCGGTCTTATATAATTTAATTATATCTCATAAGGCTCCCAATTTGGTCTGTGTCTTGTTTGTAGATCATTAATATAATGTCTAATCTGTAAGAAGACAAAGAAATCTCTCTTGGGTAAATCAAATTTTCTGGCGATATTAGTATATGTATGTATTGATAAGTCCTCCGTTAAGAAATGGGTAATGTATATTAGTCCTTTATACTTCCATTGTTTAAACACTGAGTGCGAAAACCCTGGAATAAATTGCGGGTTACCTTTAATAGTAAGGAATTCAGTACAGTTGCAAAAATTTTGCCATGATTATATTTTTAAAGGAGATCAAATTGGCTATTTTACTTGGGAGTTTGATCATAGGGCAGTGTAATATTGCCTGCAATTCAAATAGGGCTATTATATTGGTTTCACATTGTAAAAATGAACGCGTTCTTGTGTTGTTATCCAATCTATGGCAAATTTAGTTAGGACCGTTAGATTATAAGCTTTAATATCAGGAAAAGCTAAACCTGCAGCTATAATAATATATTTTCCCTAAGTACCGCTTTCCCGGCTTCCCAAAACATTTCACTTTTATCTTTATATAGGTGATTAAAATCTGAAAACTCTTGCCATCTAGGTTTTAGCCAATTTTGGAATGCGCTGTTTTGTACCAGATATTTTTGGGAAAGAATAAGTCATTAGTGATAGGGGGTTGACATGTTTTAAGTTTAAGTTCTCATGTGATAATTGCATGATCAGAAAGTATTATGTATTTGATATCAGCCTTTATTTTTCTTCCTGACAGGAAGTCAGTAACTTAAAACATGTCTATTTGTAAAAATGCTTGGTGACATTTGGATATACAAGTAAATGCTTTCATATCAGGGTTCTGTAGCCTCCATATATCCCGGGTCCCAGTTTTATTACAGTATACAAGATTTCCTATCCCTTTTGTTCCCGATTTTACTATTCAGCCTATCCAGGTTAGTTGTAAAAGTTAGATTAAGATCGCCTCCCACTATTAGATTCTTTCCTCTATATTCTAATAATTTTAGTGCTAGTGCATCCCAAAATTTGTTATCGACCACATTTAGTCCGTATACATTACATAGGATAAAATAAATTTTGTTTAATTCAATATTAATAAATTGGAATCTGCCATCTGGATCTATTATTCTGTTTATTATTTTGTATGTTAACTGTTTGTTAATTAATATTACTACACCTTTTTTCCTAGTATCACATGAAGAGGAGATGACTTCACCAACCCATTTGCTTTTAAGTTTAATGGCTTCTTGTTCTTGTGTGTTTCTTGCAGCATGGCTATATCTGGTTTAAATGAGCCGAAATGTTCAATTATGATTTTCCGCTTAATTAGAGCTGTAATCCCTCACACATTCCATGATAGAATTTTAAGTGTGTTACTCTGCATTTACTCTGTATCTATTATTAATGTCAATAGCAACACAGCTGGGGGCATAGGGAAGGGGTGAAGGGAAGAAGAAAAAAAAAAAAGGGGGAGGGGGAGGTGTACCATTGTCAGTATCTATATTATTACATACATCACTAGTTTCCTGATTAATGATCAGATAATCACGGCAATAATGTCCAAAAAAGCATAAAATGAAAAAATCTAAAATGTTATGACAGGGATAGCAATTCATCATTCTAAATCTAAGGACTCCATTTCCATATACCTTTGATCTGGAGACCATACACATTGTGTCAATATCTTTATTGTTACATAAGACATCCGTAGCCTGATCAATAATCAAAGATTGACACCAAACACAATAAAAAATTAAGAAATAATGGTTAAAAATAAAAGAAGAAGAGTATATCTTTCTCAGATCTAAAAACTCAATTTCCATCTACTTTAACATAGTGGTCGTATGTTAAATAGAATTTACTCTATACCATTATCTTAACAAAATACTTTAGCTTCCTGAGGGGAATTAAATACTTTGTTTTTCCATTAACCGACAAAACCAGTTTCGCTGGGTAAATTAGCTTTACATTGTAGTTTGCTTTTAGTAGTTTTGAACAAAAAGGGGACATCAGCCGCATCTTGGCCGAAGTTTCG